>NC_138292.1:7075000-7675000 GCF_965601325.2 Salmo salar
ATGACCATATTAGAGAAACATATTTCCCTCAGATTACACAGACCCACAAAGAATTCGAAAACAAATCCAATTTTGATAAACTCCCATATCTACTGGGTGAAATACCACAGTGTGCCTCACAGCAGCAAGATGTGTGACCTGTTGCCACAAGAAAAGGGCAAAAGTATAGAACATAAACCATTGTAAACACAACCTAATATTTATGTTTATTTATTTTCCCTTTAACTATTTAACTATTTGCACATCATTACAACACTGTATACATAATATGACATTTGAAATGTCTTTATTCTTTTGGAACTTTTGTGAGTTTAATGTTCATTTTTTGTTTACTTCACTTTTGTTGATCTATTTCACTTGCTTTGGCAATGTAAACATATGTTTCCCATGCCAATAAAGCCCTTAAATTGAAATTGAATTGAGAGCCTTGAATCCTGGCTGACTGAGTCATCTCTCTTACCTTCTCTGTATGAGAGAGCCTTGTATCCTGGCTAACTGAGTCCTCTCTCTTCTCTGTGAGAGAGAGCCTTGTATCCTGGCTGACTGAGTCCGGCTCTGGTCAAAGGTAGTGCACTATGTAGGGAATAGGGTGCCATTTGGGACGTACACTTGCTGACTGACTGGGTCAGTGCCTCCTCTTCAATAGGAACACAGCAGAGAGCAGAAGATTAACCACCAGCTGAGAGAGACTGGCTGGTAGGTGAAACCCAGTTCCCTGTTCCCCTCCACATCTCCCTGAACTCCAGATGAAAACCATGTTGTTGTCTGTCTCATTCAGCACGCTGTGTAATGTGCTGCACTGTCTGTTCTGTCTGGTATGGCTCGTGATGCTTTCATTGCTCAAAGAGGTTATTTATTGGCATTATATGGAGAAATGTTACTCCCACACTCTCTACTTTTGCACGTTACTTTAGTCTTACCAGTGTATCAGTAATGGTGGGGGTATATTTGGAGGCCATATATAACCAGTAATAACAGTGGTACCAGAGGTGTGTCCATCTACCTTGTGACTGACTTAACATAGACCATCCTCTGTAGCATGTGATAACATTTACATTACATTTAAGTCATTTAGCAGACGCTCTTATCCAGAGCGACTTACAAATTGGTGCATTCACCTTATGATATCCAGTGGAACAACCACTTTACAATAGTGCATCTAAATCTTTTAAGGGGGGGTTAGAAGGATTACTTTATCCTATCCTAGGTATTCCTTAAAGAGGTGGGGTTTCAGGTGTCTCCGGAAGGTGGTGATTGACTCCGCTGTCCTGGCGTCGTGAGGGAGCTTGTTCCATGTTCAGCTGGCTGATATAAAGGGACTGTGGACTCATTTCAGGAAGTGGCCCAAAATGGCACCCTATTGCCTGTATAGTGCACTACTTTTGAGCAGAGCTGTATGGGCCTTAATCACAAGTAGTGCACTGCACTATAAAGGGAATAGGGTGCCAGATTTGAGCCCTACACTCTGCCAAACCTCTCGCTGCCTGCCGTACGAGAGTCAAGTTGCAGAGGAAGAAGGATACCATGGTGACAAGGTCTGTTCTGGGGGTTCTGAGAAACGGCCCAAGACGTTCTTCGGCCACAATTAGAACTCTGCCTCCTCCTCCAAGCTCTTGTCTCTAGCTCTGGGCTGTGTTGGTTGGAGCGACTTGGAATGGGCTTCACGACATGAATAGCTTACTGTTGACATACCAGGCGGCTCTGTTCACCTCTTAGTAGATGTAAATGTTATTTTTAACCACATCCTCTCTGCAGTCTAAGATTCTATTAGGGAGAGATTTACTCTCAAGGTTGTCACAACAGGTTCACCCATTATGGAGTTCTGTGGCGTCAAAACAGACATGCAAATGGACATTTCTGGATCTTCGGTGTTGTGGTGACTTCTACATATCTTGATGCCCACAGCTTCTTTAGATATCCATAGCAGGATGCAGAGCAATTCAAGGCATTTCATGTGAGGTTAGGGTCAGGCCTTACTATGTACAGGATTAGTGTCATACCTGGGACATTGAACAGAGAGTAGAATGGATCCTGTTGTGGGTTTTGCCTGTGTGTTGCTGGTAGAATGAATCCTGTTGTGGGATTTGCCAGTGTGTTACTGGTAGAATGGATCCTGTTGTGTGATTTGCCTGTGTGTTGCTGGTAGAATGAATCCTGTTGTGGGATTTGCCAGTGTGTTACTGGTAGAATGGATCCTGTTGTGTGATTTGCCTGTGTGTTACTGGTAGAATGGATCCTGTTGTGGGTTTTGCCTCTGTGTTACTGGTAGAATGGATCCTGTTGTGGGATTTGCCTGTGTGTTACTGGTAGGATGGATCCTGTTGTGGGTTTTGCCTGTGTGTTACTGGTAGAATGGATCCTGTTGTGTGATTTGCCTGTGTGTTACTGGTAGAATGGATCCTGTTGTGGGATTTGCCTGTGTGTTACTGGTAGAATGGATCCTGTTGTGGGATTTGCCTGTGTGTTACTGGTAGAATGGATCCTGTTGTGTGATTTGCCTGTGTGTTACTGGTAGAATGGATACTGTGTGCGTCCAAAATGGCGCCCTAATATCTTATATGTTGCGTTACTTTGTACCAGAATCCTCTAGGTTCTGGTAGGGCTGTGGCCATTTTTTTTCCTTGGCAAAAGTTTAAACCCTAAGCAGACCAAACTCGTTGGTCCTTTAACCTGCTGGATGTAATATATTGTGGCTGTAGTTTGAAAAGCAAATAAATGTGACTCTGGATGACAACAAAATGATGTTTCATTAGGGCTGTTTTCCCCAAAAAGTTACATCCGCTTCATGTTTTGTTTCCTTGTCACGATACTAATGAGTACTGCGCTACTGGTATGGTCCCGACCCTAGGCTCTGGGTCCTATGACCCGTTTGGGAAGCAGCCTGCAGTGTCCATGTAGAGGTGGTTCACACCCACCACACCTGTTGTTCCCTCACTGGAGATGATCAGAAGAAAACAGCAGTAGGAAACGCTGACTGGTACTGACAAGACATCCTCTTGTTCAGCCTGTAGTATCAGTCCTTCAGATCAGTTTCTTGTTTGTTTTTTTAGAGAAAGTCTCAGTTGCACCCTTCTATTCATGGCAGTGTGAAATAGTGATGTCATCATAACATCCTTCTCAGCCTGGCCTGTGATCTACTGGCTCTGCTGAGCCCCCAAGGGCTTTTGAAGGGAGCTGTTGCCTTGGTAACGCATTGTCGTCAAACACACAAGATGTTTGTCCCTGGGAGAAGGTATTGTGTTGTTGGAAGTCCCACTCCACTAGAAGATAAAAGGAGTGTGTGTGTGTGTGTGTGTGTGTGTGTGTGTTATTTTTTTACATGTAACCTTTATTTAACTAGGCAACTCGATTAAGAACAAATTCTTATTTACAATGACGGCCTACCCCGGACGGCGCTGGGCCAATTGTCCGCCGCCCTATGGGACTCCCAATCACGGCCGGATGTGATGGTGTCTGATGGTTCTCTAGTGTGAGTGACCCATGGTTTCTGCTTTAAGCCTTCATCTGTCACATGGAGGAGTCAAACAGCTGGTTTGAGCATCCTTGATGCCGTATGGTGCATTAGGTCTATATCTGACCTGGTGATGCATGTCTTAGCTAATCTACCATCACTATCTAATCCTTCAATGGAAGAATGTTTGTCATTCTAGAGGATGATAGCCCAACATGGCCAGAAAAATACATTGTATCCAACCGACTGATTTAATTTACACTTGCCAAACCCATTAAACGTTGAAGTCAAACAGTTCACCACAGTTCATTCAGTGAAGAAGAGGTAACCACACAGCTGTTCTCTGTTGTGGTTCTGGACCAACTACAAACAAACCCCTTATAGTGTGTCTGTGTTGACAGCAGGCTTTCCTGATGCTGTGGGTGCTGATGAACATGTTATGTGTCCCAAATGGCACCCTATTGCCTACATACTTATCAATCCAAGATTGCGTAGCAGTCAGACGTCTTTGTCCTTCGTCTTGTCGTGTCCCTTGTATATATATATTTACATATTTTCTTCACATATCTTTTTATATATTTTTTTTCTAAAAACTCAACCTCAAAACACTCTCCTGCAACCCGCCTCACCAATAAAAAAAGTATTATTTACCTCAAATCTGAAATCCACAACAGAAGCTAGCCAGAGGTTGGCCAGTTCACTGGCTAACGTTGGAGTTCAGCTAGCCACGGTTGGCGGTCATCAGCTATCCCTTAGCTTGAAAAGCTATCGCCAGTTTTGTACAGTGCGACTCAGACCAGAGCATACCGGACCTATTTTCTCTCCATATCCCCGGATTTCTACCGTAGGCTCTGGACATTTGCAGCTAGCTAGCTGCTACCCGAGTGACTATTGGCTAACGTCAGTCCCGGAGCTAACATCAATTATTCCGGAGCTAGCCAGCTGAAGAGTTCCATCAGCCACTCCTGGGCTACAATCACCTATCCGGACCCTTTTACTGCCGATGCGGAGCCCCATCGGGCCTTCACGACTGGACTACCGACATTATCTGCCCGAGGGAGTTATCCAACTGGCCCCTCCGTCGCGACGTAACCTGAACGCCCATCTGCGGCCTGCTAATCGTTAGCTGTCTTATCGGCTGCTATCTGAATAGGTCTATCGGACAATTTTCTTGGGCCACTATAACTATTTTGCCAGTTCCACCACCCACACATGCTATGACATCTTCTGGTTTCAGTTATGTTTCTAGAGACAATATCTCTCTCATCATCACTCAATGCCTAGGTCTACCTCCACTGTATTCACATCCTACCATACCTTTGTCTGTACATTATACCTTGAATCTATTTTATCGCCCCCAGAAACCCGCTCCTTTTACTCTCTATTCCGGACGTCATAGACGACCAATTCTCATAGCTTTTAGCCGTACCCTTATCCTACTCCTCCTCTGTTCCTCTGGTGATGTAGAGGTGAATCCAGGCCCTGCAGTGCCTAGCTCCACTCCTATTCCCCAGGCGCTCTCTTTTGATGACTTCTGTAACCGTAATAGCCTTGGTTTCATGCATGTTAACATTAGAAGCCTTCTCCCTAAGTTTGTTTTATTCACTGCTTTAGCACACTACCAACCCGGATGTCCTAGCCGTGTCTGAATCCTGGCTTAGGAAGTCCACCAAAAACTCTGAAATCTTCATTCCTAACTACAACATTTTCAGACAAGATAGAACGGCCAAAGGGGGCGGTGTTGCAATCTACTGCAGAGATAGCCTGCAGAGTTCTGTCCTGCTATCCAGGTCTGTACCCAAACAATTTTAACTTTTACTTTTAAAAATCCGTCTCTCACCGTTGCCGCCTGCGATACACCACCCTCTGCCCCCAGCTGTGCTCTGGACACCATATGTGAACTGATTGCCCTCCATCTATCTTCAGAGCTCGTGCTGCTAGGTGACCTAAACTGGGACATGCTTAACACCCCAGCCATCCTACAATCTAAGCTTGATGCCCTCAATCTCACACAAATTATCAATGAACCTACCAGGTACCACCTCAAAGCCGTAAACACGGGCACCCTCATAGATATCATCCTAACCAACTTGCCCTCTAAATACACCTCTGCTGTTTTCAACCAAGATCTCAGCGATCACTGCCTCATTGCCTGCATCCGTAATGGGTCAGCAGTCAAACGACCTCCACTCATCACTGTCAAACGCTCCCTGAAAAATTTCAGCGAGCAAGCCTTTCTAATCGACCTGGCCCGGGTATCTTGGAAGGATATTGACCTCATCCCGTCAGTAGAGGATGCCTGGTTATAAAAAAATATATATGCCTTCCTCACCATCTTAAATAAGCATGCCCCATTCAAGAAATGTAGAACCAGGAACAGATATAGCCCTTGGTTCTCTCCAGACCAGACTGCCCT
Source organism: Salmo salar (assembly GCF_965601325.2). NCBI lineage: Eukaryota > Metazoa > Chordata > Actinopteri > Salmoniformes > Salmonidae > Salmo > Salmo salar. The sequence goes on from NC_138292.1 coordinate 7,080,868, forward strand.
TAACCAACACAAAAACATCCTGTGGCGTTCTGCATTGGCATCGAACAGCCCCCGTGATATGCAACTTTTCAGGGAAGTTAGAAACCAATATACACAGGCAGTTAGAAAAGCCAAGGCTAGCTTTTTCAAGCAGAAATTTGCTTCCTGCAACACAAACTCAAAAAAGTTCTGGAACACTGTAAAGTCCATGGAGAATAAGAACACCTCCTCCCAGCTGCCCACTGCACTGAGGATAGAAAACTCTGTCACCTCCGATAAATCCACTATAATTGAGAATTTCAATAAGCATTTTTCTATGGCTGGCCATGCTTTCCACCTGGCTACCCCTACCGCGGTCAACAGCACTGCACCCCCCACAGCTACTCGCCCAAGCCTTCCCCATTTCTCCTTCTCCAAAATCCAGTGAGTTGATGTTCTGAAAGAGCTGCAAAATCTGGACCCCTACAAATCAGCCAGGCTAGACAATCTGGACCCTCTCTTTCTAAAATTATCTGCTGAAATTGTTGCAACCCCTATTACTAGCCTGTTCAACCTCTCTTTCGTGTCGTCTGAGATTCCAAAAGATTGGAAAGCAGCTGCTGTCATCCCCCTCTTCAAAGGAGGGGACACTCTTGACCCAAACTGCTACAGACCTATATCTATCCTACCCTGCCTTTCTAAGGTCTTCGAAAGCCAAGTCAACAAACAAATTACCGACCATTTCGAATCCCACCGTTTCAGAGCTGGTCATGGGTGCACCTCAGCCACGCTCAAGGTCCTAAACGTTATCGTAACAGCCATCGATAAGAAACAATACTGTGCTGCCGTATTCATTGACCTGGCCAAGGCTTTCGACTCTGTCAATCACCACATCCTCATCGGCAGACTCAATAGCCTTGGTTTCTCAAATGATTGCCTCGCCTGGTTCACCAACTACTTCTCTGATAGAGTTCAATGTGTCAAATCGGAGGGCCTGTTGTCCGGACCTCTGGCAGTCTCTATGGGGGTGCCACAGGGTTCAATTCTTGGGCCTACTCTTTTCTCTCTATACATCAAGGATGTCGCTCTTGCTGCTGGTGAGTCTTTGATCCACCTCTACGCAGACGACACCATTCTGTATACTTCTGGCCCTTCTTTGGACACTGTGTTAACAACCCTCCAGACGAGCTTCAATGCCATACAACTCTCCTTCCGTGGCCTCCAACTGCTCTTAATACAAGTAAAACTAAATGCATGCTCTTCAACCGATCGCTGCCCGCACCTGCCCGCCCGTCCAGCATCACTACTCTGGACGGTTCTGACTTAGAATATGTGGACAACTACAAATACCTTGGTGTCTGGTTAGACTGTAAGCTCTCCTTCCAGACTCACATCAAACATCTCCAATCCAAAGTTAAATCTAGAATTGGCTTCCTATTTTGCAACAAAGCATCCTTCACTCATGCTGCCAAACATACCCTCGTAAAACTGACCATCCTACCGATCCTCGACTTCGGCGATGTCATTTACAAAATAGCCTCCAATACCCTACTCAATAAATTGGATGCAGTCTATCACAGTGCTATCCGTTTTGTCACCAAAGCCCCCATATACTACCCACCACTGCGACCTGTACGCTCTCGTTGGCTGGCCCTCGCTTCATACTCGTCGCCAAACCCACTGGCTCCAGGTCATCTACAAGACCCTGCTAGGTGAAGTCCCCCCTTATCTCAGCTCATTGGTCACCATAGCAGCACCCACCTGTAGCACGCACTCCAGCAGGTATATCTCTCTGGTCACCCCAAAAGCCAATTCCTCCTTTGGCCGTCTCTCCTTCCAGTTCTCTGCTGCCAATGACTGGAACGAACTACAAAAATCTCTGAAACTGGAAACACTTATCTCCCTCACTAGCTTTAAGTACCAGCTGTCAGAGCAGCTCCCAGATCACTGCACCTGTACATAGCCCATCTATAATTTAGCCCAAACAGCTACCTCTTCCCATACTGTATTTATTTATTTTGCTCCTTTGCACCCCATTATTTCTATTTCTACTTTGCACTTTCTTCCACTACAAATCTACCATTCCAGTGTTTTACTTGCTATGTTGTATTTACTTTGCCACCATGGCCTTTTTTGCCTTTACCTCCCTTATCTCACCTCATTTGCTCACATTGTATATAGACTTATTTTCTACTGTATTATTGACTGTATGTTTGTTTTACTCCATGTGTAACTCTGTGTTGTTGTATGTGTCAAACTGCTTTGCTTTATCTTGGCCAGGTCGCAATTGTAAATGAGAACTTGTTCTCAACTTGCCTACCTGGTTAAATAAAGGTGAAATAAAAATAAATTGTGCACTACTTTTGACCAGAGCCCTATGGTAGTGCACTATATAGGGAATAGGGTACCATTTGAGACGAATCTAGGCCCTCAGAAACCACCAGTCGCTGACTGAATGTTCCCACTGTTTGGATGGGAGGTGCTTGTTGAGATGGCAGGAAACAGTGAATAGTGTAGGAAGGACACAGGACAGTGTGTTGTCTGTGTGTGTTGTCTGTGTGTGTTGTCTGTGGTGACAGTTGGTTCATGTTGCGAGTCATGCTTGGATGACTGAGGTTGGTACTCTGTGTTTCTCCCTGTTGTGTGGGGGTACTGATGTCTCATTTCACAGTGTGCAGCGGCTTGGAACCAGTTGTTTCAGACATGCAGCGGTTCACAAACTCTTAAGACATTCACCCTCAGTAGGGGATTCTGCTTTGTCTGGTTCCTCAGTTTGAAGTAGGCAGGAGTGCAGTGTAGAGCTGCTTTGTCTCTCGTAACAATGGACTCCCTCAGAGTGCCAATGCTAATCAGCTGTTTCTGTCAGAGAGACAGAACTGTACTGTTTATGATGTGTGATGCCGAAGACCAGTTCCCACATTGTGTGGACAATTACATTGTTTTGTAATGTGAATGTATTTGTATATTTTCCAGGACTGGGCCTTTGATGACGGTGCCCCTCCTCCCACTAAGATCGTAGATGATTGGCTGAACCTGCTGAAGACTAAGTTCCGTGAGGACCCTGGCTGCTGCGTGGCGGTGCACTGTGTTGCCGGGCTGGGACGGTAAGACAGTTGAACCAAGCTCACAAGGCTGCAGTGTCATCCCCCCACTGTGATGGCCACTGTCCCAGCAGCCACCAGTCTCTCCCCTTCTCCTACAGCCTGACCAGGGCCCTCTCTCTGCATGCAGGCAGACCCAAGCCAAAGTCAACTGTTAGCCAAGGGACACTCCTTCACAATTAATCCACCATTTATTATCAAAGCACAGAGGTTGACGTCTGAAAAACGTTGAAGCAGCATTTATTTCTATTGTGTCTCTAAATGTATCCTCTCAGATTGAATCTCTACTAGTCAGCTCACCAGTACTCTGGTCAAAAGTAGTGCACTATATAGGGAATAGGGTGACATTGGCCATAGGGCTCTGGTCAAAAGTAGTGAACTATGTAGGGAATAGGGTGCCATTTGGGACGTAGCCAGTTGTCTTGTGAAATGTCAGTTAGCTGTATTCTGGTTGGCCATGCCCAGACCTGTACTGTATGTTCTGTAGTTGAGCCTCTGGACTCCCATTGGCCATGCCATACATTAGTTCTTATGGTTGGCATGCCATACATTAGTTCTTATGGTTGGGCATGCCATACATTAGTTCTTATGGTTGGCCATGCCATACATTAGTTATTATGGTTGGCCATGACATACATTAGTTCTTATGGTTGGCCATGACATACATTAGTTCTTATGGTTGGCCATGCCATACATTAGTTCTTATGGTTGGCCATGCCATACATTAGTTCTTATGGTTGGCCATGCCATACATTAGTTCTTATGGTTGGCCATGCCATACATTAGTTCGTATGGTTGGCCATGCCATACATTAGTTCTTATGGTTGGCCATGACATACATTAGTTCTTATGGTTGGCCATGACATACATTAGTTCTTATGGTTGGCCATGACATACTTTAGTTCTTATGGTTGGCCATGCCATACATTAGTTCTTATGGTTGGCCATGACATACATTAGTTCTTATGGTTGGCCATGCCATACATTAGTTCTTATGGTTGGCCATGACATACATTAGTTCTTATGGTTGGCCATGCCATACTTTAGTTCTTATGGTTGGCCATGACATACATTAGTTCTTATGGTTGGCCATGCCATACTTTAGTTCTTATGGTTGGCCATGCCATACATTAGTTCTTATGGTTGCCATGCCAACCATCATAACAGAGGAGTTGACAAAATAGAAGCACAAACTGATCTGGTTACCAGGCTCATTTTAGCTCTGTCCTGTCTGGTGTTCCTTCAGGTGTCCTCTATGGCAGAGGAGAGACAATGACTCACATCTGTACTGATGGAGTATTAGCTAGCTAGTAGAGGAGAAAGTTTAGGATACGTCTCAAATGGCACCCTATTCTATACATAGGGCTCTGGTCAAAAGTAGTGCACTGTGGTCAATAGGGAGCCGTTAAACCAGGTTAAACCAGGCCTTTGGTACTAATAATGGTTGAGCTCATTGGTAGGAAGCTGAAGGAGCACCTCTTCCCCTCCCGTCCTGGGTAAGCTGAAGGAGCCCCCAGCCCCCTGACCTCCCCAGACTCCCATCTTCCTCTCCCCTCCTTGGGTAAGCTGAAGGAGCCCCCCTGACCACCCCAGACTCCCATCTTCCCCTCCCCTCTCTGGGTAAGCTGAAGGAGCCCCCCTGACCACCCCAGACTCCCATCTTCCCTTCCCCTCCCTGGGTAAGCTGAAGGAGCCCCCCTGCCCACCCCAGACTCCCATCTTCCTCTCCCCTCCTGGGTAAGCTGAAGGAGCCCCCTGACCTCCCCAGACTCCCATCTTCCTCTCCCCTCCTGGGTAAGCTGAAGGAGCCCCCCTGACCACCCCAGACTCCCATCTTCCCCTCCCCTCCCTGGGTAAGCTGAAGGAGCCCCCCTGCCCACCCCAGACTCCCATCTTCCTCTCCCCTCCTGGGTAAGCTGAAGGAGCCCCCCTGACCACCCCAGACTCCCATCTTCCCCTCCCCTCCCTGGGTAAGCTGAAGGAGCCCCCCTGCCCACCCCAGACTCCCATCTTCCTCTCCCCTCCTGGGTAAGCTGAAGGAGCCCCCCTGACCTCCCCAGACTCCCATCTTCCTCTCCCCTCCTGGGTAAGCTGAAGGAGCCCCCCTGCCCACCCCAGACTCCCATCTTCCTCTCCCCTCCTGGGTAAGCTGAAGGAGCCCCCCTGACCTCCCCAGACTCCCATCTTCCTCTGCCCTCCTGGGTAAGCTGAAGGAGCCCCCCTGACCTCCCCAGACTCCCATCTTCCTCTCCCCTCCCTGGGTAAGCTGAAGGAGCCCCCTGACCACCCCAGACTCCCATCTTCCTCTCCCCTCCTGGGTAAGCTGAAGGAGCCCCCTGACCTCCCCAGACTCCCATCTTCCTCTCCTCTCCCTGGGTAAGCTGAAGGAGCCCCCTGACCACCCCAGACTCCCATCTTCCTCTCCCCTCCTGGGTAAGCTGAAGGAGCCCCCTGACCTCCCCAGACTCCCATCTTCCTCTCCCCTCCCTGGGTAAGCTGAAGGAGCCCCCTGACCTCCCCAGACTCCCATCTTCCTCTCCCCTCCTGGGTAAGCTGAAGGAGCCCCCCTGACCTCCCCAGACTCCCATCTTCCTCTCCTCTCCCTGGGTAAGCTGAAGGAGCCCCCTGACCTCCCCAGACTCCCATCTTCCTCTGCCCTCCTGGGTAAGCTGAAGGAGCCCCCCTGACCTCCCCAGACTCCCATCTTCCTCTCCCCTCCCTGGGTAAGCTGAAGGAGCCCCCTGACCACCCCAGACTCCCATCTTCCTCTCCCCTCCTGGGTAAGCTGAAGGAGCCCCCTGACCTCCCCAGACTCCCATCTTCCTCTCCCCTCCTGGGTAAGCTGAAGGAGCCCCCTGACCTCCCCAGACTCCCATCTTCCTCTCCCCTCCTGGGTAAGCTGAAGGAGCCCCCCTGACCTCCCCAGACTCCCATCTTCCTCTCCCCTCCTGGGTAAGCTGAAGGAGCCCCCTGACCTCCCCAGACTCCCATCTTCCTCTGCCCTCCTGGGTAAGCTGAAGGAGCCCCCCTGACCTCCCCAGACTCCCATCTTCCTCTCCCCTCCCTGGGTAAGCTGAAGGAGCCCCCTGACCACCCCAGACTCCCATCTTCCTCTCCCCTCCTGGGTAAGCTGAAGGAGCCCCCTGACCTCCCCAGACTCCCATCTTCCTCTCCCCTCCTGGGTAAGCTGAAGGAGCCCCCTGACCTCCCCAGACTCCCATCTTCCTCTCCCCTCCTGGGTAAGCTGAAGGAGCCCCCCTGACCTCCCCAGACTCCCATCTTCCTCTCCTCTCCCTGGGTAAGCTGAAGGAGCCCCCTGACCTCCCCAGACTCCCATCTTCCTCTCCCCTCCTGGGTAAGCTGAAGGAGCCCCCCTGACCTCCCCAGACTCCCATCTTCCTCTCCCCTCCTGGGTAAGCTGAAGGAGCCCCCTGACCTCCCCAGACTCCCATCTTCCTCTCCTCTCCCTGGGTAAGCTGAAGGAGCCCCCCTGACCTCCCCAGACTCCCATCTTCCTCTCCTCTCCCTGGGTAAGCTGAAGGAGCCCCCCTGACCTCCCCAGACTCCCATCTTCCTCTCCTCTCCCTGGGTAAGCTGAAGGAGCCCCCCTGACCTCCCCAGACTCCCATCTTCCTCTCCCCTCCCTGGGTAAGCTGAAGGAGCCCCCCTGACCTCCCCAGACTCCCATCTTCCTCTCCCCTCCTGGGTAAGCTGAAGGAGCCCCCTGACCACCCCAGACTCCCATCTTCCTCTCCCCTCCTGGGTAAGCTGAAGGAGCCCCCCTGACCTCCCCAGACTCCCATCTTCCTCTCCCCTCCTGGGTAAGCTGAAGGAGCCCCCCTGACCTCCCCAGACTCCCATCTTCCTCTCCCCTCCCTGGGTAAGCTGAAGGAGCCCCCTGACCTCCCCAGACTCCCATCTTCCTCTCCTCTCCCTGGGTAAGCTGAAGGAGCCCCCCTGACCTCCCCAGACTCCCATCTTCCTCTCCCCTCCCTGGGTAAGCTGAAGGAGCCCCCCTGACCACCCCAGACTCCCATCTTCCTCTCCTCTCCCTGGGTAAGCTGAAGGAGCCCCCTGACCTCCCCAGACTCCCATCTTCCTCTCCTCTCCTGGGTAAGCTGAAGGAGCCCCCTGACCTCCCCAGACTCCCATCTTCCTCTCCTCTCCTGGGTAAGCTGAAGGAGCCCCCTGACCTCCCCAGACTCCCATCTTCCTCTCCTCTCCCTGGGTAAGCTGAAGGAGCCCCCCAGCCTCCCCTCCCTGGGTTGATGAAGCACCGTCTATCTCTGACGTACTGGAGACCTCCTCTGGGACTCGTCTGTGGTTTTTGACAGGGCGCCAATGTTTACTTTACTCTGAACTGTTTGTTGTCCTGTTAATCAGCTGGGGAGTCTTTGGCTTTCAGCTGGAACCCTCTGGAACATCAAAGTGTTCTGGGGGCTGAAATGGCTTGACAGGGTACAGTTAGATAGATGAATATATTTCAATGTCTCATGTCCAGGCAGGCAGCTCATCTGTTTCAGTGATTCCTAGAAGTCCAGTGTTTGTGTTAGTGGTGTTATGCTCTTCAGCTCTCTATTTCCACGCTGACTTACCGTAACCACAGCAACGACCCATATAAGGCTAGAAAAATGGAAAGTGGGCTACAGCGTTTTCTAATGATTTGTTACCTGTAAATATTAGTGGCCAAATACAGCACAACTAGTTCCAGCTCTCAACCCGCAGCAGGGCTTTCCTTTGTCCAAACCAGAATAGTCCAAACCAGAATGAACTCCATTCCCTGGGAACTGGCTGTGTTGTGACAACATGGAGAGAGAGAAGTTGCTGGGGGCATAACAGGAAGGACACACATGGATGTCTTTAATTCCCAGTATTACTCTGTGAATGCAGTTTCTATGGCAACATCCCAAATCGCACCATATTCCATATTAAGTGCAATACTTTTGACCAGGACCTATAAGGTTCTGACTGTGTCTTTAAGTCCCAGTATTAGTAGCAGCGTGACTGTGTCTTTAAGTCCCAGTATTAGTAGCAGTGTGACTGTGTCTTTAAGTCCCAGTATTAGTAGCAGTGTGACTGTGTCTTTAAGTCTCAGTATTTGTAGCAGTGTGACTGTGTCTTTAAGTCCCAGTATTAGTAGCAGTGTGACTGTGTCTTTAAGTCTCAGTATTAGTAGCAGTGTGACTGTGTCTTTAAGTCCCAGTATTAGTAGCAGTGTGACTGTGTCTTTAAGTCCCAGTATTAGTAGCAGCGTGACTGTGTCTTTAAGTCCCAGTATTAGTAGCAGTGTGACTGTGTCTTTAAGTCCCAGTATTAGTAGCAGTGTGACTGTGTCTTTAAGTCCCAGTATTAGTAGCAGCGTGACTGTGTCTTTAAGTCTCAGTATTAGTAGCAGCGTGACTGTGTCTTTAAGTCCCAGTATTAGTAGCAGTGTGACTGTGTCTTTAAGTCCCAGTATTAGTAGCAGTGTGACTGTGTCTTTAAGTCCCAGTATTAGTAGCAGCGTGACTGTGTCTTTAAGTCTCAGTATTAGTAGCAGCGTGACTGTGTCTTTAAGTCCCAGTATTAGTAGCAGTGTGACTGTGTCTTTAAGTCCCAGTATTAGTAGCAGCGTGACTGTGTCTTTAAGTCCCAGTATTAGTAGCAGTGTGACTGTGTCTTTAAGTCCCAGTATTAGTAGCAGTGTGACTGTGTCTTTAAGTCTCAGTATTAGTAGCAGTGTGACTGTGTCTTTAAGTCTCAGTATTAGTAGCAGTGTGACTGTGTCTTTAAGTCCCAGTATTAGTAGCAGTGTGACTGTGTCTTTAAGTCCCAGTATTAGCAGCAGCACATAAAGGCTGTTTCTTTGTGTTTCTCCCTCCAGGGCTCCTGTGCTGGTGGCTCTGGCTCTGATCGAGGGCGGGATGAAGTATGAGGAGGCAGTTCAGTTCATCAGGCAGTATGTACACCTCACCTCCAGATTCAGTTCAGTTCATCAGGCAGTATGTACACCTCACATTCAGTTCAGTTCATCAGGCAGTATGTACACCTCACATTCAGTTCAGTTCATCAGGCAGTATGTACACCTCACATTCAGTTCAGTTCATCAGGCAGTATGTACACCTCACATTCAGTTCAGTTCATCAGGCAGTATGTACACCTCACATTCAGTTCAGTTCATCAGGCAGTATGTACACCTCACATTCAGTTCAGTTCATCAGGCAGTATGTACACCTCACATTCAGTTCAGTTCATCAGGCAGTATGAACACCTCACCTCCAGATTCAGTTCAGTTCATCAGGCAGTATGAACACCTCACCTCCAGATTCAGTTCAGTTCATCAGGCAGTATGAACACCTCCCCTCCAGATTCAGTTCAGTTCATCAGGCAGTATGAACACCTCACCTCCAGATTCAGTTCAGTTCATCAGGCAGTATGAACACCTCACCTCCAGATTCAGTTCAGTTCATCAGGCAGTATGAACACCTCACCTCCAGATTCAGTTCAGTTCATCAGGCAGTATGAACACCTCACCTCCAGATTCAGTTCAGTTCATCAGGCAGTATGAACACCTCACCTCCAGATTCAGTTCAGTTCATCAGGCAGTATGAACACCTCACCTCCAGATTCAGTTCAGTTCATCAGGCAGTATGAACACCTCACCTCCAGATTCAGTTCAGTTCATCAGGCAGTATGAACACCTCACCTCCAGATTCAGTTCAGTTCATCAGGCAGTATGAACACCTCACCTCCAGATTCAGTTCAGTTCATCAGGCAGTATGTACACCTCACCTCCAGATTCAGTTCAGTTCATCAGGCAGTATGAACACCTCACCTCCAGATTCAGTTCAGTTCATCAGGCAGTATGAACACCTCACCTCCAGATTCAGTTCAGTTCATCAGGCAGTATGAACACCTCACCTCCAGATTCAGTTCGGTTCATCAGGCAGTATGAACACCTCACCTCCAGATTCAGTTCAGTTCATCAGGCAGTATGAACACCTCACCTCCAGGTTCATCAGGCAGTATGAACACCTCACCTCCAGATTCAGTTCAGTTCATCAGGCAGTATGAACACCTCACCTCCAGATTCAGTTCAGTTCATCAGGCAGTATGAACACCTCACCTCCAGGTTCATCAGGCAGTATGAACACCTCACCTCCAGATTCAGTTCAGTTCATCAGGCAGTATGAACACCTCACCTCCAGATTCAGTTCAGTTCATCAGGCAGTATGAACACCTCACCTCCAGATTCAGTTCAGTTCATCAGGCAGTATGAACACCTCACCTCCAGATTCAGTTCGGTTCATCAGGCAGTATGAACACCTCACCTCCAGATTCAGTTCGGTTCATCAGGCAGTATGGACACCTCACCTCCAGATTCAGTTCGGTTCATCAGGCAGTATGAACACCTCACCTCCAGATTCAGTTCGGTTCATCAGGCAGTATGAACACCTCACCTCCAGATTCAGTTCATCAGGCAGTATGAACACCTCACCTCCAGATTCAGTTCAGTTCATCAGGCAGTATGAACACCTCGCCTCCAGATTCAGTTCAGTTCATCAGGCAGTATGAACACCTCACCTCCAGATTCAGTTCAGTTCATCAGGCAGTATGAACACCTCACCTCCAGATTCAGTTCGGTTCATCAGGCAGTATGAACACCTCACCTCCAGATTCAGTTCGGTTCATCAGGCAGTATGAACACCTCACCTCCAGATTCAGTTCAGTTCATCAGGCAGTATGAACACCTCGCCTCCAGATTCAGTTCAGTTCATCAGGCAGTATGAACACCTCACCTCCAGATTCAGTTCAGTTCATCAGGCAGTATGAACACCTCACCTCCAGATTCAGTTCGGTTCATCAGGCAGTATGAACACCTCACCTCCAGATTCAGTTCGGTTCATCAGGCAGTATGGACACCTCACCTCCAGATTCAGTTCGGTTCATCAGGCAGTATGAACACCTCACCTCCAGATTCAGTTCAGTTCATCAGGCAGTATGAACACCTCACCTCCAGATTCAGTTCGGTTCATCAGGCAGTATGAACACCTCACCTCCAGATTCAGTTCGGTTCATCAGGCAGTATGAACACCTCACCTCCAGATTCAGTTCATCAGGCAGTATGAACACCTCACCTCCAGATTCAGTTCAGTTCATCAGGCAGTATGAACACCTCGCCTCCAGATTCAGTTCAGTTCATCAGGCAGTATGAACACCTCACCTCCAGATTCAGTTCGGTTCATCAGGCAGTATGAACACCTCGCCTCCAGATTCAGTTCAGTTCATCAGGCAGTATGAACACCTCACCTCCAGATTCAGTTCAGTTCATCAGGCAGTATGAACACCTCGCCTCCAGATTCAGTTCAGTTCATCAGGCAGTATGAACACCTCGCCTCCAGATTCAGTTCAGTTCATCAGGCAGTATGAACACCTCACCTCCAGATTCAGTTCAGTTCATCAGGCAGTATGAACACCTCGCCTCCTGATTCAGTTCAGTTCATCAGGCAGTATGAACACCTCGCCTCCAGATTCAGTTCAGTTCATCAGGCAGTATGAACACCTCACCTCCAGATTCAGTTCAGTTCATCAGGCAGTATGAACACCTCACCTCCAGATTCAGTTCAGTTCATCAGGCAGTATGAACACCTCACCTCCAGATTCAGTTCAGTTCATCAGGCAGTATGAACACCTCACCTCCAGATTCAGTTCAGTTCATCAGGCAGTATGTACACCTCAGATTTAGTTCAGTTCATCAGGCAGTATGAACACCTCAGATTCAGTTCAGTTCATCAGGCAGTATGAACACCTCACCTCCAGATTCAGTTCAGTTCATCAGGCAGTATGAACACCTCAGATTTAGTTCAGTTCATCAGGCAGTATGAACACCTCAGATTCAGTTCAGTTCATCAGGCAGTATGAACACCTCAGATTTAGTTCAGTTCATCAGGCAGTATGAACACCTCAGATTCAGTTCAGTTCATCAGGCAGTATGAACACCTCACCTCCAGATTCAGTTCAGTTCATCAGGCAGTATGAACACCTCAGATTTAGTTCAGTTCATCAGGCAGTATGAACACCTCAGATTTAGTTCAGTTCATCAGGCAGTATGAACACCTCAGATTCAGTTCAGTTCATCAGGCAGTATGAACACCTCAGATTTAGTTCAGTTCATCAGGCAGTATGAACACCTCAGATTTAGTTCAGTTCATCAGGCAGTATGTACACCTCAGATTTAGTTCAGTTCATCAGGCAGTATGAACACCTCACTTTCTGTCTCTTGATGTTTTTAAGGAGAGTGGAAGTCCACTCAACCTGTTTAGTGTTGTTCCTGTTTCATCTGACAGCTGTAGCTTCAGATGGGGACATCATGAGGAGGGAGAAAGGGATTGAACCGCTCTCCACTGAGGAGGTTTATGGGACATCATGAGGAGGGAGAAAGGGATTGAACCGCTCTCCACTGAGGAGGTTTATGGGACATCATGAGGAGGGAGAAAGGGATTGAACCGCTCTCCACTGAGGAGGTTTATGTGGTTTGAGCTGGGAGTGTCTTTCCCTCAGCCAGGGCTCTGCACACCTCTGGATTCTTCTGATACTCATAGGCTCTACTTTATGGGTCGGGTTCTCTGGAAAAACATCAAGCCTACTGCCCTCCCGGACTGAGCACCATGCTCAATGGACAATCTGAATTGAAAGTGCTTTTTAGTCCAGGAATAAATAGGCTTCGTGTGGATCCAGGAAAATCATCCCCTACGTGAATTATAAATGTCTCTTTACATGAGGGCCCTTATATACAGCGAAGCTATCCATGTTAGCATTGTGTGTGTGTGGGGCTACAGTGTCAAGCTGTTACGCTTCACATATAAGATACAAAGTGAATAATCAGTGTTGATGAGTCTCTAAATGTTGCACTGCTTTTGACCAGGGTGGACACTGATCAGAGGTAGTGAGCAGGGTGCCAATTGGGACACAACAGAGGTTCCTGTAGGGAGTAACAGTAGACCTGTCTTTCTGTGTCTCCTCAGGAAGCGCAGGGGAGCGATCAACAGCAAGCAGCTGACCTACCTGGAGAAATACCGCTCCAGACAGAGACTGCGCTTCAAAGACCCTCACAAACACAAGAACAAGTGCTGTGTGATGTGATGATGTAGTGTGACCCTGCAGCCCGCCTGTTCTGACCCATATAGAACGACTACATCAACTTTAATATTGGACCGACCTACACCCCCCTTTGTAGTGTGACCCCGCAGCCTGCCTGTTCTGACCCATATAGAACGACTACATCAACTTTAATATTGGACCGACCTACACCCCCCTTTGATGCATTTAGGACTTGACCTGTTGTCTGTCTCCATGGGGACAGTTAGTTCCCACTGTTCTGTTGGGATTCTTCTGCTTCTCACTCTCAGGGCTGTTAGACCATCTTCTCTCTGATGTCTTTGAATGAACACCTTCGTCCCCAACTGCCGGCCAATTGAACTCGTAGAGAGGAAAAGCGAACAAGCCCGATTTCCATCAAGCACACACACACACACACACACACACACACACACACACACACACACACACACTGACAAACTATTTTGCACTGATTGTGACATACTGTGACATACACACACAGAGCCATCGACCACCAGACCAACCCCTCAACCAGCAGCAACACTGTCAGCTTGGTCCCAGGCCTGATCGTTCCTCTTTCCTCCCTGCTGCTTGGTAGCACTGACCCAACCCAAAGCACTGTCAATGAAACACACCGACCCACCACTAGCTGTCACAACAGGTCTGCATCACCATACACCATGTTAACTGAAAGCCCCTGCTAGCCATGATGACATGAATGAAATAATCATGAAAAAGAAGAGATTTTTTGCTGTCTGTGTGTTTTTATCTCAATGTTTGAAGAAGATCCAGTTGAACGTCTTTGTTAAATTGAATGCCATCCACAGAGCTCAGTCATCTTGCTCCTTGCTCCGGTTTCATAATGCATGGAAGGTAACACTTGTTAGAATCATGTCCTTGTCTCCTTCATTTCTGAGGATATGGGGATGCGGATGGGACTTAATATAGGACAAGGTTTTGTGCTGAGTTGCTGGTTTTTAAATAGCAATATTTTTTACATTGTGATATGAAATACTCTGGGATTAGGATTCTTCACCACTGGCTGCTTCTGTTGTACAACATGAAGGATCTCAGTGTATCATGTAGGAGTCAGCTGAGCCTGGGTGGGCTTGGTAGGCAACACTGTGTCCCAGATGGCACCCTATTCCCTATATAGTGCACTACTTTTGACCAGAGGTCTATGGGCTTCAATGCCTTGAAATATACACACACATGGACTCGCACTGACCCTATGGGCTCCGGTCAAAAGTTGTGCACTATATAGGGAATAGGGTGCCATCTGGGACGCGTACTATGCTTTGGGAACGTAAACATGACGGTGCACCGTAGTCATCTCTGGGATGAAAAACAGCCAACTGAACCGTCTGCTCAGAAATAACGTCCAGGCTCTGTATCTGTCAGTGTGGATATAGTCACTCATCTTACCTCCGAAATGGCACCCTATTCCCCTTTTGTAGTGCACTACTATATAGCACACTTTTGACTATAGTCCTATGGGCTCTGGTCAAAAGTAGTGCACTAAATAGGGAATAGGGTGCAAGACGCGTTCTTAGTTAATTAAGGACAGGTACTGAAGGAATGACTCATATCCTGGGAAGAAAGCTGTCACATTTATCTGCTGCCTTGGAAGTAACCCACTTCAGATTGTTCACAGTTAATGAAGTACAAGAAATAAAGTAATTGTTAAAAGTATGCTGGACTGTTTTGTGCTTTTGTTTGGGAGTTGACTTGTGGGAGAACGAATCATTTTAAACAACCACTTTTGCCTTGTCGTGAAAACAAGCTAAATGCCGCCATCTAGAGACCATGTGTAGTTATTCACACACTATTAGTAGTGGCCTGAATTACAGTTTGTGCAATTTCTGAAATAGATTTATCGTTTTCTCTTCAATCACCATATTGTTAATTTGAGATAATAATATAGTACACGTAACATCTATATTCCAGATTAGTAACATCTATATTCCATTCCTGTTTGTACAACTATGACGTATGATGAACAACATGCAGGCCACTTCCGGACGGAATCTAATTCCAATTGAGAAAGAGGGCAGAGCTCGAGCGGCAAATTCTATGTTCTTTGTTGTATTATATAAATGTCTGGTCCGTGGTGATATTGGCTATATAAATCACGCAGGTCTTTTTGCCCGTGGCACGTCCGATATAGCTCATTCTGGAAAGGACCCGAGATAAGCGCAAGGCACAGTGCAGACGGTAGGCTAATTAAAATGCATCTTTGTCTTGCATGAGCATCCTTATTAGCCGGAACCCAATGTAGGCCAAGTCTAACGGTTAAAAATGTGTTCTGGTCATTGTGTGTGAACCTAGGCGCACCACGATTTTAACTGGAGAATACATGGTTTTACTGGTGATGGGGAGAACAATCTAGAAAGGAAATGTATTCAATGTGCTGCAAATGTAGCAAAACATGTTCAATGTATTTACAGCGTAATAAGCCTACCATGGCATCCAGGGCCATTGCCTTTTCATTTTTATTAATTCATTGGTTGTTGTTATAATAGGCTAGTCCACACAGTCAAATACTGTATGATGTACAGTATTTGGAATGCTTGATATCAACATTTCTCGACCATCATGCCGGATGCTACAATCCTCATTTCTGATTGTTTTTTTTGCATGCCCCCGTCTGCTCGGTCATCCATCAGGATTTAAAATAAAGTAATTTTTTTGTCTCATAGTGTTTTGTCATTTTATTTATGTTTTGCATTACGTTCCCACTTCTCATTTTCATAATTTAATAGCACCTCCTTACTGATCATGCAGGCAAAGAAAATATTTGTACGATTGTTCATTTAGTATCAAATGTATAATTTGCTTTCAAAATGTACTTGCCACATTCCACTGTAGTAACTGCATCTTTGGTAGTTGCATCTCCTTGGCTCCTAGTGCTGTAAATAGTTCCATCCATAGAATTAGAATAAATGATGTTAGGTTCTCACTATGCTTTGTCAGTCCAATCACACAATTTCATGTCAAACTGAACATCCCAACCATTTGCCCATACATTAGTTTGTGTTTCTGGCATTGATAGATACACAATGACACTGATGCAGAGATTAAACCTATAGGTGGACATGATACTGATACAGAGATTAAACCTATAGGTGGGCATGATACTGATACAGAGATTAAACCTATAGGTGGACATGATACTGATACAGAGATTAAACCTATAGGTGGACATGATACTGATACAGAGATTAAACCTATAGGTGGACATGATACTGATACAGAGATTAAACCTATAGGTGGACATGATACTGATACAGAGATTAAACCTATAGGGGGACATGATACTGATACAGAGATTAAACCTATAGGTGGACATGATACTGATACAGAGATTAAACCTATAGGTGGACATGATACTGATACAGAGATTAAACCTATAGGTGGACATGATACTGATACAGAGATTAAACCTATAGGTGGACATGACACTGATGCAGAGATTAAACCTATAGGTGGACATGATACTGATACAGAGATTAAACCTATAGGTGGACATGATACTGATACAGAGATTAAACCTATAGGTGGACATGATACTGATACAGAGATTAAACCTATAGGTGGACATGATACTGATACAGAGATTAAACCTATAGGTGGACATGATACTGATACAGAGATTAAACCTATAGGTGGACATGATACTGATACAGAGATTAAACCTATAGGTGGACATGATACTGATACAGAGATTAAACCTATAGGTGGACATGATACTGATACAGAGATTAAACCTATAGGTGGACATGATACTGATACAGAGATTAAACCTATAGGTGGACATGATACTGATACAGAGATTAAACCTATAGGTGGACATGATACTGATACAGAGATTAAACCTATAGGTGGACATGACACTGATGCAGAGATTAAACCTATAGGTGGACATGATACTGATACAGAGATTAAACCTATATTTGTTTATTTTATTTAACTAGGCAAGTCAGTTAAGAACAAATTCTTATTTACAATGATGACCTACCAAAAGGCAAAAGGCCTCCTGCGGGGACGGGGGCTGGGATTAAAAATGTAAAATAAATAAAATATGAATATAGGACACAACACACATCACGACAAGAGAGACAACACAACAATAAAGAGAGACGGAGGTGGACATGATGCTGTGCATGACCCCTGGATTGATGTGTAATCAACTTTAATGGTAGTGTTGAAGGGTTTTGTAGAACACCTATATTTAGTGCTAGAAAGGGTATTCTTAATCTTGTCTACCAGCCAGCTTTCTGAACCTACAGTACCAGTCAAAGTTTGGACACACCTACTCATTCAAGGGTTTTTCTTTATTTTTTACAATTTTCTACATTGTAAAATAATAGTGAAGACATCAACACTATGAAATAACACATGTAGTAACCAAAAAAGTGTTAAACAAATCAAAATATATATTAAATAAGAATATGTTCCTAACTGACTTGCGTAGTTACATAAAGGTTCAATAAAAATATAAAAAATATAAAATTATAATAATTCTGTTATCCATGCAGTTCTGTAGCCTGGTCCCAGGTCTGTTGTCTCCTTCTATAGCCTGGCCCCAGATCTGTTGTCTCCTTATATAGCCTGGTCCCAGATCTGTTGTCTCCTTCTATAGCCTGGTCCCAGGTCTGTTGTCTCCTTCTGTAGCCTGGTCCCAGATCTGTTGAATCCTTCTATAGCCTGTTCCCAGATCTGTTGTCACCCTCTGTAGCCTGGTCCCAGATCTGTTGTCTCCTTCTGTAGCCTGGTTCCAGATCTGTTGTCTCCTTCTGTAGCCTGGTCCCAGGTCTGTTGTCTCCTTCTGTAGCCTGGTCCCAGATCTGTTGAATCCTTCTATAGCCTGTTCCCAGATCTGTTGTTTCCTTCTGTAGCCTGGTCCCAGATCTGTTGTCACCCTCTGTAGCCTGGTCCCAGATCTGTTGTCTCCTTCTATAGCCTGGTCCCAGATCTGTTGTCTCCTTCTGTAGCCTGGTCCCAGATCTGTTGTCTCCTTCTATAGCCTGGTCCCAGATCTGTTGTCTCCTTCTGTAGCCTGGTCCCAGGTCTGTTGTCTCCTTCTGTAGCCTGGTCCCAGATCTGTTTTCTCCTTCTGTAGCCTGGTCCCAGATCTGTTGTCTCCTTCTGTAGCCTGGTCCCAGATCTGTTGTCTCCTTCTGTAGCCTGGTCCCAGGTCTGTTGTCTCCTTCTATAGCCTGGTCCCAGATCTGTTGTCTCCTTCTGTAGCCTAATCCCAAAACTGTCTGTGCTCTTGCCAACTCCATTGCTCATTGTCAAGCCAAACATACATGACAAGGAAGGACAAGGAGTTGGCATGTTAGCACAAACAGACTGGCACTCAGGATAGCAGTTCTCAGAGAGAATTGGTGAATTTTCCAGTGGTCCTACTGTGTTGTATGTATCAACATGCAGAATGAGCCAGGCTAACTGCTGTAGGTATCAACATACAGAATGAACCAGGCTAACTGCTGTATGTATCAACATACAGAATGAACCAGGCTAACTGCTGTATGTATCAACATGCAGAATGAACCAGGCTAACTGCTGTATGTATCAACATGCAGAATGAACCAGGCTAACTGCTGTATGTATCAACAGGCAGAATGAACCAGGCTAACTGCTGTATGTATCAACATGCAGAATGAACCAGGCTAACTGCTGTATGTATCAACATGCAGCATGAACCAGGCTAACTGCTGTATGTATCAACATGCAGAATGAACCAGGCTAACTGCTGTATGTATCAACATGCAGAATGAACCAGGCTAACTGCTGTATGTATCAACATGCAGAATGAACCAGGCTAACTGCTGTATGTATCAACATGCAGAATGAACCAGGCTAACTGCTGTATGTATCAACATGCAGAATGAACCAGGCTAACTGCTGTATGTATCAACATGCAGAATGAACCAGGCTAACTGCTGTATGTATCAACATGCAGAATGAACCAGGCTAACTGCTGTATGTATCAACATGCAGAATGAACCAGGCTAACTGCTGTATGTATCAACATGCAGAATGAACCAGGCTAACTGCTGTATGTATCAACATGCAGAATGAACCAGGCTAACTGCTGTATGTATCAACAGGCAGAATGAACCAGGCTAACTGCTGTATGTATCAACATGCAGAATGAACCAGGCTAACTGCTGTATGTATCAACATGCAGAATGAACCAGGCTAACTGCTGTATGTATCAACATGCAGAATGAACCAGGCTAACTGCTGTATGTATCAACATGCAGCATGAACCAGGCTAACTGCTGTATGTATCAACATGCAGAATGAACCAGGCTAACTGCTGTATGTATCAACATGCAGCATGAACCAGGCTAACTGCTGTATGTATCAACATGCAGAATGAACCAGGCTAACTGCTGTATGTATCAACATGCAGAATGAACCAGGCTAACTGCTGTATGTATCAACATGCAGAATGAACCAGGCTAACTGCTGTATGTATCAACAGGCAGATTGCTGCTTTCTTATCTATCTAGTAGGACGAAGATGTCTGACAAAAGTGACCTGAAAGCTGAGCTGGAGCGAAAGAAACAGAGGCTAGCTCAAATACGAGAGGAGAAGAAGAGAAAGGAGGAGGAGAGGAAAAAGAAAGAGGTGAGGAGAAATCTCTATTAATTTGAATATGATGTGAACTTCTTTGGTTTAGTTCAGCATCTCAAATGAGGATGAATAGAGCATTTCTATAACAGTATATCAGACGTCTGATTTGGGTTGGTAGTGTTTCTCAAGTCTTTGTGGAGCTACACTGGCTCCGATCCAAATGACACCCTATTCCCTATATAGTGCACTTCAAATGGCACCCTTATCCCTTTATAGTGCACTTCAAATGGCACCCTATTCCCTATATAATGCACTTCAAATGGCACACTATTCCCTAGATAATGCACTTCAAATAACACCCTATTCCCTATATAATGCACTACTTTTGGCTTCAAATAACACCCTATTCCCTATATAATGCACTACTTTTGGCCAGTGCACCATGTAGGGGATAGGGTGCTATTTGGGACAGAGACAGTGATACTGAAGTTCTCCCCAACACCTGTTCAGTCTGAGAGTCTGCAGCAGAAAACAGAGAATGTCTCTGAAGATTCTGACTTGGACCGCAAACGAAGAGAGACGGAGGCGCTGCTGCAGAGTATTGGGATCTCACCAGAACCACCATTAGGTATACCAGTCATATCCTTATTGCTTTCTGAGATCATCCTATCCTACCATCCTACTGACCTTTCTGAGATCATCCTATCCTACCATCCTACTGACCTTTCTGAGATCATCCTATCCTACCATCCTACTAACCTTTCTGAGGTCATCCTATCCTAGCATCCTACTGACCTTTCTGAGGTCATCCTATCCTACCATCCTACTGACCTTTCTGAGATCATCCTATCCTACCATCCTACTGACCTTTCTGAGGTCATCCTATCCTACCATCCTACTGACCTTTCTGAGATCATCCTATCCTACCATCCTACTAACCTTTCTGAGGTCATCCTATCCTACCATCCTACTAACCTTTCTGAGGTCATCCTATCCTACCATCCTACTGACCTTTCTGAGTTCATCCTATCCTACCATCCTACTGACCTTTCTGAGATCATCCTATCCTACCATCCTACTGACCTTTCTGAGATCATCCTATCCTACCATCCTACTAACCTTTCTGAGATCATCCTATCCTACCATCCTACTGACCATTCTGAGATCATCCTACCCTAACGAAAAACATTTCCAGTGAGAATGTTTTTCAGTCCTGTACTAGGTTTAATCTGTGTATGGGAAACTGGCCTGTCTTTGTTTAATGAGTATATCTTGTGGTAATGGTCTCCATACAAAATAATCAGGTCATGAAATGATCTTCAGTTTACACTATATCATATATTCAAACAAATCATTTACATTATTAATTGACTCTAATTTTTCCTTTATGGCATAAACACATTGAAATTCCATTGTGTCACGTTCAAAAGGTTAGTAATAAGAATCCAGTGATTTGGTTGGTAGGGTTATATATTCATGTATTTTAAGAGACTACTGCAGGTATGAATCTATGTATTCAGTTCAGATGGTTAGTTTGATATGCTATGTCAACATACTGACAGATTTCACACTAGCTTGGTGGTCGTGCATTATTATGTCACAAACCAGTTGGGTTTCCATCAGAAAGTTGACGATCTCTTCCCCTCTTTTCTTGTGAATTCTTCTTCCTTTGCTTTGAACCATTTCAATCCATCCTGTTGATTTGGAACCCTTCTGGTTTGGCTGTGGGGCTCTGACTGCTGGCCACCAGTGCAGCCTCTGCAGCTCTTAACATGGGATACCTGTTATTTTCATTATTTAGTCCCAACCCCTATGTCTCCCTCTTCACAATCAGTGAGCACCACCAGTGATGCTGGCAGCCAGGAGTCCGTAGATGGGGGGACAGTGGGAAGGTATGGAACATGCTCTTTACTCTATCACACACACACACACACACACACACACACACACACACACACACACACACACACACACACACACACACACACACACACACACACACACACACACACACACACACACACAACTGCTATCAGATGTAGTATTGATGTCATGGAAAATGTTCACTATTACAAACAAGCAGAAGGTATTTTAGTACTGTTCAATTATTTTCTATATGAACACACACAGACAAATGGATGTACAACTGGAAATATTTGGTATTGGCATTCTATACAACAACAACGAGGTATATTGTATGCTAAAAGCTTCTCTCTTTGGTTCTAACAATTTGTAAATGTTAGTCTATCAATGTAGCTAACATCATGAACATATGACATTGAGAACTGTGGAAATGTCTGTGTCCCGTATGGCACTCTATTCCCTACAGTAAATAATATAGTGCACTACTTTTGACAAGGGCCCATAGGACTTCTGGTCAAAAGTAGTTCACTATGTAGGGAAAAGGGTGCCATTTGGGACTCAGACAATGTATATGTGCACAGTGGCACAGAGTATCTGATGTTTATCCCTTCTCTTTTCATCTTGTAATGGGACATCAGATATAGGTAAGAACCAGAGTCGATGTACTAGTGATTATGGAGAAGATGTTTCTGTTCAGGGAGACTTCAGGGTCGTCCTGCAGTGACATCAGTTGATTATGTGACATCAGTTGATTATGTGACATCAGTTGATTATGTGACATCAGTTGATTATGTGACATAAGTGACATCAGTTGATTATGTGACATCAGTTGATTATGTGACATCAGTGACATCAGTTGATTATGTGACATCAGTTGATTATGTGACATCAGTTGATTATGTGACATCAGTTGATTATGTGACATCAGTTGATTACATGACATCGGTGACATCAGTTGATTATGTGAGATCAGTTGATTATGTGACATCAGTTGATTATGTGACATCAGTGACAGCAGTGGAACTGTGAATGTAACTTCTATTGAGGCAGTGGAACTGTGAATGTAACTTCTATTGAGGCAGTGGAACTGTGAATGTGTCTCTGTCCCAAATGCCATCCTATTCCCCATATAGTCAACTATTCTTGACCAGAGCCCTATGAGCCCTGGTCAACATTTGTGCACTACTACATAGAAAATAGGGTGGAATTTGGGATCCATCCTGTGTTTTGTTTAATGTTTGTTTTGTGTACACACTGTCATGCATGAATTCATATGTTCTAAAAGTGATGTCCCTTGAGTTGATGTATGGACTCATTTGTGTTGTTTTGGCGCCCCCTGCTGCTGTGTTTAGGACCCTGCAGTGGGACACGGACCCCTCTGCTCTCCAGCTGCAGGCAGACTCTGAGCTGGGGTATGTCTTTCCTCTTGATTCTGCTCCCAAATGGCACCCTATTCCCTATATAGTGCACTACTTTTGACCAGAGCCCATAGGACTTACACAAAGGTTATATTTTTCTTGACTGATAGCAGAGTGTTCATCTTTCAGGCGCAGGATGCACAGACTTGGAGCGTCAAAAATAGTACAGATTGACTTCGTTCCCAAAGAGCTTGTGACCTACACTAAAGAGACCCAGACTCCTTCAGCAGCACATCAGTCTGAAGGTAATGAATATTGAGTTGACTCTTGAGTTGACGCTTAAAGAACTCTTGAGGTTGACTCTTGAATTTGACTCTTGAAGTTGACTCTTGGAGTTGACGCTTGAAGTTGACGCTTGAAGTTGACTCTTGAGTTGACTCTTGAAGTTGACTCTTGAAGTAGACTCTTGAAGTTGACTCTTGAGTTGACTCTTGAAGTTGACTCTTGAAGTAGACTCATGAAGTTGACTCTTGAGTTGACGCTTGAAGTTGACGGTTGAAGTTGACTCTTGAGTTGACTCTTGAAGTTGACTCTTGAAGTAGACTCTTGAAGTAGACTCTTGAGTTGACGCTTGAAGTTGACTCTTGAGTTGACACTTGAAGTTGACTCTTGAGTTGACACTTGAAGTTGACTCTTGAAGTTGACTCTTGAAGTAGACTCTTGAAGTTGACTCTTGAGTTGACGCTTGAAGTTGACGCTTGAAGTTGACTCTTGAGTTGACTCTTGAAGTTGACTCTTGAAGTTGACTCTTGAAGTAGACTCTTGAAGTTGACTCTTGAGTTGACGCTTGAAGTTGACGCTTGAAGTTGACTCTTGAAGTTGACTCTTGAAGTTGACTCTTGAAGTAGACTCTTGAGTTGACGCTTGAAGTTGACTCTTGAGTTGACACTTGAAGTTGACGCTTGAAGTTGACTCTTGAAGTTGACTCTTGAAGTAGACTCTTGAAATGTATACTTTTAATGTAGAGCTCTAGGTTGGTTAGTATGAATGGGTATGGTTGATATTTTCAATATGCTCTCTCCCCACAGAGTGAAACAATGTGGAAGCCTATGTTGTATGTTTGTGTGTAACACAGGAGGTTGGTGGCACATTAATTGGGGAGGACTGGCTCGTGGTAATGACTGGAGTGGAATCAGTGGAATGGTATCAAATACATCAAACACATGGATACGATTCCATTTGCTCCGTTCTGGATGTTATTATGAGCCGTTCTCCCCTCAGCAGCCTCCTGTAGTGTAGAACATAAAACACGTCTTTCCTCCCAGAAGAAGAAGAGGATGAGGAGAGCAGTGAGCCTAAAGCTTCCCCTCAGACTGACCAGTTGGAGGAGGAAGGAGAGGCAGAGGACAGTAAACAGAGTAATAATGACTTTATGTTCTTTAACACACTGCTGTTAGAAAAAGCACTCGCAACCTCTGAGGTGACTTGTTGCATGGGGATTATTTGATGATAAATCAGATTTAGCCAAACATATACAACCAACATATATTCTCAACACTGGTATCACAATGTGTGTGATCCTTCTCAGCCCATGCCAGAGAGCTGACGGAGGAGGAGAGGGAACAGATCCTCCACTCAGAGGACTTCCTGGTGTTCTTTGAGCGGTCGGTCTCTGTGGTGGAGCGGGCGCTGGCCGAGGAGGGAGACATCTTCTTCGACTACAGCGGCCGGGACCTGGAGGACAAAGAAGGGTGAGAACATTGAGCATGGCCGTGTCCCAAATGGCACCCTGATCCCTATGTAGTGCACTACGTTTGACCAAGGTCCATAGGGCTCATCAGCTCATCACAGCTTTGTACTTAATTTCCATTAATGAAAAAGTTAAAAGTCGCAGTTATTGCAGGATATCCAAGGAATAGGGCCATTTAGGATGCACACCATGTTCCCTGTGGATGGATGTTATGGGAGGAATAAGTACACATTACACTGGAGTAGCACTGGAGTGGCACTGGAGTAGCACTGGAGTGGCACTGGAGTATAACTGGAGTAGCACTGGAGTGGCACTGGAGTATAACTGGAGTAGCACTGGAGTAGCACTGTAATAGAACTGGAGTATAACTGGATTAGAACTTGAGTAGAACTGGAGTAGCACTGGAGTGGCACTGGAGTTGAACTGAAGTAGCACTGGAGTGGCACTGGAGTATAACTGGAGAAGAATTGGAGTAGCACTGGAGTAGCACTGGAGTAGCACTGGAGTAGAACTGGAGTAGCACTGGAATAGCACTGGAGTATAACTGGAGAAGAACTGGAGTAGCACTGGAGTAGCACTGGAGTAGCACTGGAGTAGAACTGGAGTAGTACTGGAGTATAACTGGATTAGAACTGGAGTAGCACTGTAATAGAACTGGAGTATAACTGGAGTAGCACTGTAATATAACTGAAGTAGAACTGGAGAAGAACTGGAGTAGCACTGGAGTAGCACTGTAATAGAACTGGAGTAGAACTGGATTAGAACTTGAGTAGAACTGGAGTAGCACTGGAGTGGCACTGGAGTTGAACTGGAGTAGCACTGGAGTGGCACTGGAGTAGAACTGGAGTAGCACTGGAATAGCACTCGAGAATAACTGGAGAAGAACTGGAGTAGCACTGGAGTAGAACTGGAGTAGAACTGGAGTAGCACTGTAATAGAACTGGAGTAGAACTGGAGTAGCACTGTAATAGAACTGGAGAAGAACTGGAGTAGCACTGGAGTATAACTGTAATAGAACTGGAGTATAACTGGAGAAGAACTGGAGTAGCACTGTAATAGAACTGGAGTATAACTGGAGTAGCACTGTAATATAACTGGAGAAGAACTGGAGTAGCACTGTAATAGAACTGGAGTAGAACTGGAGTAGAACTGGAGTAGCACTGTAATAGAACTGGAGTAGAACTGGAGTAGCACTGTAATAGAACTGGAGAAGAACTGGAGTAGCACTGGAGTATAACTGTAATAGAACTGGAGTATAACTGGAGTAGCACTGTAATAGAACTGGAGTAGAACTGGAGTAGCACTGTAATAGAACTGGAGTAGAACTGGAGTAGAACTGGAGTAGCACTGTAATAGAACTGGAGTAGAACTGGAGTAGCACTGTAATAGAACTGGAGTAGAACTGGAGTATAACTGGAGTAGCACTGTAATAGAACTGGAGTAGAACTGGAGTAGAACTGGAGTAGCGCCGGAGTAGCGCCGGAGTAGAATCGGAGTAGAACTGGAGCGAACATCTTTCCCATTTCCCTTTCTGCCTTATCAGGGACATGCAAGGTGGATCCAATCTGTCTTTCAACCGTGTGTTCCATGACGATCACTGGTCCAAACACCGAGTAGTCACCTGCTTAGACTGGTCCCCACAGGTACAATGGAACTTTCTCCCAGTTTAGAACATATCTGATGCATCTACTTCCTTCATTTCCTTTATTTGTCTATGTCAAGACCACAGAACTAGAATGAATGCCACTTTGAGTGCACCCCTGAGTTTACCAGTCATGGTCAGAGGTTCCAAGCCTGTTCTGTTCATTCCATTTCTATGGTCAAGACAGAAGAAGAAGACTTGGTTGAAGTAACAAGCCAGTCCTGTTCTATACTATATTGTGTCTTTGCAGTACCCTGAACTGATGGTGGCCTCTTACAACAGCAACGAGGATGCTCCACACGAGCCTGATGGGATAGCGCTGGTGTGGAACATGAAGTTCAAGAAGACCACTCCAGAGTATACATTTCACTGCCAGGTCAGCAGCTGTTTGTTGATCTGATGTGACGTAAGACTGATGCTTGAGAGAGGATGGATGACATTTCATCATTACAACGTTGAAGTCATTTCATTTGCTAACATTCAGAACCACAAGTTAAGAACATAATGGAAGGGAATGTATTGTTGAATGTCACACGATATAATGGCAGGTAGCCTAGTGGTTAGAGCGTTGGGCCAGTAACCGAAAGGTTGCTAGATCAAATCCCCGAGCTGACAAGGTAAAAATCTATCGTTCTGCCCCCACTGTTCCTAGGCCGTCATTGTAAATAAGAATTTGTTCTTAACTGACTTGCCTAGTTAAATGAAGGTAAAATAAAAACTAACATGGTTTAACTCGATTCAAATAATTATTATATTGTTCTAGGTAGTTTTGCTGTATATTGGCCATCTCATTTTACTCTCTCTCTCTCTTCTATCGCTCTCTCTATTTCTGTCTCTGCCTCCTCTGGTTATCTGCTTCTCTCTCTTTCTCTCTCTTTCTATATCCCTCTCCCCCTCTCTCCCCCTCTCTCTCTCTCCCCCTCTCTCTCTCTCTGTCTCAGTCATCAGTGATGTCTGTGGGCTTTGCTCAGTTCCATCCTAACTTGGTGGTGGGGGGAACGTACTCTGGACAGATTGTGTTGTGGGATAACCGTAGTCACAGGAGGACCCCCGTCCAGAGGACCCCTCTGTCTGCTGCGGCACACACTGTAAGTTAACAGACACCTCCCTCCACACACTGTAAGTTAACAGACACCTCCCTCCACACACTGTAAACTAACAGACACCTCCCTCCACACACTGTAAGTTAACAGACACCTCCCTCCACACACTGTAAGTTAACAGACACCTCCCTCCACACACTGTAAGTTAACAGACAACTCCCTCCACACACTGTAAGTTAACAGACACCTCCCTCCACACACTGTAAACTAACAGACACCTCCCTCCACACACTGTAAGTTAACAGACACCTCCCTCCACACACTGTAAACTAACAGACACCTCCCTCCACACACTGTAAGTTAACAGACACCTCCCTCCACACACTGTAAGTTAACAGACACCTCCCTCCACACACTGTAAGTTAACAGACACCTCCCTCCACACACTGTAAACTAACAGACACCTCCCTCCACACACTGTAAGTTAACAGACACCTCCCTCCACACACTGTAAGTTAACAGACACCTCCCTCCACACACTGTAAGTTAACAGACACCTCCCTCCACACACTGTAAGTTAACAGACACCTCCCTCCACACACTGTAAGTTAACAGACACCTCCCTCCACACACTGTAAACTAACAGACACCTCCCTCCACACACTGTAAACTAACAAAAACCTCCCTCCACACACTGTAAGTTAACAGACACCCCCCTCCACACACTGTAAACTAACAGACACCTCCCTCCACACACTGTAAGTTAACAGACACCTCCCTCCACACACTGTAAACTAACAGACACCTCCCTCCACACACTGTAAGCTAACAGACACCTCCCTCCACACACTGTAAGTTAACAGACACCTCCCTCCACACACTGTAAGTTAACAGACACCTCCCTCCACACACTGTAAACTAACAGACACCTCCCTCCACACACTGTAAGCTAACAGACACCTCCCTCCACACACTGTAAGTTAACAGACACCTCCCTCCACACACTGTAAGTTAACAGACACCTCCCTCCACACACTGTAAACTAACAGACACCTCCCTCCACACACTGTAAACTAACAGACACCTCCCTCCACACACTGTAAGTTAACAGACACCTCCCTCCACACACTGTAAGTTAACAGACACCTCCCTCCACACACTGTAAGTTAACAGACACCTCCCTCCACACACTGTAAACTAACAGACACCTCCCTCCACACACTGTAAGTTAACAGACACCTCCCTCCACACACTGTAAGTTAACAGACACCTCCCTCCACACACTGTAAGTTAACAGACACCTCCCTCCACACACTGTAAGTTAACAGACACCTCCCTCCACACACTGTAAGTTAACAGACACCTCCCTCCCTCCACACACTGTAAGTTAACAGACACCTCCTCCACACACTGTAAGTTAACAGACACCTCCCTCCACACACTGTAAGTTAACAGACACCTCCCTCCACACACTGTAAGTTAACAGACACCTCCCTCCACACAGTGTAAGTTAACAGACACCTCCCTCCACACACTGTAAGTTAACAGACACCTCCCTCCACACACTGTAAACTAACAGACACCTCCCTCCACACACTGTAAGTTAACAGACACCTCCCTCCACACACTATAAACTAACAGACACCTCCCTCAACACAATGTAAGTTAACACTCTGTAAGTTAACAGACACCTCCCTCAACACAATGTAAGTTAACACACTGTAAGTTAACAGACACCTCCCTCAACACAATGTAAGTTAACACACTGTAAGTTAACAGACACCTCCCTCAACACAATGTAAGTTAACACACTGTAAGTTAACAGACACCTCCCTCAACACAATGTAAGTTAACACACTGTAAGTTAACAGACACCTCCCTCAACACAATGTAAGTTAACACACTGTAAGTTAACAGACACCTCCCTCAACACAATGTAAGTTAACACTGTAAGTTAACAGACACCTCCCTCAACACAATGTAAGTTAACACACTGTAAGTTAACAGACACCTCCCTCAACACAATGTAAGTTAACACACTGTAAGTTAACAGACACCTCCCTCTGCCTCTCATATACTCTACTGTAACGTGTTTATATCAGTGTGACCTCTGCGGCCGTATCAAACGTTTTAGAGTAGGAATGCTGATCTAGGATCAGGTATCCCGTGTCCATGGAATCTTATTCATTGTCATCTGAAAACTCCTACTGTCAGATGCTTCATATATACGGCCCCTGATCTCTGATTCAAGCTAGTTTGTTTGGCTTTCTTTGTTTACAAATTCAAAAAGATTTCAAACAGATTTGTGTTAACCTTGTCCCCAGGCCAATTGCGTATAAGAAGCGTTGGGAAGAAGAGTCTGGGGAACAACATTAGATTTGTGGTAACATATCTAAGAACCGACCTACTGTTCTTTCCTCCAGCACCCAGTGTACTGTGTGAACGTGGTGGGTACCCAGAACGCCAACAACCTGATAACAGTGTCTACTGATGGGAAGATGTGCTCCTGGAGTCTAGACATGCTCTCTCAGCCTCAGGTTAGCAGATGGCACCCTAAATGGCACCCTATTCCCTTTATAGTGCACTTCTTTTGACCAGGGTCCATTGGGTAGTAGTGCACTATAAAGGGAATAGGGTGCCATTTGAGACGTATGTATCGCAATAAACTCCTATTAATTCTCCTCAGAGAATTTATCTAAATAAATGATTTCATGATATATTATTTTTATCCATAAAGAAAATGACTAGTATTTGTCTTTGTTCCATGTTTATTGAGGTAAACTATATGAGCATGCATTTAACAGGAGAGTATGGAGCTGGTCTACAATAAGTCCAAGCCCGTAGCAGTAACAGGAATGGCCTTCCCTGCCGGAGATGTTAACAACTACGTGGTGGGAAGCGAGGAAGGGATGGTGTACTCTGCGTCCCGCCACGGCAGGTTAGTGAGATGAGGCGCAATAGGAACAGTTATTTATAACATGAATGTGTCTTCACGTTTCCATAGAAACAGCACATGACACTGCGGGATGTGTGTAATGTCAGTCTCTCACATGATCTATATTTTACAATGTTTTTTATTGTTACAAATTAATGCAACCTGATGAAGTTGATGTTATTTATGTTTCCAATGAAAACAGCGCAAGATGTTTGCGATATGTGTGTGTCCTTCGACCAACCAGCCTACTGTATCTGGAATGATAGCTTTATCTTAAGGCTCATTGAATGTACTTAAGTGAATGCCTTGTTATGTTGTTGTGTGCAGTAAAGCAGGTATAGCTGAGATGTTTGAGGGGCACCAGGGCCCAGTGACTGGGATCAGCTGCCATAACGCTGTGGGTACTGTCGACTTCTCACACCTCTTCATCACGTCCTCCTTTGACTGGACAGTAAAACTGTGGTCAATCAAGGTAAGACAAGTCACATTACTCTACTCAGGGTGTTATCCCTGTTCCCTGATCTACATGTTTAACTAACAATTACAAGATAGTTAAAACTGCCACCTAAGGCCCCAAAGAACCCTCAGCTGTAGCAGCATTCTTGCGCTGTCTTCGTAGAATTAGAATGGAATAGAATTCTCGTAGAATAGAATTTGAATTTGTTGTTCTTTCTGTGTCTGTCTCTCTCTCCAGCACAACAAGCCACTGTACTCGTTTGAGGATAATGCAGACTATGTCTATGATGTCAGTTGGTCCCCTGTGCATCCGGCTCTCTTTGCCTCCGTGGATGGGATGGGTCGTTTGGACCTGTGGAACCTCAACAATGACACTGAGGTGAGTCACACAATCTCATAGGTTACTTGACTTATTTATGGCCCATCATTCCTTTGGGAGCATAGGTCATCGACGACTCCTCTCCATCACACTCTGTTCTGGGCAGTCTCCTCCAGCTGGTTCCTCACAATCACACTCTGTTCTGGGCGGTCTCGTCCAGCCCATTCCTCTCCATCACACTCTGTTCTGGGCAGTCTCCTCCAGCTGGTTCCTCTCCATCACAATCTGTTCTGGGCAGTCTCCTCCAGCTGGTTCCTCTCCATCACACTCTGTTCTGAGGAGTCTCCTCCAGCTGGTTCCTCTCCATCACACTCTGTTCTGGGCAGTCTCCTCCAGCTCGTTCTTCTCCATGACGGTTTTTATTAGTTAATTGTTTACCACTGTACAGCTTTCTTTTATCCTGGACTGGATGTGTATGATGCAGAATAGGATTTTATCATATTTCTACATAGCTATCTGTTGTTGGTATGTGGTTGTAAGATAATATGACACTTTTTTTTTTAAAGGTGCCCACAGCGAGTGTGACGATCGAGGGGGCGTGTGCTCTGAACCGTGTGAGATGGGCGTCGGGAGGCAGAGAGGTTGCCGTGGGTGACTCGGAGGGGCGTGTCTGGATCTACGATGTGGGAGAGGTGAAATAATTAAGTCCATCATTTAAAGGGTTCTAACGATGAGAGAATGGGTGCTGAAGCTGAAACAAGATGGAACTCATGGCCTTGTTGTTGTGCCTTGGATTCTTATTCACTTCTTTGCTGAAATGGGATACATTAGTTAGGCTACTGTTGTTTCTATCCAATTGTTTTTCTGTTTTTTTTTTTCATATATATGCTCATCTATATATTTTATACTTATATATTCTAATCCCATTCCTTTACTAGATTGTGTGTATTAGGTTTTGTTGTGGAGTTGTTAGATATTACCTGTTAGATACTGCTGCACTGTCGGATCTAGAAGCATAAGCATTTCGCTACACTCGCAATAACATCTGCTAACATTGTGTATGTGACCAATAAAATTTGATTTGCTTTGATTTGATATGTGACTGACTGTGTTTGTCTCCTGTAGCTGGCAGTGCCACACCCTGAGGACTGGAGCCACTTCGCCCGCACCCTAGTTGAGATCCGTGCCAACCGCGGGGACGGAGAGGAAGAGGGGGCCGTGGAGCTGGCAGCCTGAAACCCTCTCATCAATGGATGCAACGTTTCAAGACTGACAGCTTGATAACAGACATTTACAGATAACAAACCATCATTTACTGACATAACAACAGCAGCATGCATGCTTTAGTGACATTCAAGTCATTGTGATTAGACTGACTCCAAGCTTATGCTCCATAGATCAAAGTAAGAAACAAGGATTTTCCAGGGCAACAACTATTCTTACTAGGGTTATTTATTGGTTCATTAAACAGTTGATATGTATATACTTGATATCAAAATCATATGGCTTGCAATGATAATGTGCTTATGGGTCTAACGTGGGTCTAAATGTTGGAGTGAGCTAGATATGATCCTGATATTATACTGGTTTGATTATCAGATTCCTGTGATCTGTTCATGTTGTTCTTTCTTCAAGGTTATAAAAGCTGCATTAATAACAAGTTGGATCATTGTTTTCTCAAGATATCCAAGTTAACCTTTAATAATGTTTTTAAGTAGCTTTGGGCTTTTCAGTGCATCAGCATGATAATTATTACATTTTGGTTGCTGTTAAAAAAAATGGTTTTGTTTTAAGAAATAAGTCTAAAAATGTATGGCTTTTTGCTGTAAGGACAACAATTGACAATAAAATAAGGATAACTTAAATACTGATTTGTATGCCACAAATCTCACAGACCAGGCTGTATGGGCTACTGTAGTACTGTAGTAGAAGTTTTAGGGTTATGGTTGAAGATAATACATTTACAGTGTGTATTGCATTTTACATTTTACTACCATTATTTAAATATTCCACCTATGCCATTTCTGTGTTTGATTTTGAATCGAAACATTTGTACAGTAATTTGATATAAACCATCCCCAGTCAGCTACTGTAAGCTATTGATTTGAGGTCAGTTGTAGTATCACCGTGTGAATGTACTGTGCGTCCTACTGTAAGAATTGACCTATTGCGATGCTATTTATGAAACGGGTAATCTTGGTAAAGAGGTGGCTTTATTCTTTCTTTGTCCACTGTCGTTGACTTCTTATTATAGCTCAGTGGTCATTTTCGAACGTACGCGAATCCACGTAGCAGGCGGAGTTCTGTTTCCATGACAATTACGTCAATATTAGTGTCGGGTAACTAAAGGTCATGCTAAAGACAAGCGCGAGTCACACAGAAGGAAACAGAATGGCGGAGGTAAACTTAACTGTTGTGCTTTAAAACGGCAAGATATTCTCGTATGGTGTGGCTTCAGTGTCGTTTCGTTTTCGTGGTACTTAGTTTATTCTATGCATGGTCGCGAGAAGGACAGTCTGAGCGGAGCAAAGCCTCACTAGTAAGCCTGAAGGAGTTTGACTTTACTCGGAAGGATAGCTCAGCTGGCTAGCATGTTTGACTTTACTCGGAAGGATAGCACAGCTGGCTAGCTGAATATGCAAATGTACTAGATTACTTTTGACTGTTTATTGCAAGTCAGTTAGCTAAATGACAGGCGACTAAAGCCAAGTAGCGAACTGTAGTTAACTACCTAGTAATCCATGTTTACGTTCAATATTGTGAAGCTACTTGTCGGCCTTTCTCCACCTTACTTCTGCCCGTGTTAGCTTGCTAGCTTTGTGCTTGATTGCACTCTGCAGAGGTTAGCAGCACTAGCGATAGCTAGCAGTACAAGTTCGTTTCGTTCTTTTAAAAACCACGTATATTAAAGTCAAGCAAACTAGCTTCTCTATTTTCTAGGAAGCTTGTTCTAACGCTGATTGAATTTATCAAATGCTATAACTAGCTTTTTTTGTTACCTAATGTTTCTAACTAGCTTGTTTATGATGTAGCAGGGCTCAGAAAAAAATATAATGCAGATCAAGATTTGAAATGGAATGTTTTTCACAAAACCCAGGTTCTGAGTTAGTTACACCATTATTCTGGCAGATCGTTGAAATCCAACGTCAAGTTGTTCGCCATCTCTGGTGTTTCTAAAATGACACCGTATGAGGGAGACATAGTCAATGGAATAACAACGAATGTTGTAATATATGGATAGATAAACTTGTCAGTATTGTCTTATTTGACATGTTCATGTTTTCTCACAGCCCTGTAGGGGGCGACCAAGGTCAAAGTTGAATTCCAATTTCCTTAGCTGCTATTATCAGTGACAGACTGCATACAGTAGTGTCATTTTTACAGATGTGTTCAGTGTGTTGTCAAGATTGGTTGTCTGGTACTGTAAACATCCCCGACTGGAAGCTGTGATGTACATGTTCTAGCTTTCAGTAGGGTGTTTGCTGCTCCAGGCTTCCTCAGACTCCTAGACTAGTGTTGTTGTTCGTAGATCTAGGGCTGCATTCCAGTCAAAATTAGCATCTTCTCTTCCTCCCATCACTGGAGTAAACCCTCCAGTGATGTATGTATGGTGGAGTGAATGAGGGAAGAGGTTGCAAGTAAAAGTGGATTGGGAGGATGGCTCATAATAATGGCCAGAACTGCATGAATGGAATGGCATACAAATGCATGGAAACCATGTGTTTGATGTATTTGATACCATTCTGCTCTAGCCATTATCACAAGCCTGTCCAACCCTATTAAGGTGCCACCAACCTCAGGTTTGCATCTTAATTTAAATAACTGAATGTTATTGTTTGTTCATACATCTGGTGTTTCCCAGACAAAAGTGTGTCTGACTCAAGTGAGTGAGCTTTACTTCCAGTTCTACTGCTGTGGAAATGGAAGTATCCTAGCTTCTTCGTTCCGAGTGTAGTTACTGTAAACATCCTACACTCAGCTATAGCCTGTATGGAAGGCTGGGGAGAGGGTGTTTACTTTGACTGGCTTGGACAGCTTCAATCTGTATGGATGGGATTTAATGGATCACTCATGAAGAGATGGAAATATTTATTTTTGTACAAACAGAGAAGGCGGCTGCAATTAATTCCCATTGGTAGTTTTTATGAGAAACCTAACATGTAGAAGATGCAATCAATGGATGATATTTGGATGCATTATCACCGATCAATAATGACAATACTGTTTGTTATTGCAAAAAAATAAACTTTGCAAATGTGTATTGATTGATTGACTGACTGATTATTTTATTCCTTAATGTTCAAATGTGTATTGATTGACTGTTTGTTTATTTTATTCCTTGGAATGTTTATAATGTATATCACAGTTTATAGCATACTATTAGCCTAACATTTTATGGACCTGGTTGAAAATGGTAGTGATTGCTGAAGAAAATGCACATTCATTCACAAATTGAAATGTTTTGCCAGTTCACACACCTGTATTCAAAATCCATGTACGCTACATTAATTTTAAGCTTAATAATTTCATCACATTATTTATATAAATTAGTGTTCTACTGTTATGGGAACAACAATTTAATAACCGTTGAGCATATATATCTGGGCGTGAGTAACCAACCATGATATGTCAGAGGATTTTGTAATAAGGCGAGTACTGTACAGGATCCCATTCAAAAGAGAAGAATAGAGTGGAAACCTTTTACAAATGTATCAAGGGTAGACTATGCCTTCTGGCCATCCCAGCCACAGGGGGAGGACATCCCAAACCAGCCTGCTTTTCTCTCCACAGGAAGACTTTATCCGCCATATTTGTTGTCGCAGATTCGCCAGAAACCTTCCTCCAAAACAAATAAAAATACGATTTTCAATTACTTATTCAATAAGTAATGTAGATATGTACATTTATTTATGTAACTCTTAGGGTATTACGTTTTATTTTACAAACATGGAGACGTCAACCGCATGTAAGTACTCGACTCGATTGTTTACCTTTTCGTACAGTACTATCTCGGAGAAATAACATTTCTTAGCTAGGTAAAAGTAGCAAGCTAGCCAACAGATGTAGTCAAATTACTCATTATGTGAAGTTTATTCTATGCTAAAAGTGGGGCACATAATTACCGTGACCAGCCACAACATTGACAGCACATTTATTGCAGCTAAATGTCCGGCCTAAAGTTATTGGATTTAGTTTGTAAAGAAAGTATTTATCACGAAACTGTTCCTGTTTCTCCCAGCGTTTAGCTGTCTTTAGTCATACTGCTGAGGAGTCAGGAGTTCAACTATCTTTGCTGTTGCAGTGGTAGCGAAACCTGTCTGGAGAGCTACAGAGTTTACACAGAGCAAACCAATAAACTATATTGCACTGACCTCATTCCATTTCAGTATTCTCAGCTTGTAGGTGCTAGGCTGGCTTGGATCATGTAGGCCCTAGCTAGGTTTGAATTCAGTATTTTGAAAGAAAGAAAGGTAGGTAGCTAGAGGAAAAATATACAGTCCCTGACCAAAGAATGAACCATGCAACTAGCACTAAACACACAAGTACAATGTATAGGCCAATGCACTGCCAGCCTATTGAAAATATCTCATTTCCATTGAAGTCATTTAGCAGACACTCTTCTCCAGAGCGACTTACAGTAGTGAGTCATACATTTTCATTCTCGTCTTTTTCTTGCGTACTGGTCCCCCGTGGAAATCGAACCCACAATCCTGGCGTTGCAAGCACCATGCTCTGCCAACTGTCAATTCAACTTTCAATGTGTAATGATCTTATTATTAGGCCGTCAACTTTTTCCACGGTCAAATTTGTACATAAACACACATTAATCTTGGCCTGCCGGTCTGTTAATTCACAGGTGGGACTTCCTCCATCTTCATGTGTAAACTGTGCAACCTGTTCTCTCCACACCGAGCACAGCTCCTCTCCCATGTGTCTGAGAAGCACCACACAGAGGGGCTCAACCCTGATGACATCATTGTGGCCCTCATGCCATTGACAGCTCCACTGGAGAAGGGTGGAGGTGAGCACCTCCTCAAAGCAACCAGGGATACTAAGGGTGGAGGTGAGCACCTCTTCAAAGCAGCCAAGGATACTAAGGGTGGAGGTGGAGGTGAGCACCTCCTCAAAGCAACCAGGGATACTAAGGGTGGAGGTGGAGGTGAGCACCTCTTCAAAGCAGCCAAGGATACTAAGGGTGGAGGTGAGCACCTCTTCAAAGCAGCCAGGGATACTAAGAGTGGAGGTGGAGGTGAGCACCTCTTCAAAGCAGTCAGGGATACTAAGAGTGGAGGTGGAAGTGAACACCTCATCAAAGCAGCCAAGGATACTAATGGAGGTGAGCACCTCTTCAAAGCGGCCAGGGATACTAAGGGTGGAGGTGGTGAGCAGCCAGGGATAATAGGGCATTGCAACAACTGACCGTATTATGGTGTTTCTTTGTTTTTCTCAAAGTTCCACGATCTGAATAATTGGCTACTGAGTGCCTCGGTAGTCCTTCAAACATTTGTAGCAGATTGTAATCCGATTTTGACAGCTCTTTTTAATCCAGGACTAGGCTTAATTTGTGTCTGGGAAACTGGCCCTATAGGTCTGTTTGTGTGTAATAGTGTGATTGATGGCATTGATCCTATTTCCCCCACAGATAGCCCTGTCAAGAGAAAACGAGGACGTCCTAAGGGCTCAACCAAGAAGATTGTAGCTGATGGGCCCATGACAGAGACTACTAGCTCCAACCAGAAGAAGCAGAAACAACAGACAGTAGAGGCCCAATCAGAAGCTGGGCTAGTGGACGGGGAAGAACCAGAGGACGACAATGCCCTGGACTGCAAGAAGTGCAACCGTGTGTTCGGCAACAGGCGACAGATCATGAAACACATCTGCTTGATAGACCTCAGAGAGGACGAGGATCAGGAGGACAACGGTATGTGTGAAGTCAACTGTTTTATGTCTGTTTAGAATAGATTGAAATAGAATAGTGCTTTATGGTCCATCTAGGGATACATCCCAAATGGCACCCTATTCCCTATATAGTGCACTACTTTTGACCAGGGCCCATACACTACGTGGCCAAATGTATGTGGACACCTGCTCGTCGGACATCTCATTCCAAAATCATGGGCATTAATATGGAGTTGGAATATGGAACCTCACTCTTGTGGCTGAATGGAAGGAAGTCCCCGCAGCCACCACTCTTCTGGGAAGGCTTTCTACTAGATGTTGTTGGAACATAGCTGCGGGTACTTGCTTCCATTCAGCCACAAAAGTGAGGTTGCCTGGCTCGCAGTCGGCGTTCCAATTCATCCCCAAGATGTTCAATGGGGTTGAGGTCAGGGCTCTGTGCAGGCCAGTCAAGTTCTTCCACACCGATCTCGAAAACCATTTCTGTATGTACCTCTCTCTGTGCACGGGGAAACTGTCATGCTGAAACAGGAAAGGGCTTTCCCCAAACTGTTGCCACAAAGTTGGAAGCACAGAATCGTCTATAATGTCATTGTATGCTGTAGCATTAAGCTTTCCCTTCTCTGGAACTAAGGGGCCTAGCCCGAACCATGAAAAACAGCCCCAGACCATTATTCCTCCTCCACCAAACTTTACAGTTGCCACTATGCATTGGAGCAGTTAGTGTTCTCCTGGTATCCACCAAACCCAGATTCGTCCATCGGACTGCCAGATGGTGAAGCGTGATTCATCACTCCAGAGAACGCATTTCCACTGAGTCCAATGGCAGTGAGCTTTACACCACTCCAGCCGACACTTGGCATTGCGCATGGGGATCTTAGGCTTGTGTGCGGCTGCTCGGCCATGGAGACCCATTTCATGAAGCTCTCGACAAACAGTTCTTATGCTGACGTTGCTTCCAGAGGCAGTTTGGAACTCGGTAGTGAGTGTTGCAACAGAGGACATGCGATTTTGTACGTGCTACGCACTTGAGCACTCGGCGATCCTGTTCTGTGAGCTTGTGTGACCTACCACTTTGCGTCTGAGCCGTTGTTGCTCCTAGACGTTTCCACTTCACATTAACAGCACTTATACTTGACCGGGGCAGCTCTAGCAGGGCAGAAATTTGACAAACTGAGTTGTTGGAAAGGTGGCATCCTATGACGGTGCCACGTTGAAAGTCACTGAGCTCATCAGTAAGGCAATTCTACTGCCAATGTTTGTCTATGGAGATTGCATGGCGGTGTGCTCGATTTTATACACGCCCTCCCCGTCAAGCGTTCCACAGGGATGCTAGCCCATGTTGACTCCAATGCTTCCCACAGTTGTGTCAAGTTGGCTGGATGTCCTTTGAGTGGTGGACCGTTCTTGATATACACAGGAAACTGTTGAGCGTGAAAAACCCATCAGCGTTGCAGTTCTTGACACAATCTGGTGCGCCTGGCACCTACTACTATAACCCATTCAAAGGCACTTAAATCTTTTGTCTTGCCTATTCACCCTCTGAATGGCACACATACAAATTCCATGTCTGATTTGAAGTGGATTTAGCAAGTGACATCATTAAAGGATCATAGCTTTCATCTGGATTCACCTGGCAAATCGATGTCATGGAAAGAGCTATATCAATATGTTCACCATCTAAATGTCTATATCAATATGTTCACCATCTAAATGTCTATATCCATATGTTCACCATCTAAATGTCTATATCAATATGTTCACCATCTAAATGTCTATATCTATATGTTCACCATCTAAATGTCTATATCTATACCATCTAAATGTCTATATCAATATGTTCACCATCTAAATGTCTATATCAATATGTTCACCATCTAAATGTCTATATCAATATGTTCACCATCTAAATGTCTATATCAATATGTTCACCATCTAAATGTCTATATCAATATGTTCACCATCTAAATGTCTATATCCATATGTTCACCATCTAAATGTCTATATCTATATGTTCACCATCTAAATGTCTATATCAATATGTTCACCATCTAAATGTCTATATCTATACCATCTAAATGTCTATATCAATATGTTCACCATCTAAATGTCTATATCTATACCATCTAAATGTCTATATCTATATGTTCACCATCTAAATGTCTATATCTATACCATCTAAATGCCTATATCTATATGTTCACCATCTAAATGTCTATATCTATACCATCTAAATGTCTATATCTATATGTTCACCATCTAAATGTCTATATCTATACCATCTAAATGTCTATATCTATATGTTCACCATCTAAATGTCTATATCTATACCATCTAAATGCCTATATCTATACCATCTAAATGTCTATATCAATATGTTCACCATCTAAATGTCTATATCTATATGTTCACCATCTAAATGTCTATATCAATATGTTCACCATCTAAATGTCTATATCTATATGTTCACCATCTAAATGTCTATATCCGTATGTTCACCATCTAAATGTCTATATCAATATGTTCACCATCTAAATGTCTATATCCGTATGTTCACCATCTAAATGTCTATATCAATATGTTCACCATCTAAATGTCTATATCAATATGTTCACCATCTAAATGTCTATATCATATGTTCACCATCTAAATGTCTATATCAATATGTTCACCATCTAAATGTCTATATCAATATGTTCACCATCTAAATGTCTATATCCATATGTTCACCATCTAAATGTCTATATCAATATGTTCACCATCTAAATGCCTATATCAATATGTTCACCATCTAAATGTCTATATCAATATGTTCACCATCTAAATGCCTATATCTATATGTTCACCATCTAAATGTCTATATCAATATGTTCACCATCTAAATGTCTATATCAATATGTTCACCATCTAAATGCCTATATCTATATGTTCACCATCTAAATGTCTATATCTATACCATCTAAATGTCTATATCTATACCATCTAAATGTCTATATCAATATGTTCACCATCTAAATGTCTATATCTATATGTTCACCATCTAAATGTCTATATCTATATGTTCACCATCTAAATGTCTATATCTATATGTTCACCATCTAAATGTCTATATCAATATGTTCACCATCTAAATGTCTATATCAATATGTTCACCATCTAAATGTCTATATCTATACCATCTAAACGTCTATATCTATACCATCTAAATGTCTATATCAATATGTTCACCATCTAAATGTCTATATCAATATGTTCACCATCTAAATGTCTATATCAATATGTTCACCATCTAAATGTCTATATCAATATGTTCACCATCTAAATGTCTATATCAATATGTTCACCATCTAAATGTCTATATCTATATGTTCACCATCTAAATGTCTATATCAATATGTTCACCATCTAAATGTCTATATCTATATGTTCACCATCTAAATGTCTATATCAATATGTTCACCATCTAAATGCCTATATCTATATGTTCACCATCTAAATGTCTATATCCGTATGTTCACCATCTAAATGTCTATATCTATACCATCTAAATGTCTATATCTATATGTTCACCATCTAAATGTCTATATCAATATGTTCACCATCTAAATGTCTATATCTATACCATCTAAATGTCTATATCTATATGTTCACCATCTAAATGTCTATATCTATATGTTCACCATCTAAATGTCTATATCAATATGTTCACCATCTAAATGTCTATATCTATATGTTCACCATCTAAATGTCTATATCCGTATGTTCACCATCTAAATGTCTATATCAATATGTTCACCATCTAAATGTCTATATCAATATGTTCACCATCTAAATGTCTATATCTATATGTTCACCATCTAAATGTCTATATCTATATGTTCACCATCTAAATGCCTATATCAATATGTTCACCATCTAAATGTCTATATCTATACCATCTAAATGTCTATATCAATATGTTCACCATCTAAATGTCTATATCAATATGTTCACCATCTAAATGTCTATATCAATATGTTCACCATCTAAATGTCTATATCAATATGTTCACCATCTAAATGTCTATATCAATATGTTCACCATCTAAATGTCTATATCCATATGTTCACCATCTAAATGTCTATATCTATACCATCTAAATGTCTATATCAATATGTTCACCATCTAAATGTCTATATCTATATGTTCACCATCTAAATGTCTATATCTATATGTTCACCATCTAAATGTCTATATCTATATGTTCACCATCTAAATGTCTATATCAATATGTTCACCATCTAAATGTCTATATCTATATGTTCACCATCTAAATGTCTATATCTATACCATCTAAATGTCTATATCAATATGTTCACCATCTAAATGTCTATATCCGTATGTTCACCATCTAAATGTCTATATCAATATGTTCACCATCTAAATGTCTATATCAATATGTTCACCATCTAAATGCCTATATCTATACCATCTAAATGTCTATATCTATATGTTCACCATCTAAATGTCTATATCTATACCATCTAAATGTCTATATCCGTATGTTCACCATCTAAATGTCTATATCAATATGTTCACCATCTAAATGTCTATATCAATATGTTCACCATCTAAATGCCTATATCAATATGTTCACCATCTAAATGTCTATATCAATATGTTCACCATCTAAATGTCTATATCAATATGTTCACCATCTAAATGTCTATATCTATATGTTCACCATCTAAATGTCTATATCTATACCATCTAAATGTCTATATCCGTATGTTCACCATCTAAATGTCTATATCTATATGTTCACCATCTAAATGTCTATATCAATATGTTCACCATCTAAATGTCTATATCTATATGTTCACCATCTAAATGTCTATATCTATAC
Source organism: Salmo salar (assembly GCF_965601325.2). NCBI lineage: Eukaryota > Metazoa > Chordata > Actinopteri > Salmoniformes > Salmonidae > Salmo > Salmo salar. Next base: position 7,123,764 of record NC_138292.1, read on the forward strand.
CATCTAAATGTCTATATCAATATGTTCACCATCTAAATGTCTATATCTATATGTTCACCATCTAAATGTCTATATCTATATGTTCACCATCTAAATGTCTATATCTATACCATCTAAATGTCTATATCAATATGTTCACCATCTAAATGTCTATATCAATATGTTCACCATCTAAATGTCTATATCAATATGTTCACCATCTAAATGTCTATATCCGTATGTTCACCATCTAAATGCCTATATCTATACCATCTAAATGTCTATATCTATATGTTCACCATCTAAATGTCTATATCTATATGTTCACCATCTAAATGTCTATATCTATACCATCTAAATGTCTATATCAATATGTTCACCATCTAAATGTCTATATCTATACCATCTAAATGCCTATATCAATATGTTCACCATCTAAATGTCTATATCTATATGTTCACCATCTAAATGTCTATATCTATACCATCTAAATGTCTATATCCATATGTTCACCATCTAAATGTCTATATCTATACCATCTAAATGCCTATATCAATATGTTCACCATCTAAATGTCTATATCCATATGTTCACCATCTAAATGCCTATATCTATATGTTCACCATCTAAATGTCTATATCAATATGTTCACCATCTAAATGTCTATATCTATATGTTCACCATCTAAATGTCTATATCAATATGTTCACCATCTAAATGTCTATATCAATATGTTCACCATCTAAATGTCTATATCAATATGTTCACCATCTAAATGTCTATATCTATATGTTCACCATCTAAATGTCTATATCCATATGTTCACCATCTAAATGTCTATATCAATATGTTCACCATCTAAATGTCTATATCCATATGTTCACCATCTAAATGTCTATATCTATATGTTCACCATCTAAATGTCTATATCCGTATGTTCACCATCTAAATGTCTATATCTATACCATCTAAATGCCTATATCAATATGTTCACCATCTAAATGTCTATATCCGTATGTTCACCATCTAAATGCCTATATCTATATGTTCACCATCTAAATGTCTATATCAATATGTTCACCATCTAAATGTCTATATCTATATGTTCACCATCTAAATGTCTATATCAATATGTTCACCATCTAAATGTCTATATCAATATGTTCACCATCTAAATGTCTATATCTATATGTTCACCATCTAAATGTCTATATCTATATGTTCACCATCTAAATGTCTATATCCGTATGTTCACCATCTAAATGTCTATATCAATATGTTCACCATCTAAATGTCTATATCTATATGTTCACCATCTAAATGTCTATATCAATATGTTCACCATCTAAATGTCTATATCTATATGTTCACCATCTAAATGTCTATATCTATACCATCTAAATGTCTATATCAATATGTTCACCATCTAAATGTCTATATCAATATGTTCACCATCTAAATGTCTATATCTATATGTTCACCATCTAAATGCCTATATCAATATGTTCACCATCTAAATGTCTATATCTATACCATCTAAATGTCTATATCCGTATGTTCACCATCTAAATGTCTATATCAATATGTTCACCATCTAAATGTCTATATCTATATGTTCACCATCTAAATGTCTATATCATATGTTCACCATCTAAATGTCTATATCAATATGTTCACCATCTAAATGTCTATATCTATACCATCTAAATGTCTATATCTATATGTTCACCATCTAAATGTCTATATCAATATGTTCACCATCTAAATGTCTATATCTATATGTTCACCATCTAAATGTCTATATCAATATGTTCACCATCTAAATGTCTATATCAATATGTTCACCATCTAAATGTCTATATCTATACCATCTAAATGTCTATATCAATATGTTCACCATCTAAATGTCTATATCAATATGTTCACCATCTAAATGCCTATATCTATATGTTCACCATCTAAATGCCTATATCAATATGTTCACCATCTAAATGTCTATATCTATATGTTCACCATCTAAATGTCTATATCTATACCATCTAAATGTCTATATCTATATGTTCACCATCTAAATGTCTATATCAATATGTTCACCATCTAAATGTCTATATCAATATGTTCACCATCTAAATGTCTATATCTATATGTTCACCATCTAAATGTCTATATCTATACCATCTAAATGTCTATATCAATATGTTCACCATCTAAATGTCTATATCAATATGTTCACCATCTAAATGTCTATATCTATATGTTCACCATCTAAATGTCTATATCTATCACCATCTAAATGTCTATATCTATATGTTCACCATCTAAATGTCTATATCAATATGTTCACCATCTAAATGTCTATATCAATATGTTCACCATCTAAATGTCTATATCTATATGTTCACCATCTAAATGTCTATATCAATATGTTCACCATCTAAATGTCTATATCTATATGTTCACCATCTAAATGTCTATATCTATACCATCTAAATGTCTATATCTATATGTTCACCATCTAAATGTCTATATCAATATGTTCACCATCTAAATGTCTATATCATATGTTCACCATCTAAATGTCTATATCAATATGTTCACCATCTAAATGTCTATATCATATGTTCACCATCTAAATGTCTATATCAATATGTTCACCATCTAAATGTCTATATCAATATGTTCACCATCTAAATGTCTATATCAATATGTTCACCATCTAAATGTCTATATCAATATGTTCACCATCTAAATGTCTATATCTATATGTTCACCATCTAAATGTCTATATCTATATGTTCACCATCTAAATGTCTATATCAATATGTTCACCATCTAAATGTCTATATCAATATGTTCACCATCTAAATGTCTATATCAATATGTTCACCATCTAAATGTCTATATCTATATGTTCACCATCTAAATGTCTATATCTATACCATCTAAATGTCTATATCAATATGTTCACCATCTAAATGTCTATATCAATATGTTCACCATCTAAATGTCTATATCAATATGTTCACCATCTAAATGTCTATATCTATATGTTCACCATCTAAATGTCTATATCAATATGTTCACCATCTAAATGTCTATATCTATATGTTCACCATCTAAATGTCTATATCATATGTTCACCATCTAAATGTCTATATCAATATGTTCACCATCTAAATGTCTATATCAATATGTTCACCATCTAAATGTCTATATCAATATGTTCACCATCTAAATGTCTATATCAATATGTTCACCATCTAAATGTCTATATCTATATGTTCACCATCTAAATGTCTATATCAATATGTTCACCATCTAAATGTCTATATCAATATGTTCACCATCTAAATGTCTATATCAATATGTTCACCATCTAAATGTCTATATCATATGTTCACCATCTAAATGTCTATATCAATATGTTCACCATCTAAATGTCTATATCATATGTTCACCATCTAAATGTCTATATCAATATGTTCACCATCTAAATGTCTATATCAATATGTTCACCATCTAAATGTCTATATCAATATGTTCACCATCTAAATGTCTATATCAATATGTTCACCATCTAAATGTCTATATCATATGTTCACCATCTAAATGTCTATATCTATATGTTCACCATCTAAATGTCTATATCAATATGTTCACCATCTAAATGTCTATATCATATGTTCACCATCTAAATGTCTATATCCGTATGTTCACCATCTAAATGTCTATATCAATATGTTCACCATCTAAATGTCTATATCCATATGTTCACCATCTAAATGTCTATATCTATATGTTCACCATCTAAATGTCTATATCTATACCATCTAAATGTCTATATCAATATGTTCACCATCTAAATGTCTATATCAATATGTTCACCATCTAAATGTCTATATCAATATGTTCACCATCTAAATGTCTATATCAATATGTTCACCATCTAAATGTCTATATCAATATGTTCACCATCTAAATGCCTATATCTATATGTTCACCATCTAAATGTCTATATCAATATGTTCACCATCTAAATGTCTATATCTATATGTTCACCATCTAAATGTCTATATCCATATGTTCACCATCTAAATGTCTATATCTATATGTTCACCATCTAAATGTCTATATCCGTATGTTCACCATCTAAATGTCTATATCTATACCATCTAAATGTCTATATCAATATGTTCACCATCTAAATGTCTATATCAATATGTTCACCATCTAAATGTCTATATCTATACCATCTAAATGTCTATATCATATGTTCACCATCTAAATGTCTATATCTATACCATCTAAATGTCTATATCAATATGTTCACCATCTAAATGTCTATATCTATATGTTCACCATCTAAATGTCTATATCTAGTTCACCATCTAAATGTCTATATCTATATGTTCACCATCTAAATGTCTATATCAATATGTTCACCATCTAAATGTCTATATCTATATGTTCACCATCTAAATGTCTATATCAATATGTTCACCATCTAAATGTCTATATCTATATGTTCACCATCTAAATGTCTATATCAATATGTTCACCATCTAAATGTCTATATCTATATGTTCACCATCTAAATGTCTATATCATATGTTCACCATCTAAATGTCTATATCAATATGTTCACCATCTAAATGTCTATATCTATATGTTCACCATCTAAATGTCTATATCAATATGTTCACCATCTAAATGTCTATATCTATATGTTCACCATCTAAATGTCTATATCTATATGTTCACCATCTAAATGTCTATATCTATACCATCTAAATGTCTATATCAATATGTTCACCATCTAAATGTCTATATCAATATGTTCACCATCTAAATGTCTATATCATATGTTCACCATCTAAATGTCTATATCTATATGTTCACCATCTAAATGTCTATATCATATGTTCACCATCTAAATGTCTATATCTATATGTTCACCATCTAAATGTCTATATCTATATGTTCACCATCTAAATGTCTATATCATATGTTCACCATCTAAATGTCTATATCTATACCATCTAAATGTCTATATCAATATGTTCACCATCTAAATGTCTATATCAATATGTTCACCATCTAAATGTCTATATCAATATGTTCACCATCTAAATGTCTATATCAATATGTTCACCATCTAAATGTCTATATCTATATGTTCACCATCTAAATGTCTATATCAATATGTTCACCATCTAAATGTCTATATCTATACCATCTAAATGTCTATATCATATGTTCACCATCTAAATGTCTATATCAATATGTTCACCATCTAAATGTCTATATCATATGTTCACCATCTAAATGTCTATATCAATATGTTCACCATCTAAATGTCTATATCCATATGTTCACCATCTAAATGTCTATATCATATGTTCACCATCTAAATGTCTATATCTATATGTTCACCATCTAAATGTCTATATCTATATGTTCACCATCTAAATGTCTATATCTATACCATCTAAATGTCTATATCAATATGTTCACCATCTAAATGTCTATATCAATATGTTCACCATCTAAATGTCTATATCAATATGTTCACCATCTAAATGTCTATATCAATATGTTCACCATCTAAATGTCTATATCTATACCATCTAAATGTCTATATCAATATGTTCACCATCTAAATGTCTATATCAATATGTTCACCATCTAAATGTCTATATCTATATGTTCACCATCTAAATGTCTATATCCGTATGTTCACCATCTAAATGTCTATATCAATATGTTCACCATCTAAATGTCTATATCTATATGTTCACCATCTAAATGTCTATATCCATATGTTCACCATCTAAATGTCTATATCAATATGTTCACCATCTAAATGTCTATATCAATATGTTCACCATCTAAATGTCTATATCTATATGTTCACCATCTAAATGTCTATATCAATATGTTCACCATCTAAATGTCTATATCAATATGTTCACCATCTAAATGTCTATATCTATATGTTCACCATCTAAATGTCTATATCTATACCATCTAAATGTCTATATCTATATGTTCACCATCTAAATGTCTATATCAATATGTTCACCATCTAAATGTCTATATCATATGTTCACCATCTAAATGTCTATATCAATATGTTCACCATCTAAATGTCTATATCATATGTTCACCATCTAAATGTCTATATCAATATGTTCACCATCTAAATGCCTATATCAATATGTTCACCATCTAAATGCCTATATCTATGTTCACCATCTAAATGTCTATATCAATATGTTCACCATCTAAATGTCTATATCAATATGTTCACCATCTAAATGTCTATATCATATGTTCACCATCTAAATGTCTATATCTATATGTTCACCATCTAAATGTCTATATCAATATGTTCACCATCTAAATGTCTATATCAATATGTTCACCATCTAAATGTCTATATCATATGTTCACCATCTAAATGTCTATATCTATACCATCTAAATGTCTATATCAATATGTTCACCATCTAAATGTCTATATCAATATGTTCACCATCTAAATGTCTATATCAATATGTTCACCATCTAAATGTCTATATCCGTATGTTCACCATCTAAATGTCTATATCAATATGTTCACCATCTAAATGTCTATATCTATATGTTCACCATCTAAATGTCTATATCTATATGTTCACCATCTAAATGTCTATATCATATGTTCACCATCTAAATGTCTATATCAATATGTTCACCATCTAAATGTCTATATCAATATGTTCACCATCTAAATGTCTATATCATATGTTCACCATCTAAATGTCTATATCATATGTTCACCATCTAAATGTCTATATCATATGTTCACCATCTAAATGTCTATATCAATATGTTCACCATCTAAATGTCTATATCCATATGTTCACCATCTAAATGTCTATATCGATATGTTCACCATCTAAATGTCTATCTCGTATGTTCACCATCTAAATGTCTATATCAATATGTTCACCATCTAAATGTCTATATCTATATGTTCACCATCTAAATGTCTATATCCGTATGTTCACCATCTAAATGTCTATATCAATATGTTCACCATCTAAATGTCTATATCCGTATGTTCACCATCTAAATGCCTATATCTATATGTTCACCATCTAAATGTCTATATCAATATGTTCACCATCTAAATGTCTATATCAATATGTTCACCATCTAAATGTCTATATCATATGTTCACCATCTAAATGTCTATATCTATACCATCTAAATGTCTATATCAATATGTTCACCATCTAAATGTCTATATCAATATGTTCACCATCTAAATGTCTATATCATATACCATCTAAATGTCTATATCAATATGTTCACCATCTAAATGTCTATATCAATATGTTCACCATCTAAATGTCTATATCTAGTACCATCTAAATGTCTATATCTATATGTTCACCATCTAAATGTCTATATCCATATGTTCACCATCTAAATGTCTATATCTATACCATCTAAATGTCTATATCTATATGTTCACCATCTAAATGTCTATATCAATATGTTCACCATCTAAATGTCTATATCTATATGTTCACCATCTAAATGTCTATATCAATATGTTCACCATCTAAATGTCTATATCTATATGTTCACCATCTAAATGTCTATATCATATGTTCACCATCTAAATGTCTATATCCATATGTTCACCATCTAAATGTCTATATCTATGTTCACCATCTAAATGTCTATATCAATATGTTCACCATCTAAATGTCTATATCAATATGTTCACCATCTAAATGTCTATATCGATATGTTCACCATCTAAATGTCTATATCTATATGTTCACCATCTAAATGTCTATATCAATATGTTCACCATCTAAATGTCTATATCTATATGTTCACCATCTAAATGTCTATATCAATATGTTCACCATCTAAATGTCTATATCAATATGTTCACCATCTAAATGTCTATATCCATATGTTCACCATCTAAATGTCTATATCAATATGTTCACCATCTAAATGTCTATATCAATATGTTCACCATCTAAATGTCTATATCAATATGTTCACCATCTAAATGTCTATATCAATATGTTCACCATCTAAATGTCTATATCTATACCATCTAAATGTCTATATCTATATGTTCACCATCTAAATGTCTATATCTATATGTTCACCATCTAAATGTCTATATCTATACCATCTAAATGTCTATATCAATATGTTCACCATCTAAATGTCTATATCTATACCATCTAAATGCCTATATCAATATGTTCACCATCTAAATGTCTATATCTATATGTTCACCATCTAAATGTCTATATCTATACCATCTAAATGTCTATATCTATATGTTCACCATCTAAATGTCTATATCAATATGTTCACCATCTAAATGTCTATATCTATACCATCTAAATGTCTATATCCGTATGTTCACCATCTAAATGTCTATATCAATATGTTCACCATCTAAATGTCTATATCAATATGTTCACCATCTAAATGTCTATATCTATATGTTCACCATCTAAATGTCTATATCTATATGTTCACCATCTAAATGTCTATATCTATATGTTCACCATCTAAATGTCTATATCTATATGTTCACCATCTAAATGTCTATATCAATATGTTCACCATCTAAATGTCTATATCTATATGTTCACCATCTAAATGTCTATATCTATGTTCACCATCTAAATGTCTATATCTATACCATCTAAATGTCTATATCAATATGTTCACCATCTAAATGTCTATATCAATATGTTCACCATCTAAATGTCTATATCTATATGTTCACCATCTAAATGTCTATATCAATATGTTCACCATCTAAATGTCTATATCTATATGTTCACCATCTAAATGTCTATATCAATATGTTCACCATCTAAATGTCTATATCTATATGTTCACCATCTAAATGTCTATATCAATATGTTCACCATCTAAATGTCTATATCATATGTTCACCATCTAAATGTCTATATCAATATGTTCACCATCTAAATGTCTATATCAATATGTTCACCATCTAAATGTCTATATCAATATGTTCACCATCTAAATGTCTATATCCATATGTTCACCATCTAAATGTCTATATCATATGTTCACCATCTAAATGCCTATATCAATATGTTCACCATCTAAATGTCTATATCTATACCATCTAAATGTCTATATCTATATGTTCACCATCTAAATGTCTATATCAATATGTTCACCATCTAAATGTCTATATCTATATGTTCACCATCTAAATGTCTATATCCGTATGTTCACCATCTAAATGTCTATATCTATATGTTCACCATCTAAATGTCTATATCAATATGTTCACCATCTAAATGTCTATATCAATATGTTCACCATCTAAATGTCTATATCTATATGTTCACCATCTAAATGTCTATATCTATACCATCTAAATGTCTATATCCGTATGTTCACCATCTAAATGTCTATATCTATACCATCTAAATGCCTATATCAATATGTTCACCATCTAAATGTCTATATCCGTATGTTCACCATCTAAATGCCTATATCTATACCATCTAAATGTCTATATCTATATGTTCACCATCTAAATGTCTATATCAATATGTTCACCATCTAAATGTCTATATCTATATGTTCACCATCTGAATGTCTATATCCGTATGTTCACCATCTAAATGTCTATATCTATATGTTCACCATCTAAATGTCTATATCAATATGTTCACCATCTAAATGTCTATATCTATATGTTCACCATCTAAATGTCTATATCTATATGTTCACCATCTAAATGTCTATATCTATATGTTCACCATCTAAATGTCTATATCTATATGTTCACCATCTAAATGTCTATATCAATATGTTCACCATCTAAATGTCTATATCTATATGTTCACCATCTAAATGTCTATATCTATATGTTCACCATCTAAATGTCTATATCTATCACCATCTAAATGTCTATATCAATATGTTCACCATCTAAATGTCTATATCAATATGTTCACCATCTAAATGTCTATATCTATATGTTCACCATCTAAATGTCTATATCTATATGTTCACCATCTAAATGTCTATATCTATATGTTCACCATCTAAATGTCTATATCAATATGTTCACCATCTAAATGTCTATATCTATATGTTCACCATCTAAATGTCTATATCTATATGTTCACCATCTAAATGTCTATATCTATACCATCTAAATGTCTATATCAATATGTTCACCATCTAAATGTCTATATCAATATGTTCACCATCTAAATGTCTATATCAATATGTTCACCATCTAAATGTCTATATCAATATGTTCACCATCTAAATGCCTATATCTATATGTTCACCATCTCAAATGCCTATATCAATATGTTCACCATCTAAATGTCTATATCTATACCATCTAAATGTCTATATCTATATGTTCACCATCTAAATGTCTATATCAATATGTTCACCATCTAAATGTCTATATCTATATGTTCACCATCTAAATGTCTATATCCGTATGTTCACCATCTAAATGTCTATATCTATATGTTCACCATCTAAATGTCTATATCAATATGTTCACCATCTAAATGTCTATATCAATATGTTCACCATCTAAATGTCTATATCTATATGTTCACCATCTAAATGTCTATATCTATATGTTCACCATCTAAATGTCTATATCAATATGTTCACCATCTAAATGTCTATATCTATATGTTCACCATCTAAATGTCTATATCCGTATGTTCACCATCTAAATGTCTATATCTATATGTTCACCATCTAAATGTCTATATCAATATGTTCACCATCTAAATGTCTATATCTATACCATCTAAATGTCTATATCAATATGTTCACCATCTAAATGTCTATATCTATATGTTCACCATCTAAATGTCTATATCTATACCATCTAAATGTCTATATCAATATGTTCACCATCTAAATGTCTATATCTATACCATCTAAATGTCTATATCTATACCATCTAAATGTCTATATCTATACCATCTAAATGTCTATATCAATATGTTCACCATCTAAATGTCTATATCAATATGTTCACCATCTAAATGTCTATATCAATATGTTCACCATCTAAATGTCTATATCAATATGTTCACCATCTAAATGCCTATATCAATATGTTCACCATCTAAATGCCTATATCAATATGTTCACCATCTAAATGTCTATATCTATATGTTCACCATCTAAATGTCTATATCAATATGTTCACCATCTAAATTCCTATATCAATATGTTCACCATCTAAATGCCTATATCAATATGTTCACCATCTAAATGTCTATATCTATATGTTCACAATCTAAATGTCTATATCAATATGTTCACCATCTAAATGCCTATATCAATATGTTCACCATCTAAATGCCTATATCAATATGTTCACCATCTAAATGTCTATATCTATACCATCTAAATGTCTATATCAATATGTTCACAATCTAAATGTCTATATCAATATGTTCACCATCTAAATGCCTATATCAATATGTTCACCATCTAAATGTCTATCTATACCATCTAAATGTCTATATCAATATGTTCACCATCTAAATGTCTATATCTATATGTTCACCATCTAAATGTCTATATCTATACCATCTAAATGTCTATATCAATATGTTCACCATCTAAATGTCTATATCAATATGTTCACCATCTAAATGTCTATATCAATATGTTCACCATCTAAATGTCTATATCAATATGTTCACCATCTAAATGCCTATATCTATATGTTCACCATCTAAATGCCTATATCCGTATGTTCACCATCTAAATGCCTATATCAGTATGTTCACCATCTAAATGCCTATATCAATATGTTCACCATCTAAATGTCTATATCAATATGTTCACCATCTAAATGCCTATATCAATATGTTCACCATCTAAATGCCTATATCAATATGTTCACCATCTAAATGTCTATATCTATATGTTCACCATCTAAATGTCTATATCAATATGTTCACCATCTAAATTCCTATATCAATATGTTCACCATCTAAATGCCTATATCAATATGTTCACCATCTAAATGTCTATATCTATATGTTCACAATCTAAATGTCTATATCAATATGTTCACCATCTAAATGCCTATATCAATATGTTCACCATCTAAATGCCTATATCAATATGTTCACCATCTAAATGTCTATATCTATACCATCTAAATGTCTATATCAATATGTTCACAATCTAAATGTCTATATCAATATGTTCACCATCTAAATGCCTATATCAATATGTTCACCATCTAAATGTCTATCTATACCATCTAAATGTCTATATCAATATGTTCACCATCTAAATGTCTATATCTATATGTTCACCATCTAAATGTCTATATCTATACCATCTAAATGTCTATATCAATATGTTCACCATCTAAATGTCTATATCAATATGTTCACCATCTAAATGTCTATATCAATATGTTCACCATCTAAATGTCTATATCAATATGTTCACCATCTAAATGCCTATATCTATATGTTCACCATCTAAATGCCTATATCCGTATGTTCACCATCTAAATGCCTATATCAGTATGTTCACCATCTAAATGCCTATATCAATATGTTCACCATCTAAATGTCTATATCTATACCATCTAAATGTCTATATCAATATGTTCACCATCTAAATGTCTATATCTATACCATCTAAATGTCTATATCTATATGTTCACCATCTAAATGTCTATATCTATACCATCTAAATGTCTATATCTATATGTTCACCATCTAAATGTCTATATCTATACCATCTAAATGTCTATATCTATATGTTCACCATCTAAATGCCTATATCAATATGTTCACCATCTAAATGCCTATATCAATATGTTCACCATCTAAATGTCTATATCAATATGTTCACCATCTAAATGCCTATATCAATATGTTCACCATCTAAATGTCTATATCAATATGTTCACCATCTAAATTCCTATATCAATATGTTCACCATCTAAATGTCTATATCTATACCATCTAAATGCCTATATCAATATGTTCACCATCTAAATGCCTATATCAATATGTTCACCATCTAAATGTCTATATCAATATGTTCACCATCTAAATTCCTATATCAATATGTTCACAATCTAAATGTCTATATCTATACCATCTAAATGTCTATATCAATATGTTCACCATCTAAATGTCTATATCTATATGTTCACCATCTAAATGTCTATATCAATATGTTCACCATCTAAATGTCTATATCAATATGTTCACCATCTAAATGTCTATATCTATATGTTCACCATCTAAATGTCTATATCTATACCATCTAAATGTCTATATCTATACCATCTAAATGTCTATATCTATACCATCTAAATGTCTATATCTATATGTTCACCATCTAAATGCCTATATCTATACCATCTAAATGTCTATATCAATATGTTCACCATCTAAATGTCTATATCTATACCATCTAAATGCCTATATCAATATGTTCACCATCTAAATGTCTATATCTATACCATCTAAATGTCTATATCTATATGTTCACCATCTAAATGTCTATATCTATACCATCTAAATGTCTATATCTATATGTTCACCATCTAAATGTCTATATCTATACCATCTAAATGTCTATATCAATATGTTCACCATCTAAATGTCTATCCATATGTTCACCATCTAAATGCCTATATCAATATGTTCACCATCTAAATGTCTATATCAATATGTTCACCATCTAAATGCCTATATCAATATGTTCACCATCTAAATGCCTATATCAATATGTTCACCATCTAAATGTCTATATCAATATGTTCACCATCTAAATGTCTATATCAATATGTTCACCATCTAAATGCCTATATCAATATGTTCACCATCTAAATGTCTATATCTATATGTTCACCATCTAAATGTCTATATCAATATGTTCACCATCTAAATGTCTATATCCGTATGTTCACCATCTAAATGTCTATATCAATATGTTCACCATCTAAATGTCTATATCTATACCATCTAAATGTCTATATCTATACCATCTAAATGGCTATATCTATATGTTCACCATCTAAATGTCTATATCTATACCATCTAAATGTCTATATCTATATGTTCACCATCTAAATGTCTATATCTATATGTTCACCATCTAAATGTCTATATCTATATGTTCACCATCTAAATATCTATATGTTCACCATCTAAATGTCTATATCAATATGTTCACCATCTAAATGTCTATATCAATATGTTCACCATCTAAATGCCTATATCAATATGTTCACCATCTAAATGCCTATATCTATATGTTCACAATTCAAATGCCTATATCAATATGTTCACCATCTAAATGTCTATATCTATACCATCTAAATGTCTATATCTATATGTTCACCATCTAAATGTCTATATCTATATGTTCACCATCTAAATGTCTATATCAATATGTTCACCATCTAAATGTCTATATCAATATGTTCACCATCTAAATGTCTATATCTATATGTTCACCATCTAAATGTCTATATCTATATGTTCACCATCTAAATGTCTATATCTATATGTTCACCATCTAAATGTCTATATCTATATGTTCACCATCTAAATGTCTATATCAATATGTTCACCATCTAAATGTCTATATCAATATGTTCACCATCTAAATGTCTATATCTATATGTTCACCATCTAAATGTCTATATCTATATGTTCACCATCTAAATGTCTATATCAATATGTTCACCATCTAAATGTCTATATCAATATGTTCACCATCTAAATGTCTATATCTATATGTTCACCATCTAAATGTCTATATCTATACCATCTAAATGTCTATATCTATATGTTCACCATCTAAATGTCTATATCTATATGTTCACCATCTAAATGTCTATATCAATATGTTCACCATCTAAATGTCTATATCTATATGTTCACCATCTAAATGTCTATATCCGTATGTTCACCATCTAAATGTCTATATCTATACCATCTAAATGCCTATATCAATATGTTCACCATCTAAATGTCTATATCCGTATGTTCACCATCTAAATGCCTATATCTATACCATCTAAATGTCTATATCAATATGTTCACCATCTAAATGTCTATATCTATATGTTCACCATCTAAATGTCTATATCTATATGTTCACCATCTAAATGTCTATATCAATATGTTCACCATCTAAATGTCTATATCTATATGTTCACCATCTAAATGCCTATATCTATATGTTCACCATCTAAATGTCTATATCCGTATGTTCACCATCTAAATGTCTATATCAATATGTTCACCATCTAAATGTCTATATCTATATGTTCACCATCTAAATGTCTATATCCGTATGTTCACCATCTAAATGTCTATATCTATATGTTCACCATCTAAATGTCTATATCTATACCATCTAAATGTCTATATCAATATGTTCACCATCTAAATGTCTATATCAATATGTTCACCATCTAAATGTCTATATCAATATGTTCACCATCTAAATGTCTATATCAATATGTTCACCATCTAAATGTCTATATCTATATGTTCACCATCTAAATGTCTATATCAATATGTTCACCATCTAAATGTCTATATCTATATGTTCACCATCTAAATGTCTATATCTATACCATCTAAATGTCTATATCAATATGTTCACCATCTAAATGTCTATATCAATATGTTCACCATCTAAATGTCTATATCAATATGTTCACCATCTAAATGCCTATATCTATATGTTCACCATCTAAATGCCTATATCAATATGTTCACCATCTAAATGTCTATATCTATATGTTCACCATCTAAATGTCTATATCTATACCATCTAAATGTCTATATCAATATGTTCACCATCTAAATGTCTATATCAATATGTTCACCATCTAAATGTCTATATCAATATGTTCACCATCTAAATGCCTATATCTATATGTTCACCATCTAAATGCCTATATCAATATGTTCACCATCTAAATGTCTATATCTATATGTTCACCATCTAAATGTCTATATCTATACCATCTAAATGTCTATATCTATATGTTCACCATCTAAATGTCTATATCTATATGTTCACCATCTAAATGTCTATATCAATATGTTCACCATCTAAATGTCTATATCAATATGTTCACCATCTAAATGTCTATATCTATATGTTCACCATCTAAATGTCTATATCTATACCATCTAAATGTCTATATCTATACCATCTAAATGTCTATATCTATACCATCTAAATGTCTATATCTATATGTTCACCATCTAAATGCCTATATCTATACCATCTAAATGTCTATATCAATATGTTCACCATCTAAATGTCTATATCTATACCATCTAAATGCCTATATCAATATGTTCACCATCTAAATGTCTATATCTATACCATCTAAATGTCTATATCTATATGTTCACCATCTAAATGTCTATATCTATACCATCTAAATGTCTATATCTATATGTTCACCATCTAAATGTCTATATCTATACCATCTAAATGTCTATATCAATATGTTCACCATCTAAATGTCTATCCATATGTTCACCATCTAAATGCCTATATCAATATGTTCACCATCTAAATGTCTATATCAATATGTTCACCATCTAAATGCCTATATCAATATGTTCACCATCTAAATGCCTATATCAATATGTTCACCATCTAAATGTCTATATCAATATGTTCACCATCTAAATGTCTATATCAATATGTTCACCATCTAAATGCCTATATCAATATGTTCACCATCTAAATGTCTATATCTATATGTTCACCATCTAAATGTCTATATCAATATGTTCACCATCTAAATGTCTATATCCGTATGTTCACCATCTAAATGTCTATATCAATATGTTCACCATCTAAATGTCTATATCTATACCATCTAAATGTCTATATCTATACCATCTAAATGGCTATATCTATATGTTCACCATCTAAATGTCTATATCTATACCATCTAAATGTCTATATCTATATGTTCACCATCTAAATGTCTATATCTATATGTTCACCATCTAAATGTCTATATCTATATGTTCACCATCTAAATGTCTATATCTATATGTTCACCATCTAAATGTCTATATCAATATGTTCACCATCTAAATGTCTATATCAATATGTTCACCATCTAAATGCCTATATCTATATGTTCACAATTCAAATGCCTATATCAATATGTTCACCATCTAAATGTCTATATCTATACCATCTAAATGTCTATATCTATATGTTCACCATCTAAATGTCTATATCTATATGTTCACCATCTAAATGTCTATATCTATATGTTCACCATCTAAATGTCTATATCAATATGTTCACCATCTAAATGTCTATATCAATATGTTCACCATCTAAATGTCTATATCAATATGTTCACCATCTAAATGTCTATATCAATATGTTCACCA
Organism: Salmo salar; assembly: GCF_965601325.2. NCBI lineage: Eukaryota > Metazoa > Chordata > Actinopteri > Salmoniformes > Salmonidae > Salmo > Salmo salar. Next base: position 7,141,234 of record NC_138292.1, read on the forward strand.
TCTAAATGTCTATATCAATATGTTCACCATCTAAATGTCTATATCTATATGTTCACCATCTAAATGTCTATATCAATATGTTCACCATCTAAATGTCTATATCTATATGTTCACCATCTAAATGTCTATATCTATACCATCTAAATGTCTATATCAATATGTTCACCATCTAAATGTCTATATCAATATGTTCACCATCTAAATGTCTATATCAATATGTTCACCATCTAAATGCCTATATCTATATGTTCACCATCTAAATGCCTATATCAATATGTTCACCATCTAAATGTCTATATCTATATGTTCACCATCTAAATGTCTATATCTATACCATCTAAATGTCTATATCTATATGTTCACCATCTAAATGTCTATATCAATATGTTCACCATCTAAATGTCTATATCAATATGTTCACCATCTAAATGTCTATATCTATATGTTCACCATCTAAATGTCTATATCTATACCATCTAAATGTCTATATCAATATGTTCACCATCTAAATGTCTATATCAATATGTTCACCATCTAAATGTCTATATCTATATGTTCACCATCTAAATGTCTATATCTATACCATCTAAATGTCTATATCAATATGTTCACCATCTAAATGTCTATATCAATATGTTCACCATCTAAATGTCTATATCAATATGTTCACCATCTAAATGTCTATATCAATATGTTCACCATCTAAATGTCTATATCTATATGTTCACCATCTAAATGTCTATATCTATACCATCTAAATGTCTATATCAATATGTTCACCATCTAAATGTCTATATCAATATGTTCACCATCTAAATGTCTATATCTATATGTTCACCATCTAAATGTCTATATCTATACCATCTAAATGTCTATATCAATATGTTCACCATCTAAATGTCTATATCAATATGTTCACCATCTAAATGCCTATATCTATATGTTCACCATCTAAATGCCTATATCAATATGTTCACCATCTAAATGTCTATATCTATATGTTCACCATCTAAATGTCTATATCTATACCATCTAAATGTCTATATCAATATGTTCACCATCTAAATGTCTATATCAATATGTTCACCATCTAAATGTCTATATCAATATGTTCACCATCTAAATGTCTATATCAATATGTTCACCATCTAAATGTCTATATCAATATGTTCACCATCTAAATGTCTATATCAATATGTTCACCATCTAAATGTCTATATCAATATGTTCACCATCTAAATGTCTATCCATATGTTCACCATCTAAATGTCTATATATCTATATGTTCACCATCTAAATGTCTATATCAATATGTTCACCATCTAAATGTCTATATCTATATGTTCACCATCTAAATGTCTATATCTATATGTTCACCATCTAAATGTCTATATCTATATGTTCACCATCTAAATGTCTATATCTATATGTTCACCATCTAAATGTCTATATCAATATGTTCACCATCTAAATGTCTATATCTATACCATCTAAATGTCTATATCTATATGTTCACCATCTAAATGTCTATATCTATATGTTCACCATCTAAATGTCTATATCCGTATGTTCACCATCTAAATGTCTATATCTATACCATCTAAATGTCTATATCAATATGTTCACCATCTAAATGTCTATATCAATATGTTCACCATCTAAATGTCTATATCAATATGTTCACCATCTAAATGTCTATATCAATATGTTCACCATCTAAATGTCTATATCTATATGTTCACCATCTAAATGTCTATATCTATACCATCTAAATGTCTATATCAATATGTTCACCATCTAAATGCCTATATCAATATGTTCACCATCTAAATGTCTATATCTATACCATCTAAATGTCTATATCTATATGTTCACCATCTAAATGTCTATATCAATATGTTCACCATCTAAATGTCTATATCTATACCATCTAAATGTCTATATCTATATGTTCACCATCTAAATGTCTATATCAATATGTTCACCATCTAAATGTCTATATCAATATGTTCACCATCTAAATGTCTATATCAATATGTTCACCATCTAAATGTCTATATCAATATGTTCACCATCTAAATGTCTATATCTATATGTTCACCATCTAAATGTCTATATCAATATGTTCACCATCTAAATGTCTATATCTATATGTTCACCATCTAAATGTCTATATCAATATGTTCACCATCTAAATGTCTATATCTATATGTTCACCATCTAAATGTCTATATCAATATGTTCACCATCTAAATGTCTATATCAATATGTTCACCATCTAAATGCCTATATCAATATGTTCACCATCTAAATGTCTATATCAATATGTTCACCATCTAAATGTCTATATCAATATGTTCACCATCTAAATGTCTATATCTATATGTTCACCATCTAAATGTCTATATCTATATGTTCACCATCTAAATGTCTATATCTATATGTTCACCATCTAAATGTCTATATCTATACCATCTAAATGTCTATATCCGTATGTTCACCATCTAAATGTCTATATCTATATGTTCACCATCTAAATGCCTATATCAATATGTTCACCATCTAAATGTCTATATCCGTATGTTCACCATCTAAATGCCTATATCTATACCATCTAAATGTCTATATCTATATGTTCACCATCTAAATGTCTATATCTATACCATCTAAATGTCTATATCCGTATGTTCACCATCTAAATGTCTATATCTATACCATCTAAATGTCTATATCCGTATGTTCACCATCTAAATGTCTATATCTATACCATCTAAATGCCTATATCAATATGTTCACCATCTAAATGTCTATATCTATATGTTCACCATCTAAATGTCTATATCTATACCATCTAAATGCCTATATCAATATGTTCACCATCTAAATGTCTATATCCGTATGTTCACCATCTAAATGCCTATATCTATACCATCTAAATGTCTATATCTATATGTTCACCATCTAAATGTCTATATCAATATGTTCACCATCTAAATGTCTATATCTATATGTTCACCATCTGAATGTCTATATCCGTATGTTCACCATCTAAATGTCTATATCTATATGTTCACCATCTAAATGTCTATATCTATATGTTCACCATCTAAATGTCTATATCTATATGTTCACCATCTAAATGTCTATATCAATATGTTCACCATCTAAATGTCTATATCTATATGTTCACCATCTAAATGTCTATATCTATATGTTCACCATCTAAATGTCTATATCTATACCATCTAAATGTCTATATCAATATGTTCACCATCTAAATGTCTATATCAATATGTTCACCATCTAAATGTCTATATCTATATGTTCACCATCTAAATGTCTATATCTATATGTTCACCATCTAAATGTCTATATCTATATGTTCACCATCTAAATGTCTATATCAAAATGTTCACCATCTAAATGTCTATATCTATATGTTCACCATCTAAATGTCTATATCTATATGTTCACCATCTAAATGTCTATATCTATACCATCTAAATGTCTATATCAATATGTTCACCATCTAAATGTCTATATCAATATGTTCACCATCTAAATGTCTATATCAATATGTTCACCATCTAAATGTCTATATCAATATGTTCACCATCTAAATGCCTATATCTATATGTTCACCATTCAAATGCCTATATCAATATGTTCACCATCTAAATGTCTATATCTATACCATCTAAATGTCTATATCTATATGTTCACCATCTAAATGTCTATATCAATATGTTCACCATCTAAATGTCTATATCTATATGTTCACCATCTAAATGTCTATATCCGTATGTTCACCATCTAAATGTCTATATCTATATGTTCACCATCTAAATGTCTATATCTATATGTTCACCATCTAAATGTCTATATCAATATGTTCACCATCTAAATGTCTATATCAATATGTTCACCATCTAAATGTCTATATCTATATGTTCACCATCTAAATGTCTATATCTATATGTTCACCATCTAAATGTCTATATCAATATGTTCACCATCTAAATGTCTATATCTATATGTTCACCATCTAAATGTCTATATCTATACCATCTAAATGTCTATATCAATATGTTCACCATCTAAATGTCTATATCTATATGTTCACCATCTAAATGTCTATATCTATACCATCTAAATGTCTATATCAATATGTTCACCATCTAAATGTCTATATCTATACCATCTAAATGTCTATATCAATATGTTCACCATCTAAATGTCTATATCAATATGTTCACCATCTAAATGTCTATATCAATATGTTCACCATCTAAATGTCTATATCAATATGTTCACCATCTAAATGTCTATATCAATATGTTCACCATCTAAATGCCTATATCAATATGTTCACCATCTAAATGCCTATATCAATATGTTCACCATCTAAATGTCTATATCTATATGTTCACCATCTAAATGTCTATATCAATATGTTCACCATCTAAATTCCTATATCAATATGTTCACCATCTAAATGCCTATATCAATATGTTCACCATCTAAATGTCTATATCTATATGTTCACAATCTAAATGTCTATATCAATATGTTCACCATCTAAATGCCTATATCAATATGTTCACCATCTAAATGCCTATATCAATATGTTCACCATCTAAATGTCTATATCTATACCATCTAAATGTCTATATCAATATGTTCACCATCTAAATGTCTATATCTATATGTTCACCATCTAAATGTCTATATCTATACCATCTAAATGTCTATATCAATATGTTCACCATCTAAATGTCTATATCAATATGTTCACCATCTAAATGTCTATATCAATATGTTCACCATCTAAATGTCTATATCAATATGTTCACCATCTAAATGTCTATATCAATATGTTCACCATCTAAATGCCTATATCTATATGTTCACCATCTAAATGCCTATATCCGTATGTTCACCATCTAAATGCCTATATCAGTATGTTCACCATCTAAATGCCTATATCAATATGTTCACCATCTAAATGTCTATATCTATACCATCTAAATGTCTATATCAATATGTTCACCATCTAAATGTCTATATCTATACCATCTAAATGTCTATATCTATATGTTCACCATCTAAATGTCTATATCTATACCATCTAAATGTCTATATCTATATGTTCACCATCTAAATGTCTATATCTATACCATCTAAATGTCTATATCTATATGTTCACCATCTAAATGCCTATATCAATATGTTCACCATCTAAATGCCTATATCAATATGTTCACCATCTAAATGTCTATATCAATATGTTCACCATCTAAATGCCTATATCAATATGTTCACCATCTAAATGTCTATATCAATATGTTCACCATCTAAATTCCTATATCAATATGTTCACCATCTAAATGTCTATATCTATACCATCTAAATGCCTATATCAATATGTTCACCATCTAAATGCCTATATCAATATGTTCACCATCTAAATGTCTATATCAATATGTTCACCATCTAAATTCCTATATCAATATGTTCACCATCTAAATGTCTATATCTATACCATCTAAATGTCTATATCTATATGTTCACCATCTAAATGTCTATATCTATACCATCTAAATGTCTATATCAATATGTTCACCATCTAAATGCCTATATCAATATGTTCACCATCTAAATGTCTATATCTATACCATCTAAATGTCTATATCTATATGTTCACCATCTAAATGTCTATATCAATATGTTCACCATCTAAATGTCTATATCTATACCATCTAAATGTCTATATCTATATGTTCACCATCTAAATGTCTATATCAATATGTTCACCATCTAAATGTCTATATCAATATGTTCACCATCTAAATGTCTATATCAATATGTTCACCATCTAAATGTCTATATCAATATGTTCACCATCTAAATGTCTATATCTATATGTTCACCATCTAAATGTCTATATCAATATGTTCACCATCTAAATGTCTATATCTATATGTTCACCATCTAAATGTCTATATCTATATGTTCACCATCTAAATGTCTATATCTATATGTTCACCATCTAAATGTCTATATCAATATGTTCACCATCTAAATGTCTATATCAATATGTTCACCATCTAAATGCCTATATCAATATGTTCACCATCTAAATGTCTATATCAATATGTTCACCATCTAAATGTCTATATCAATATGTTCACCATCTAAATGTCTATATCTATATGTTCACCATCTAAATGTCTATATCTATATGTTCACCATCTAAATGTCTATATCTATATGTTCACCATCTAAATGTCTATATCTATACCATCTAAATGTCTATATCCGTATGTTCACCATCTAAATGTCTATATCTATATGTTCACCATCTAAATGCCTATATCAATATGTTCACCATCTAAATGTCTATATCCGTATGTTCACCATCTAAATGCCTATATCTATACCATCTAAATGTCTATATCTATATGTTCACCATCTAAATGTCTATATCTATACCATCTAAATGTCTATATCCGTATGTTCACCATCTAAATGTCTATATCTATACCATCTAAATGTCTATATCCGTATGTTCACCATCTAAATGTCTATATCTATACCATCTAAATGCCTATATCAATATGTTCACCATCTAAATGTCTATATCTATATGTTCACCATCTAAATGTCTATATCTATACCATCTAAATGTCTATATCCGTATGTTCACCATCTAAATGTCTATATCTATACCATCTAAATGCCTATATCAATATGTTCACCATCTAAATGTCTATATCCGTATGTTCACCATCTAAATGCCTATATCTATACCATCTAAATGTCTATATCTATATGTTCACCATCTAAATGTCTATATCAATATGTTCACCATCTAAATGTCTATATCTATATGTTCACCATCTGAATGTCTATATCCGTATGTTCACCATCTAAATGTCTATATCTATATGTTCACCATCTAAATGTCTATATCTATATGTTCACCATCTAAATGTCTATATCTATATGTTCACCATCTAAATGTCTATATCAATATGTTCACCATCTAAATGTCTATATCTATATGTTCACCATCTAAATGTCTATATCTATATGTTCACCATCTAAATGTCTATATCTATACCATCTAAATGTCTATATCAATATGTTCACCATCTAAATGTCTATATCAATATGTTCACCATCTAAATGTCTATATCTATATGTTCACCATCTAAATGTCTATATCTATATGTTCACCATCTAAATGTCTATATCTATATGTTCACCATCTAAATGTCTATATCTATATGTTCACCATCTAAATGTCTATATCAATATGTTCACCATCTAAATGTCTATATCTATATGTTCACCATCTAAATGTCTATATCTATATGTTCACCATCTAAATGTCTATATCTATACCATCTAAATGTCTATATCAATATGTTCACCATCTAAATGTCTATATCAATATGTTCACCATCTAAATGTCTATATCAATATGTTCACCATCTAAATGTCTATATCAATATGTTCACCATCTAAATGCCTATATCTATATGTTCACCATTCAAATGCCTATATCTATATGTTCACCATCTAAATGTCTATATCTATACCATCTAAATGTCTATATCTATATGTTCACCATCTAAATGTCTATATCAATATGTTCACCATCTAAATGTCTATATCTATATGTTCACCATCTAAATGTCTATATCCGTATGTTCACCATCTAAATGTCTATATCTATATGTTCACCATCTAAATGTCTATATCTATATGTTCACCATCTAAATGTCTATATCAATATGTTCACCATCTAAATGTCTATATCAATATGTTCACCATCTAAATGTCTATATCTATATGTTCACCATCTAAATGTCTATATCTATATGTTCACCATCTAAATGTCTATATCAATATGTTCACCATCTAAATGTCTATATCTATATGTTCACCATCTAAATGTCTATATCTATACCATCTAAATGTCTATATCAATATGTTCACCATCTAAATGTCTATATCTATATGTTCACCATCTAAATGTCTATATCTATACCATCTAAATGTCTATATCAATATGTTCACCATCTAAATGTCTATATCTATACCATCTAAATGTCTATATCAATATGTTCACCATCTAAATGTCTATATCAATATGTTCACCATCTAAATGTCTATATCAATATGTTCACCATCTAAATGTCTATATCAATATGTTCACCATCTAAATGTCTATATCAATATGTTCACCATCTAAATGCCTATATCAATATGTTCACCATCTAAATGCCTATATCAATATGTTCACCATCTAAATGTCTATATCTATATGTTCACCATCTAAATGTCTATATCAATATGTTCACCATCTAAATTCCTATATCAATATGTTCACCATCTAAATGCCTATATCAATATGTTCACCATCTAAATGTCTATATCTATATGTTCACAATCTAAATGTCTATATCAATATGTTCACCATCTAAATGCCTATATCAATATGTTCACCATCTAAATGCCTATATCAATATGTTCACCATCTAAATGTCTATATCTATACCATCTAAATGTCTATATCAATATGTTCACAATCTAAATGTCTATATCAATATGTTCACCATCTAAATGCCTATATCAATATGTTCACCATCTAAATGCCTATATCAATATGTTCACCATCTAAATGTCTATATCTATACCATCTAAATGTCTATATCAATATGTTCACCATCTAAATGTCTATATCTATATGTTCACCATCTAAATGTCTATGTCTATACCATCTAAATGTCTATATCAATATGTTCACCATCTAAATGTCTATATCAATATGTTCACCATCTAAATGTCTATATCAATATGTTCACCATCTAAATGTCTATATCAATATGTTCACCATCTAAATGTCTATATCAATATGTTCACCATCTAAATGCCTATATCTATATGTTCACCATCTAAATGCCTATATCCGTATGTTCACCATCTAAATGCCTATATCAGTATGTTCACCATCTAAATGCCTATATCAATATGTTCACCATCTAAATGTCTATATCTATACCATCTAAATGTCTATATCAATATGTTCACCATCTAAATGTCTATATCTATACCATCTAAATGTCTATATCTATATGTTCACCATCTAAATGTCTATATCTATACCATCTAAATGTCTATATCTATATGTTCACCATCTAAATGTCTATATCTATACCATCTAAATGTCTATATCTATATGTTCACCATCTAAATGCCTATATCAATATGTTCACCATCTAAATGCCTATATCAATATGTTCACCATCTAAATGTCTATATCAATATGTTCACCATCTAAATGCCTATATCAATATGTTCACCATCTAAATGTCTATATCAATATGTTCACCATCTAAATTCCTATATCAATATGTTCACCATCTAAATGTCTATATCTATACCATCTAAATGCCTATATCAATATGTTCACCATCTAAATGCCTATATCAATATGTTCACCATCTAAATGTCTATATCTATATGTTCACCATCTAAATGTCTATATCAATATGTTCACCATCTAAATGTCTATATCTATATGTTCACCATCTAAATGTCTATATCAATATGTTCACCATCTAAATGTCTATATCTATATGTTCACCATCTAAATGTCTATATCAATATGTTCACCATCTAAATGTCTATATCAATATGTTCACCATCTAAATGCCTATATCAATATGTTCACCATCTAAATGTCTATATCAATATGTTCACCATCTAAATGTCTATATCAATATGTTCACCATCTAAATGTCTATATCTATATGTTCACCATCTAAATGTCTATATCTATATGTTCACCATCTAAATGTCTATATCTATATGTTCACCATCTAAATGTCTATATCTATACCATCTAAATGTCTATATCCGTATGTTCACCATCTAAATGTCTATATCTATATGTTCACCATCTAAATGCCTATATCAATATGTTCACCATCTAAATGTCTATATCCGTATGTTCACCATCTAAATGCCTATATCTATACCATCTAAATGTCTATATCTATATGTTCACCATCTAAATGTCTATATCTATACCATCTAAATGTCTATATCCGTATGTTCACCATCTAAATGTCTATATCTATACCATCTAAATGTCTATATCCGTATGTTCACCATCTAAATGTCTATATCTATACCATCTAAATGCCTATATCAATATGTTCACCATCTAAATGTCTATATCTATATGTTCACCATCTAAATGTCTATATCTATACCATCTAAATGTCTATATCCGTATGTTCACCATCTAAATGTCTATATCTATACCATCTAAATGCCTATATCAATATGTTCACCATCTAAATGTCTATATCCGTATGTTCACCATCTAAATGCCTATATCTATACCATCTAAATGTCTATATCTATATGTTCACCATCTAAATGTCTATATCAATATGTTCACCATCTAAATGTCTATCTATATGTTCACCATCTGAATGTCTATATCCGTATGTTCACCATCTAAATGTCTATATCTATATGTTCACCATCTAAATGTCTATATCTATATGTTCACCATCTAAATGTCTATATCTATATGTTCACCATCTAAATGTCTATATCAATATGTTCACCATCTAAATGTCTATATCTATATGTTCACCATCTAAATGTCTATATCTATATGTTCACCATCTAAATGTCTATATCTATACCATCTAAATGTCTATATCAATATGTTCACCATCTAAATGTCTATATCAATATGTTCACCATCTAAATGTCTATATCTATATGTTCACCATCTAAATGTCTATATCTATATGTTCACCATCTAAATGTCTATATCTATATGTTCACCATCTAAATGTCTATATCAATATGTTCACCATCTAAATGTCTATATCTATATGTTCACCATCTAAATGTCTATATCTATATGTTCACCATCTAAATGTCTATATCTATACCATCTAAATGTCTATATCAATATGTTCACCATCTAAATGTCTATATCAATATGTTCACCATCTAAATGTCTATATCAATATGTTCACCATCTAAATGTCTATATCAATATGTTCACCATCTAAATGCCTATATCTATATGTTCACCATTCAAATGCCTATATCTATATGTTCACCATCTAAATGTCTATATCTATACCATCTAAATGTCTATATCTATATGTTCACCATCTAAATGTCTATATCAATATGTTCACCATCTAAATGTCTATATCTATATGTTCACCATCTAAATGTCTATATCCGTATGTTCACCATCTAAATGTCTATATCTATATGTTCACCATCTAAATGTCTATATCTATATGTTCACCATCTAAATGTCTATATCAATATGTTCACCATCTAAATGTCTATATCAATATGTTCACCATCTAAATGTCTATATCTATATGTTCACCATCTAAATGTCTATATCTATATGTTCACCATCTAAATGTCTATATCAATATGTTCACCATCTAAATGTCTATATCTATATGTTCACCATCTAAATGTCTATATCTATACCATCTAAATGTCTATATCAATATGTTCACCATCTAAATGTCTATATCTATATGTTCACCATCTAAATGTCTATATCTATACCATCTAAATGTCTATATCAATATGTTCACCATCTAAATGTCTATATCTATACCATCTAAATGTCTATATCAATATGTTCACCATCTAAATGTCTATATCAATATGTTCACCATCTAAATGTCTATATCAATATGTTCACCATCTAAATGTCTATATCAATATGTTCACCATCTAAATGCCTATATCAATATGTTCACCATCTAAATGCCTATATCAATATGTTCACCATCTAAATGCCTATATCAATATGTTCACCATCTAAATGTCTATATCTATATGTTCACCATCTAAATGTCTATATCAATATGTTCACCATCTAAATTCCTATATCAATATGTTCACCATCTAAATGCCTATATCAATATGTTCACCATCTAAATGTCTATATCTATATGTTCACAATCTAAATGTCTATATCAATATGTTCACCATCTAAATGCCTATATCAATATGTTCACCATCTAAATGCCTATATCAATATGTTCACCATCTAAATGTCTATATCTATACCATCTAAATGTCTATATCAATATGTTCACAATCTAAATGTCTATATCAATATGTTCACCATCTAAATGCCTATATCAATATGTTCACCATCTAAATGCCTATATCAATATGTTCACCATCTAAATGTCTATATCTATACCATCTAAATGTCTATATCAATATGTTCACCATCTAAATGTCTATATCTATATGTTCACCATCTAAATGTCTATATCTATACCATCTAAATGTCTATATCAATATGTTCACCATCTAAATGTCTATATCAATATGTTCACCATCTAAATGTCTATATCAATATGTTCACCATCTAAATGTCTATATCAATATGTTCACCATCTAAATGTCTATATCAATATGTTCACCATCTAAATGCCTATATCTATATGTTCACCATCTAAATGCCTATATCCGTATGTTCACCATCTAAATGCCTATATCAGTATGTTCACCATCTAAATGCCTATATCAATATGTTCACCATCTAAATGTCTATATCTATACCATCTAAATGTCTATATCAATATGTTCACCATCTAAATGTCTATATCTATACCATCTAAATGTCTATATCTATATGTTCACCATCTAAATGTCTATATCTATACCATCTAAATGTCTATATCTATATGTTCACCATCTAAATGTCTATATCTATACCATCTAAATGTCTATATCTATATGTTCACCATCTAAATGCCTATATCAATATGTTCACCATCTAAATGCCTATATCAATATGTTCACCATCTAAATGTCTATATCAATATGTTCACCATCTAAATGCCTATATCAATATGTTCACCATCTAAATGTCTATATCAATATGTTCACCATCTAAATTCCTATATCAATATGTTCACCATCTAAATGTCTATATCTATACCATCTAAATGCCTATATCAATATGTTCACCATCTAAATGCCTATATCAATATGTTCACCATCTAAATGTCTATATCAATATGTTCACCATCTAAATTCCTATATCAATATGTTCACAATCTAAATGTCTATATCTATACCATCTAAATGTCTATATCAATATGTTCACCATCTAAATGTCTATATCTATATGTTCACCATCTAAATGTCTATATCAATATGTTCACCATCTAAATGTCTATATCAATATGTTCACCATCTAAATGTCTATATCTATATGTTCACCATCTAAATGTCTATATCTATACCATCTAAATGTCTATATCTATACCATCTAAATGTCTATATCTATACCATCTAAATGTCTATATCTATATGTTCACCATCTAAATGCCTATATCTATACCATCTAAATGTCTATATCAATATGTTCACCATCTAAATGTCTATATCTATACCATCTAAATGCCTATATCAATATGTTCACCATCTAAATGTCTATATCTATACCATCTAAATGTCTATATCTATATGTTCACCATCTAAATGTCTATATCTATACCATCTAAATGTCTATATCTATATGTTCACCATCTAAATGTCTATATCTATACCATCTAAATGTCTATATCAATATGTTCACCATCTAAATGTCTATCCATATGTTCACCATCTAAATGCCTATATCAATATGTTCACCATCTAAATGTCTATATCAATATGTTCACCATCTAAATGCCTATATCAATATGTTCACCATCTAAATGCCTATATCAATATGTTCACCATCTAAATGTCTATATCAATATGTTCACCATCTAAATGTCTATATCAATATGTTCACCATCTAAATGCCTATATCAATATGTTCACCATCTAAATGTCTATATCTATATGTTCACCATCTAAATGTCTATATCAATATGTTCACCATCTAAATGTCTATATCCGTATGTTCACCATCTAAATGGCTATATCTATATGTTCACCATCTAAATGTCTATATCTATACCATCTAAATGTCTATATCTATACCATCTAAATGGCTATATCTATATGTTCACCATCTAAATGTCTATATCTATACCATCTAAATGTCTATATCTATATGTTCACCATCTAAATGTCTATATCTATATGTTCACCATCTAAATGTCTATATCTATATGTTCACCATCTAAATGTCTATATCTATATGTTCACCATCTAAATGTCTATATCTATATGTTCACCATCTAAATGTCTATATCAATATGTTCACCATCTAAATGTCTATATCAATATGTTCACCATCTAAATGCCTATATCTATATGTTCACAATTCAAATGCCTATATCAATATGTTCACCATCTAAATGTCTATATCTATACCATCTAAATGTCTATATCTATATGTTCACCATCTAAATGTCTATATCTATATGTTCACCATCTAAATGTCTATATCTATATGTTCACCATCTAAATGTCTATATCAATATGTTCACCATCTAAATGTCTATATCAATATGTTCACCATCTAAATGTCTATATCTATATGTTCACCATCTAAATGTCTATATCTATACCATCTAAACGTCTATATCTATACCATCTAAATGTCTATATCAATATGTTCACCATCTAAATGTCTATATCTATATGTTCACCATCTAAATGTCTATATCTATATGTTCACCATCTAAATGTCTATATCAATATGTTCACCATCTAAATGTCTATATCAATATGTTCACCATCTAAATGTCTATATCTATATGTTCACCATCTAAATGTCTATATCTATACCATCTAAACGTCTATATCTATACCATCTAAATGTCTATATCAATATGTTCACCATCTAAATGTCTATATCAATATGTTCACCATCTAAATGTCTATATCTATATGTTCACCATCTAAATGTCTATATCAATATGTTCACCATCTAAATGTCTATATCAATATGTTCACCATCTAAATGTCTATATCTATATGTTCACCATCTAAATGTCTATATCAATATGTTCACCATCTAAATGTCTATATCAATATGTTCACCATCTAAATGTCTATATCTATATGTTCACCATCTAAATGTCTATATCAATATGTTCACCATCTAAATGCCTATATCTATATGTTCACCATCTAAATGTCTATATCCGTATGTTCACCATCTAAATGTCTATATCTATACCATCTAAATGTCTATATCTATATGTTCACCATCTAAATGTCTATATCTATACCATCTAAATGTCTATATCTATATGTTCACCATCTAAATGTCTATATCTATATGTTCACCATCTAAATGCCTATATCTATATGTTCACCATCTAAATGTCTATATCAATATGTTCACCATCTAAATGTCTATATCTATATGTTCACCATCTAAATGTCTATATCCGTATGTTCACCATCTAAATGTCTATATCAATATGTTCACCATCTAAATGTCTATATCAATATGTTCACCATCTAAATGTCTATATCTATATGTTCACCATCTAAATGTCTATATCTATATGTTCATCATCTAAATGCCTATATCAATATGTTCACCATCTAAATGTCTATATCTATACCATCTAAATGTCTATATCAATATGTTCACCATCTAAATGCCTATATCAATATGTTCACCATCTAAATGTCTATATCAATATGTTCACCATCTAAATGTCTATATCAATATGTTCACCATCTAAATGTCTATATCTATATGTTCACCATCTAAATGTCTATATCTATACCATCTAAATGTCTATATCTATACCATCTAAATGTATATATCTATACCATCTAAATGTCTATATCTATATGTTCACCATCTAAATGCCTATATCTATACCATCTAAATGTCTATATCAATATGTTCACCATCTAAATGTCTATATCTATACCATCTAAATGCCTATATCAATATGTTCACCATCTAAATGTCTATATCTATACCATCTAAATGTCTATATCTATATGTTCACCATCTAAATGTCTATATCTATACCATCTAAATGTCTATATCTATATGTTCACCATCTAAATGTCTATATCTATACCATCTAAATGTCTATATCAATATGTTCACCATCTAAATGTCTATCCATATGTTCACCATCTAAATGCCTATATCAATATATTCACCATCTAAATGTCTATATCAATATGTTCACCATCTAAATGCCTATATCAATATGTTCACCATCTAAATGTCTATATCAATATGTTCACCATCTAAATGTCTATATCTATATGTTCACCATCTAAATGTCTATATCTATATGTTCACCATCTAAATGTCTATATCAATATGTTCACCATCTAAATGTCTATATCTATATGTTCACCATCTAAATGTCTATATCTATATGTTCACCATCTAAATGTCTATATCAATATGTTCACCATCTAAATGTCTATATCTATACCATCTAAATGTCTATATCAATATGTTCACCATCTAAATGTCTATATCTATATGTTCACCATCTAAATGTCTATATCTATACCATCTAAATGTCTATATCAATATGTTCACCATCTAAATGTCTATATCTATACCATCTAAATGTCTATATCAATATGTTCACCATCTAAATGTCTATATCAATATGTTCACCATCTAAATGTCTATATCAATATGTTCACCATCTAAATGTCTATATCAATATGTTCACCATCTAAATGTCTATATCAATATGTTCACCATCTAAATGTCTATATCTATATGTTCACCATCTAAATGTCTATATCTATATGTTCACCATCTAAATGTCTATATCTATACCATCTAAATGTCTATATCAATATGTTCACCATCTAAATGTCTATATCAATATGTTCACCATCTAAATGTCTATATCAATATGTTCACCATCTAAATGTCTATATCAATATGTTCACCATCTAAATGCCTATATCTATATGTTCACCATTCAAATGCCTATATCAATATGTTCACCATCTAAATGTCTATATCTATACCATCTAAATGTCTATATCTATATGTTCACCATCTAAATGTCTATATCAATATGTTCACCATCTAAATGTCTATATCTATATGTTCACCATCTAAATGTCTATATCCGTATGTTCACCATCTAAATGTCTATATCTATATGTTCACCATCTAAATGTCTATATCAATATGTTCACCATCTAAATGTCTATATCTATATGTTCACCATCTAAATGTCTATATCTATATGTTCACCATCTAAATGTCTATATCTATATGTTCACCATCTAAATGTCTATATCTATATGTTCACCATCTAAATGTCTATATCAATATGTTCACCATCTAAATGTCTATATCTATATGTTCACCATCTAAATGTCTATATCCGTATGTTCACCATCTAAATGTCTATATCTATATGTTCACCATCTAAATGTCTATATCAATATGTTCACCATCTAAATGTCTATATCTATACCATCTAAATGTCTATATCAATATGTTCACCATCTAAATGTCTATATCTATATGTTCACCATCTAAATGTCTATATCTATACCATCTAAATGTCTATATCAATATGTTCACCATCTAAATGTCTATATCTATACCATCTAAATGTCTATATCAATATGTTCACCATCTAAATGTCTATATCAATATGTTCACCATCTAAATGTCTATATCAATATGTTCACCATCTAAATGTCTATATCAATATGTTCACCATCTAAATGTCTATATCAATATGTTCACCATCTAAATGTCTATATCAATATGTTCACCATCTAAATGTCTATATCAATATGTTCACCATCTAAATGCCTATATCAATATGTTCACCATCTAAATGCCTATATCAATATGTTCACCATCTAAATGCCTATATCAATATGTTCACCATCTAAATGTCTATATCTATATGTTCACCATCTAAATGTCTATATCAATATGTTCACCATCTAAATGCCTATATCAATATGTTCACCATCTAAATGTCTATATCTATATGTTCACCATCTAAATGTCTATATCAATATGTTCACCATCTAAATGTCTATATCTATATGTTCACCATCTAAATGTCTATATCCGTATGTTCACCATCTAAATGTCTATATCTATATGTTCACCATCTAAATGTCTATATCAATATGTTCACCATCTAAATGTCTATATCTATACCATCTAAATGTCTATATCAATATGTTCACCATCTAAATGTCTATATCTATATGTTCACCATCTAAATGTCTATATCTATACCATCTAAATGTCTATATCAATATGTTCACCATCTAAATGTCTATATCTATACCATCTAAATATCTATATCAATATGTTCACCATCTAAATGTCTATATCAATATGTTCACCATCTAAATGTCTATATCAATATGTTCACCATCTAAATGTCTATATCAATATGTTCACCATCTAAATGTCTATATCAATATGTTCACCATCTAAATGTCTATATCAATATGTTCACCATCTAAATGTCTATATCAATATGTTCACCATCTAAATGCCTATATCAATATGTTCACCATCTAAATGCCTATATCAATATGTTCACCATCTAAATGTCTATATCAATATGTTCACCATCTAAATGCCTATATCAATATGTTCACCATCTAAATGTCTATATCAATATGTTCACCATCTAAATTCCTATATCAATATGTTCACCATCTAAATGTCTATATCTATACCATCTAAATGCCTATATCAATATGTTCACCATCTAAATGCCTATATCAATATGTTCACCATCTAAATGTCTATATCAATATGTTCACCATCTAAATTCCTATATCAATATGTTCACCATCTAAATGTCTATATCTATACCATCTAAATGTCTATATCAATATGTTCACCATCTAAATGTCTATATCTATATGTTCACCATCTAAATGTCTATATCTATACAATCTAAATGTCTATATCAATATGTTCACCATCTAAATGTCTATATCAATATGTTCACCATCTAAATGTCTATATCAATATGTTCACCATCTAAATGTCTATATCAATATGTTCACCATCTAAATGTCTATATCAATATGTTCACCATCTAAATGCCTATATCTATATGTTCACCATCTAAATGTCTATATCCGTATGTTCACCATCTAAATGCCTATATCCGTATGTTCACCATCTAAATTCCTATATCAGTATGTTCACCATCTAAATGCCTATATCAATATGTTCACCATCTAAATGTCTATATCTATACCATCTAAATGTCTATATCAATATGTTCACCATCTAAATGTCTATATCTATACCATCTAAATGTCTATATCTATATGTTCACCATCTAAATGTCTATATCTATACCATCTAAATGTCTATATCTATATGTTCACCATCTAAATGTCTATATCTATACCATCTAAATGTCTATATCTATATGTTCACCATCTAAATGTCTATATCTATATGTTCACCATCTAAATGTCTATATCTATACCATCTAAATGTCTATATCTATATGTTCACCATCTAAATGCCTATATCAATATGTTCACCATCTAAATGTCTATATCAATATGTTCACCATCTAAATGCCTATATCAATATGTTCACCATCTAAATGTCTATATCAATATGTTCACCATCTAAATTCCTATATCAATATGTTCACCATCTAAATGTCTATATCTATACCATCTAAATGCCTATATCAATATGTTCACCATCTAAATGCCTATATCAATATGTTCACCATCTAAATGTCTATATCAATATGTTCACCATCTAAATTCCTATATCAATATGTTCAACATCTAAATGTCTATATCTATACCATCTAAATGTCTATATCAATATGTTCACCATCTAAATGTCTATATTTATATGTTCACCATCTAAATGTCTATATCAATATGTTCACCATCTAAATGTCTATATCAATATGTTCACCATCTAAATGTCTATATCTATATGTTCACCATCTAAATGTCTATATCCGTATGTTCACCATCTAAATGTCTATATCTATATGTTCACCATCTAAATGTCTATATCAATATGTTCACCATCTAAATGTCTATATCTATATGTTCACCATCTAAATGTCTATATCTATATGTTCACCATCTAAATGTCTATATCTATATGTTCACCATCTAAATGTCTATATCAATATGTTCACCATCTAAATGTCTATATCTATATGTTCACCATCTAAATGTCTATATCCGTATGTTCACCATCTAAATGTCTATATCTATATGTTCACCATCTAAATGTCTATATCAATATGTTCACCATCTAAATGTCTATATCTATACCATCTAAATGTCTATATCAATATGTTCACCATCTAAATGTCTATATCTATATGTTCACCATCTAAATGTCTATATCTATACCATCTAAATGTCTATATCAATATGTTTACCATCTAAATGTCTATATCTATACCATCTAAATGTCTATATCAATATGTTCACCATCTAAATGTCTATATCAATATGTTCACCATCTAAATGTCTATATCAATATGTTCACCATCTAAATGTCTATATCAATATGTTCACCATCTAAATGTCTATATCAATATGTTCACCATCTAAATGCCTATATCAATATGTTCACCATCTAAATGCCTATATCAATATGTTCACCATCTAAATGCCTATATCAATATGTTCACCATCTAAATGTCTATATCTATATGTTCACCATCTAAATGTCTATATCAATATGTTCACCATCTAAATTCCTATATCAATATGTTCACCATCTAAATGCCTATATCAATATGTTCACCATCTAAATGTCTATATCTATATGTTCACAATCTAAATGTCTATATCAATATGTTCACCATCTAAATGCCTATATCAATATGTTCACCATCTAAATGCCTATATCAATATGTTCACCATCTAAATGTCTATATCTATACCATCTAAATGTCTATATCAATATGTTCACAATCTAAATGTCTATATCAATATGTTCACCATCTAAATGCCTATATCAATATGTTCACCATCTAAATGCCTATATCAATATGTTCACCATCTAAATGTCTATATCTATACCATCTAAATGTCTATATCAATATGTTCACCATCTAAATGTCTATATCTATATGTTCACCATCTAAATGTCTATATCTATACCATCTAAATGTCTATATCAATATGTTCACCATCTAAATGTCTATATCAATATGTTCACCATCTAAATGTCTATATCAATATGTTCACCATCTAAATGTCTATATCAATATGTTCACCATCTAAATGTCTATATCAATATGTTCACCATCTAAATGCCTATATCTATATGTTCACCATCTAAATGTCTATATCCGTATGTTCACCATCTAAATGCCTATATCCGTATGTTCACCATCTAAATTCCTATATCAGTATGTTCACCATCTAAATGCCTATATCAATATGTTCACCATCTAAATGTCTATATCTATACCATCTAAATGTCTATATCAATATGTTCACCATCTAAATGTCTATATCTATACCATCTAAATGTCTATATCTATATGTTCACCATCTAAATGTCTATATCTATACCATCTAAATGTCTATATCTATATGTTCACCATCTAAATGTCTATATCTATACCATCTAAATGTCTATATCTATATGTTCACCATCTAAATGTCTATATCTATATGTTCACCATCTAAATGTCTATATCTATACCATCTAAATGTCTATATCTATACCATCTAAATGTCTATATCTATATGTTCACCATCTAAATGCCTATATCAATATGTTCACCATCTAAATGTCTATATCAATATGTTCACCATCTAAATGCCTATATCAATATGTTCACCATCTAAATGTCTATATCAATATGTTCACCATCTAAATTCCTATATCAATATGTTCACCATCTAAATGTCTATATCTATACCATCTAAATGCCTATATCAATATGTTCACCATCTAAATGCCTATATCAATATGTTCACCATCTAAATGTCTATATCAATATGTTCACCATCTAAATTCCTATATCAATATGTTCACCATCTAAATGTCTATATCTATACCATCTAAATGTCTATATCAATATGTTCACCATCTAAATGTCTATATCTATATGTTCACCATCTAAATGTCTATATCAATATGTTCACCATCTAAATGTCTATATCAATATGTTCACCATCTAAATGTCTATATCTATATGTTCACCATCTAAATGTCTATATCCGTATGTTCACCATCTAAATGTCTATATCTATATGTTCACCATCTAAATGTCTATATCAATATGTTCACCATCTAAATGTCTATATCTATATGTTCACCATCTAAATGTCTATATCTATATGTTCACCATCTAAATGTCTATATCAATATGTTCACCATCTAAATGTCTATATCTATATGTTCACCATCTAAATGTCTATATCCGTATGTTCACCATCTAAATGTCTATATCTATATGTTCACCATCTAAATGTCTATATCAATATGTTCACCATCTAAATGTCTATATCTATACCATCTAAATGTCTATATCAATATGTTCACCATCTAAATGTCTATATCTATATGTTCACCATCTAAATGTCTATATCTATACCATCTAAATGTCTATATCAATATGTTCACCATCTAAATGTCTATATCTATACCATCTAAATGTCTATATCAATATGTTCACCATCTAAATGTCTATATCAATATGTTCACCATCTAAATGTCTATATCAATATGTTCACCATCTAAATGTCTATATCCGTATGTTCACCATCTAAATGCCTATATCTATACCATCTAAATGTCTATATCTATATGTTCACCATCTAAATGTCTATATCTATACCATCTAAATGTCTATATCCGTATGTTCACCATCTAAATGTCTATATCTATACCATCTAAATGTCTATATCCGTATGTTCACCATCTAAATGTCTATATCTATACCATCTAAATGCCTATATCAATATGTTCACCATCTAAATGTCTATATCTATATGTTCACCATCTAAATGTCTATATCTATACCATCTAAATGTCTATATCCGTATGTTCACCATCTAAATGTCTATATCTATACCATCTAAATGCCTATATCAATATGTTCACCATCTAAATGTCTATATCCGTATGTTCACCATCTAAATGCCTATATCTATACCATCTAAATGTCTATATCTATATGTTCACCATCTAAATGTCTATATCAATATGTTCACCATCTAAATGTCTATATCTATATGTTCACCATCTGAATGTCTATATCCGTATGTTCACCATCTAAATGTCTATATCTATATGTTCACCATCTAAATGTCTATATCAATATGTTCACCATCTAAATGTCTATATCTATATGTTCACCATCTAAATGTCTATATCTATATGTTCACCATCTAAATGTCTATATCTATATGTTCACCATCTAAATGTCTATATCTATATGTTCACCATCTAAATGTCTATATCAATATGTTCACCATCTAAATGTCTATATCTATATGTTCACCATCTAAATGTCTATATCTATATGTTCACCATCTAAATGTCTATATCTATACCATCTAAATGTCTATATCAATATGTTCACCATCTAAATGTCTAAATCAATATGTTCACCATCTAAATGTCTATATCTATATGTTCACCATCTAAATGTCTATATCTATATGTTCACCATCTAAATGTCTATATCTATATGTTCACCATCTAAATGTCTATATCAATATGTTCACCATCTAAATGTCTATATCTATATGTTCACCATCTAAATGTCTATATCTATATGTTCACCATCTAAATGTCTATATCTATACCATCTAAATGTCTATATCAATATGTTCACCATCTAAATGTCTATATCAATATGTTCACCATCTAAATGTCTATATCAATATGTTCACCATCTAAATGTCTATATCAATATGTTCACCATCTAAATGCCTATATCTATATGTTCACCATTCAAATGCCTATATCAATATGTTCACCATCTAAATGTCTATATCTATACCATCTAAATGTCTATATCTATATGTTCACCATCTAAATGTCTATATCAATATGTTCACCATCTAAATGTCTATATCTATATGTTCACCATCTAAATGTCTATATCCGTATGTTCACCATCTAAATGTCTATATCTATATGTTCACCATCTAAATGTCTATATCAATATGTTCACCATCTAAATGTCTATATCAATATGTTCACCATCTAAATGTCTATATCTATATGTTCACCATCTAAATGTCTATATCTATATGTTCACCATCTAAATGTCTATATCAATATGTTCACCATCTAAATGTCTATATCTATATGTTCACCATCTAAATGTCTATATCTATACCATCTAAATGTCTATATCAATATGTTCACCATCTAAATGTCTATATCTATATGTTCACCATCTAAATGTCTATATCTATACCATCTAAATGTCTATATCAATATGTTCACCATCTAAATGTCTATATCTATACCATCTAAATGTCTATATCAATATGTTCACCATCTAAATGTCTATATCAATATGTTCACCATCTAAATGTCTATATCAATATGTTCACCATCTAAATGTCTATATCAATATGTTCACCATCTAAATGTCTATATCAATATGTTCACCATCTAAATGTCTATATCAATATGTTCACCATCTAAATGCCTATATCAATATGTTCACCATCTAAATGCCTATATCAATATGTTCACCATCTAAATGTCTATATCTATATGTTCACCATCTAAATGTCTATATCAATATGTTCACCATCTAAATTCCTATATCAATATGTTCACCATCTAAATGCCTATATCAATATGTTCACCATCTAAATGTCTATATCTATATGTTCACAATCTAAATGTCTATATCAATATGTTCACCATCTAAATGCCTATATCAATATGTTCACCATCTAAATGCCTATATCAATATGTTCACCATCTAAATGTCTATATCTATACCATCTAAATGTCTATATCAATATGTTCACAATCTAAATGTCTATATCAATATGTTCACCATCTAAATGCCTATATCAATATGTTCACCATCTAAATGCCTATATCAATATGTTCACCATCTAAATGTCTATATCTATACCATCTAAATGTCTATATCAATATGTTCACCATCTAAATGTCTATATCTATATGTTCACCATCTAAATGTCTATATCTATACCATCTAAATGTCTATATCAATATGTTCACCATCTAAATGTCTATATCAATATGTTCACCATCTAAATGTCTATATCAATATGTTCACCATCTAAATGTCTATATCAATATGTTCACCATCTAAATGTCTATATCAATATGTTCACCATCTAAATGCCTATATCTATATGTTCACCATCTAAATGCCTATATCCGTATGTTCACCATCTAAATGCCTATATCAGTATGTTCACCATCTAAATGCCTATATCAATATGTTCACCATCTAAATGTCTATATCTATACCATCTAAATGTCTATATCAATATGTTCACCATCTAAATGTCTATATCTATACCATCTAAATGTCTATATCTATATGTTCACCATCTAAATGTCTATATCTATACCATCTAAATGTCTATATCTATATGTTCACCATCTAAATGTCTATATCTATACCATCTAAATGTCTATATCTATATGTTCACCATCTAAATGCCTATATCAATATGTTCACCATCTAAATGCCTATATCAATATGTTCACCATCTAAATGTCTATATCAATATGTTCACCATCTAAATGCCTATATCAATATGTTCACCATCTAAATGTCTATATCAATATGTTCACCATCTAAATTCCTATATCAATATGTTCACCATCTAAATGTCTATATCTATACCATCTAAATGCCTATATCAATATGTTCACCATCTAAATGCCTATATCAATATGTTCACCATCTAAATGTCTATATCAATATGTTCACCATCTAAATTCCTATATCAATATGTTCACAATCTAAATGTCTATATCTATACCATCTAAATGTCTATATCAATATGTTCACCATCTAAATGTCTATATCTATATGTTCACCATCTAAATGTCTATATCAATATGTTCACCATCTAAATGTCTATATCAATATGTTCACCATCTAAATGTCTATATCTATATGTTCACCATCTAAATGTCTATATCTATACCATCTAAATGTCTATATCTATACCATCTAAATGTCTATATCTATACCATCTAAATGTCTATATCTATATGTTCACCATCTAAATGCCTATATCTATACCATCTAAATGTCTATATCAATATGTTCACCATCTAAATGTCTATATCTATACCATCTAAAAGCCTATATCAATATGTTCACCATCTAAATATCTATATCTATACCATCTAAATGTCTATATCTATATGTTCACCATCTAAATGTCTATATCTATACCATCTAAATGTCTATATCTATATGTTCACCATCTAAATGTCTATATCTATACCATCTAAATGTCTATATCAATATGTTCACCATCTAAATGTCTATCCATATGTTCACCATCTAAATGCCTATATCAATATGTTCACCATCTAAATGTCTATATCAATATGTTCACCATCTAAATGCCTATATCAATATGTTCACCATCTAAATGCCTATATCAATATGTTCACCATCTAAATGTCTATATCAATATGTTCACCATCTAAATGTCTATATCAATATGTTCACCATCTAAATGCCTATATCAATATGTTCACCATCTAAATGTCTATATCTATATGTTCACCATCTAAATGTCTATATCAATATGTTCACCATCTAAATGTCTATATCCGTATGTTCACCATCTAAATGGCTATATCTATATGTTCACCATCTAAATGTCTATATCTATACCATCTAAATGTCTATATCTATACCATCTAAATGGCTATATCTATATGTTCACCATCTAAATGTCTATATCTATACCATCTAAATGTCTATATCTATATGTTCACCATCTAAATGTCTATATCTATATGTTCACCATCTAAATGTCTATATCTATATGTTCACCATCTAAATGTCTATATCTATATGTTCACCATCTAAATGTCTATATCAATATGTTCACCATCTAAATGTCTATATCAATATGTTCACCATCTAAATGCCTATATCTATATGTTCACAATTCAAATGCCTATATCAATATGTTCACCATCTAAATGTCTATATCTATACCATCTAAATGTCTATATCTATATGTTCACCATCTAAATGTCTATATCTATATGTTCACCATCTAAATGTCTATATCTATATGTTCACCATCTAAATGTCTATATCAATATGTTCACCATCTAAATGTCTATATCAATATGTTCACCATCTAAATGTCTATATCTATATGTTCACCATCTAAATGTCTATATCTATACCATCTAAACGTCTATATCTATACCATCTAAATGTCTATATCAATATGTTCACCATCTAAATGTCTATATCTATATGTTCACCATCTAAATGTCTATATCTATATGTTCACCATCTAAATGTCTATATCTATATGTTCACCATCTAAATGTCTATATCAATATGTTCACCATCTAAATGTCTATATCTATATGTTCACCATCTAAATGTCTATATCTATACCATCTAAACGTCTATATCTATACCATCTAAATGTCTATATCAATATGTTCACCATCTAAATGTCTATATCAATATGTTCACCATCTAAATGTCTATATCTATATGTTCACCATCTAAATGTCTATATCTATATGTTCACCATCTAAATGTCTATATCAATATGTTCACCATCTAAATGTCTATATCTATATGTTCACCATCTAAATGTCTATATCAATATGTTCACCATCTAAATGTCTATATCTATATGTTCACCATCTAAATGTCTATATCAATATGTTCACCATCTAAATGCCTATATCTATATGTTCACCATCTAAATGTCTATATCCGTATGTTCACCATCTAAATGTCTATATCTATACCATCTAAATGTCTATATCTATATGTTCACCATCTAAATGTCTATATCAATATGTTCACCATCTAAATGTCTATATCTATACCATCTAAATGTCTATATCTATATGTTCACCATCTAAATGTCTATATCTATATGTTCACCATCTAAATGCCTATATCTATATGTTCACCATCTAAATGTCTATATCAATATGTTCACCATCTAAATGTCTATATCTATATGTTCACCATCTAAATGTCTATATCCGTATGTTCACCATCTAAATGTCTATATCAATATGTTCACCATCTAAATGTCTATATCAATATGTTCACCATCTAAATGTCTATATCTATATGTTCACCATCTAAATGTCTATATCTATATGTTCATCATCTAAATGCCTATATCAATATGTTCACCATCTAAATGTCTATATCTATACCATCTAAATGTCTATATCAATATGTTCACCATCTAAATGCCTATATCAATATGTTCACCATCTAAATGTCTATATCTATATGTTCACCATCTAAATGTCTATATCTATACCATCTAAATGTCTATATCTATACCATCTAAATGTCTATATCTATACCATCTAAATGTCTATATCTATATGTTCACCATCTAAATGCCTATATCTATACCATCTAAATGTCTATATCAATATGTTCACCATCTAAATGTCTATATCTATACCATCTAAATGCCTATATCAATATGTTCACCATCTAAATGTCTATATCTATACCATCTAAATGTCTATATCTATATGTTCACCATCTAAATGTCTATATCTATACCATCTAAATGTCTATATCTATATGTTCACCATCTAAATGTCTATATCTATACCATCTAAATGTCTATATCAATATGTTCACCATCTAAATGTCTATCCATATGTTCACCATCTAAATGCCTATATCAATATGTTCACCATCTAAATGTCTATATCAATATGTTCACCATCTAAATGCCTATATCAATATGTTCACCATCTAAATGTCTATATCAATATGTTCACCATCTAAATGTCTGTATCTATATGTTCACCATCTAAATGTCTATATCTATATGTTCACCATCTAAATGTCTATATCAATATGTTCACCATCTAAATGTCTATATCTATACCATCTAAATGCCTATATCAATATGTTCACCATCTAAATGCCTATATCTATACCATCTAAATGTCTATATCAATATGTTCACCATCTAAATGTCTATATCTATACCATCTAAATGCCTATATCAATATGTTCACCATCTAAATGTCTATATCTATACCATCTAAATGTCTATATCTATATGTTCACCATCTAAATGTCTATATCTATACCATCTAAATGTCTATATCTATATGTTCACCATCTAAATGTCTATATCTATACCATCTAAATGTCTATATCAATATGTTCACCATCTAAATGTCTATCCATATGTTCACCATCTAAATGCCTATATCAATATGTTCACCATCTAAATGTCTATATCAATATGTTCACCATCTAAATGCCTATATCAATATGTTCACCATCTAAATGTCTATATCAATATGTTCACCATCTAAATGTCTATATCTATATGTTCACCATCTAAATGTCTATATCTATATGTTCACCATCTAAATGTCTATATCAATATGTTCACCATCTAAATGTCTATATCTATATGTTCACCATCTAAATGTCTATATCTATATGTTCACCATCTAAATGTCTATATCAATATGTTCACCATCTAAATGTCTATATCTATACCATCTAAATGTCTATATCAATATGTTCACCATCTAAATGTCTATATCTATATGTTCACCATCTAAATGTCTATATCTATACCATCTAAATGTCTATATCAATATGTTCACCATCTAAATGTCTATATCTATACCATCTAAATGTCTATATCAATATGTTCACCATCTAAATGTCTATATCAATATGTTCACCATCTAAATGTCTATATCAATATGTTCACCATCTAAATGTCTATATCAATATGTTCACCATCTAAATGTCTATATCAATATGTTCACCATCTAAATGTCTATATCAATATGTTCACCATCTAAATGTCTATATCAATATGTTCACCATCTAAATGTCTATATCTATATGTTCACCATCTAAATGTCTATATCTATATGTTCACCATCTAAATGTCTATATCTATACCATCTAAATGTCTATATCAATATGTTCACCATCTAAATGTCTATATCAATATGTTCACCATCTAAATGTCTATATCAATATGTTCACCATCTAAATGTCTATATCAATATGTTCACCATCTAAATGCCTATATCTATATGTTCACCATCTAAATGTCTATATCAATATGTTCACCATCTAAATGCCTATATCTATATGTTCACCATTCAAATGCCTATATCAATATGTTCACCATCTAAATGTCTATATCTATACCATCTAAATGTCTATATCTATATGTTCACCATCTAAATGTCTATATCAATATGTTCACCATCTAAATGTCTATATCTATATGTTCACCATCTAAATGTCTATATCCGTATGTTCACCATCTAAATGTCTATATCTATATGTTCACCATCTAAATGTCTATATCAATATGTTCACCATCTAAATGTCTATATCTATATGTTCACCATCTAAATGTCTATATCTATATGTTCACCATCTAAATGTCTATATCTATATGTTCACCATCTAAATGTCTATATCTATATGTTCACCATCTAAATGTCTATATCAATATGTTCACCATCTAAATGTCTATATCTATATGTTCACCATCTAAATGTCTATATCCGTATGTTCACCATCTAAATGTCTATATCTATATGTTCACCATCTAAATGTCTATATCAATATGTTCACCATCTAAATGTCTATATCTATACCATCTAAATGTCTATATCAATATGTTCACCATCTAAATGTCTATATCTATATGTTCACCATCTAAATGTCTATATCTATACCATCTAAATGTCTATATCAATATGTTCACCATCTAAATGTCTATATCTATACCATCTAAATGTCTATATCAATATGTTCACCATCTAAATGTCTATATCAATATGTTCACCATCTAAATGTCTATATCAATATGTTCACCATCTAAATGTCTATATCAATATGTTCACCATCTAAATGTCTATATCAATATGTTCACCATCTAAATGTCTATATCAATATGTTCACCATCTAAATGCCTATATCAATATGTTCACCATCTAAATGCCTATATCAATATGTTCACCATCTAAATGCCTATATCAATATGTTCACCATCTAAATGTCTATATCTATATGTTCACCATCTAAATGTCTATATCAATATGTTCACCATCTAAATTCCTATATCAATATGTTCACCATCTAAATGCCTATATCAATATGTTCACCATCTAAATGTCTATATCTATATGTTCACCATCTAAATGTCTATATCAATATGTTCACCATCTAAATGTCTATATCTATATGTTCACCATCTAAATGTCTATATCAATATGTTCACCATCTAAATTCCTATATCAATATGTTCACCATCTAAATGTCTATATCTATACCATCTAAATGCCTATATCAATATGTTCACCATCTAAATGCCTATATCAATATGTTCACCATCTAAATGTCTATATCAATATGTTCACCATCTAAATGTCTATATCTATATGTTCACCATCTAAATGTCTATCCATATGTTCACCATCTAAATGCCTATATCAATATGTTCACCATCTAAATGTCTATATCAATATGTTCACCATCTAAATGCCTATATCAATATGTTCACCATCTAAATGTCTATATCAATATGTTCACCATCTAAATGTCTATATCTATATGTTCACCATCTAAATGTCTATATCTATATGTTCACCATCTAAATGTCTATATCAATATGTTCACCATCTAAATGTCTATATCTATACCATCTAAATGCCTATATCAATATGTTCACCATCTAAATGCCTATATCTATTACCATCTAAATGTCTATATCAATATGTTCACCATCTAAATGTCTATATCTATACCATCTAAATGTCTATATCAATATGTTCACCATCTAAATGTCTATCCATATGTTCACCATCTAAATGCCTATATCAATATGTTCACCATCTAAATGTCTATATCAATATGTTCACCATCTAAATGCCTATATCAATATGTTCACCATCTAAATGTCTATATCAATATGTTCACCATCTAAATGTCTATATCTATATGTTCACCATCTAAATGTCTATATCTATATGTTCACCATCTAAATGTCTATATCAATATGTTCACCATCTAAATGTCTATATCTATATGTTCACCATCTAAATGTCTATATCTATATGTTCACCATCTAAATGTCTATATCAATATGTTCACCATCTAAATGTCTATATCTATACCATCTAAATGTCTATATCAATATGTTCACCATCTAAATGTCTATATCTATATGTTCACCATCTAAATGTCTATATCTATACCATCTAAATGTCTATATCAATATGTTCACCATCTAAATGTCTATATCTATACCATCTAAATGTCTATATCAATATGTTCACCATCTAAATGTCTATATCAATATGTTCACCATCTAAATGTCTATATCAATATGTTCACCATCTAAATGTCTATATCAATATGTTCACCATCTAAATGTCTATATCAATATGTTCACCATCTAAATGTCTATATCAATATGTTCACCATCTAAATGTCTATATCAATATGTTCACCATCTAAATGTCTATATCTATATGTTCACCATCTAAATGTCTATATCTATATGTTCACCATCTAAATGTCTATATCTATATGTTCACCATCTAAATGTCTATATCTATACCATCTAAATGTCTATATCAATATGTTCACCATCTAAATGTCTATATCAATATGTTCACCATCTAAATGTCTATATCAATATGTTCACCATCTAAATGTCTATATCAATATGTTCACCATCTAAATGCCTATATCTATATGTTCACCATTCAAATGCCTATATCAATATGTTCACCATCTAAATGTCTATATCTATACCATCTAAATGTCTATATCTATATGTTCACCATCTAAATGTCTATATCAATATGTTCACCATCTAAATGTCTATATCTATATGTTCACCATCTAAATGTCTATATCCGTATGTTCACCATCTAAATGTCTATATCTATATGTTCACCATCTAAATGTCTATATCAATATGTTCACCATCTAAATGTCTATATCTATATGTTCACCATCTAAATGTCTATATCTATATGTTCACCATCTAAATGTCTATATCTATATGTTCACCATCTAAATGTCTATATCTATATGTTCACCATCTAAATGTCTATATCTATATGTTCACCATCTAAATGTCTATATCAATATGTTCACCATCTAAATGTCTATATCTATATGTTCACCATCTAAATGTCTATATCCGTATGTTCACCATCTAAATGTCTATATCTATATGTTCACCATCTAAATGTCTATATCTATATGTTCACCATCTAAATGTCTATATCAATATGTTCACCATCTAAATGTCTATATCTATACCATCTAAATGTCTATATCAATATGTTCACCATCTAAATGTCTATATCTATATGTTCACCATCTAAATGTCTATATCTATACCATCTAAATGTCTATATCAATATGTTCACCATCTAAATGTCTATATCTATACCATCTAAATGTCTATATCAATATGTTCACCATCTAAATGTCTATATCAATATGTTCACCATCTAAATGTCTATATCAATATGTTCACCATCTAAATGTCTATATCAATATGTTCACCATCTAAATGTCTATATCAATATGTTCACCATCTAAATGTCTATATCAATATGTTCACCATCTAAATGCCTATATCAATATGTTCACCATCTAAATGCCTATATCAATATGTTCACCATCTAAATGCCTATATCAATATGTTCACCATCTAAATGTCTATATCTATATGTTCACCATCTAAATGTCTATATCAATATGTTCACCATCTAAATTCCTATATCAATATGTTCACCATCTAAATGCCTATATCAATATGTTCACCATCTAAATGTCTATATCTATATGTTCACCATCTAAATGTCTATATCAATATGTTCACCATCTAAATGTCTATATCTATATGTTCACCATCTAAATGTCTATATCAATATGTTCACCATCTAAATTCCTATATCAATATGTTCACCATCTAAATGTCTATATCTATACCATCTAAATGCCTATATCAATATGTTCACCATCTAAATGCCTATATCATTATGTTCACCATCTAAATGTCTATATCAATATGTTCACCATCTAAATTCCTATATCAATATGTTCACCATCTAAATGTCTATATCTATACCATCTAAATGTCTATATCAATATGTTCACCATCTAAATGTCTATATCTATATGTTCACCATCTAAATGTCTATATCTATACCATCTAAATGTCTATATCAATATGTTCACCATCTAAATGTCTATATCAATATGTTCACCATCTAAATGTCTATATCAATATGTTCACCATCTAAATGTCTATATCAATATGTTCACCATCTAAATGTCTATATCAATATGTTCACCATCTAAATGCCTATATCTATATGTTCACCATCTAAATGTCTATATCCGTATGTTCACCATCTAAATGCCTATATCCGTATGTTCACCATCTAAATTCCTATATCAGTATGTTCACCATCTAAATGCCTATATCAATATGTTCACCATCTAAATGTCTATATCTATACCATCTAAATGTCTATATCAATATGTTCACCATCTAAATGTCTATATCTATACCATCTAAATGTCTATATCTATATGTTCACCATCTAAATGTCTATATCTATACCATCTAAATGTCTATATCTATATGTTCACCATCTAAATGTCTATATCTATACCATCTAAATGTCTATATCTATATGTTCACCATCTAAATGTCTATATCTATATGTTCACCATCTAAATGTCTATATCTATACCATCTAAATGTCTATATCTATATGTTCACCATCTAAATGCCTATATCAATATGTTCACCATCTAAATGTCTATATCAATATGTTCACCATCTAAATGCCTATATCAATATGTTCACCATCTAAATGTCTATATCAATATGTTCACCATCTAAATTCCTATATCAATATGTTCACCATCTAAATGTCTATATCTATACCATCTAAATGCCTATATCAATATGTTCACCATCTAAATGCCTATATCAATATGTTCACCATCTAAATGTCTATATCAATATGTTCACCATCTAAATTCCTATATCAATATGTTCACCATCTAAATGTCTATATCTATACCATCTAAATGTCTATATCAATATGTTCACCATCTAAATGTCTATATTTATATGTTCACCATCTAAATGTCTATATCAATATGTTCACCATCTAAATGTCTATATCAATATGTTCACCATCTAAATGTCTATATCTATATGTTCACCATCTAAATGTCTATATCCGTATGTTCACCATCTAAATGTCTATATCTATATGTTCACCATCTAAATGTCTATATCTATATGTTCACCATCTAAATGTCTATATCAATATGTTCACCATCTAAATGTCTATATCTATATGTTCACCATCTAAATGTCTATATCTATATGTTCACCATCTAAATGTCTATATCAATATGTTCACCATCTAAATGTCTATATCTATATGTTCACCATCTAAATGTCTATATCTATATGTTCACCATCTAAATGTCTATATCCGTATGTTCACCATCTAAATGTCTATATCTATATGTTCACCATCTAAATGTCTATATCAATATGTTCACCATCTAAATGTCTATATCTATACCATCTAAATGTCTATATCAATATGTTCACCATCTAAATGTCTATATCTATATGTTCACCATCTAAATGTCTATATCTATACCATCTAAATGTCTATATCAATATGTTCACCATCTAAATGTCTATATCTATACCATCTAAATGTCTATATCAATATGTTCACCATCTAAATGTCTATATCAATATGTTCACCATCTAAATGTCTATATCAATATGTTCACCATCTAAATGTCTATATCAATATGTTCACCATCTAAATGTCTATATCAATATGTTCACCATCTAAATGCCTATATCAATATGTTCACCATCTAAATGCCTATATCAATATGTTCACCATCTAAATGCCTATATCAATATGTTCACCATCTAAATGTCTATATCTATATGTTCACCATCTAAATGTCTATATCAATATGTTCACCATCTAAATTCCTATATCAATATGTTCACCATCTAAATGCCTATATCAATATGTTCACCATCTAAATGTCTATATCTATATGTTCACAATCTAAATGTCTATATCAATATGTTCACCATCTAAATGCCTATATCAATATGTTCACCATCTAAATGCCTATATCAATATGTTCACCATCTAAATGTCTATATCTATACCATCTAAATGTCTATATCAATATGTTCACAATCTAAATGTCTATATCAATATGTTCACCATCTAAATGCCTATATCAATATGTTCACCATCTAAATGCCTATATCAATATGTTCACCATCTAAATGTCTATATCTATACCATCTAAATGTCTATATCAATATGTTCACCATCTAAATGTCTATATCTATATGTTCACCATCTAAATGTCTATATCTATACCATCTAAATGTCTATATCAATATGTTCACCATCTAAATGTCTATATCAATATGTTCACCATCTAAATGTCTATATCAATATGTTCACCATCTAAATGTCTATATCAATATGTTCACCATCTAAATGTCTATATCAATATGTTCACCATCTAAATGCCTATATCTATATGTTCACCATCTAAATGTCTATATCCGTATGTTCACCATCTAAATGCCTATATCCGTATGTTCACCATCTAAATTCCTATATCAGTATGTTCACCATCTAAATGCCTATATCAATATGTTCACCATCTAAATGTCTATATCTATACCATCTAAATGTCTATATCAATATGTTCACCATCTAAATGTCTATATCTATACCATCTAAATGTCTATATCTATATGTTCACCATCTAAATGTCTATATCTATACCATCTAAATGTCTATATCTATATGTTCACCATCTAAATGTCTATATCTATACCATCTAAATGTCTATATCTATATGTTCACCATCTAAATGTCTATATCTATATGTTCACCATCTAAATGTCTATATCTATACCATCTAAATGTCTATATCTATATGTTCACCATCTAAATGCCTATATCAATATGTTCACCATCTAAATGTCTATATCAATATGTTCACCATCTAAATGCCTATATCAATATGTTCACCATCTAAATGTCTATATCAATATGTTCACCATCTAAATTCCTATATCAATATGTTCACCATCTAAATGTCTATATCTATACCATCTAAATGCCTATATCAATATGTTCACCATCTAAATGCCTATATCAATATGTTCACCATCTAAATGTCTATATCAATATGTTCACCATCTAAATTCCTATATCAATATGTTCACCATCTAAATGTCTATATCTATACCATCTAAATGTCTATATCAATATGTTCACCATCTAAATGTCTATATCTATATGTTCACCATCTAAATGTCTATATCAATATGTTCACCATCTAAATGTCTATATCAATATGTTCACCATCTAAATGTCTATATCTATATGTTCACCATCTAAATGTCTATATCCGTATGTTCACCATCTAAATGTCTATATCTATATGTTCACCATCTAAATGTCTATATCAATATGTTCACCATCTAAATGTCTATATCTATATGTTCACCATCTAAATGTCTATATCTATATGTTCACCATCTAAATGTCTATATCAATATGTTCACCATCTAAATGTCTATATCTATATGTTCACCATCTAAATGTCTATATCCGTATGTTCACCATCTAAATGTCTATATCTATATGTTCACCATCTAAATGTCTATATCAATATGTTCACCATCTAAATGTCTATATCTATACCATCTAAATGTCTATATCAATATGTTCACCATCTAAATGTCTATATCTATATGTTCACCATCTAAATGTCTATATCTATACCATCTAAATGTCTATATCAATATGTTCACCATCTAAATGTCTATATCTATACCATCTAAATGTCTATATCAATATGTTCACCATCTAAATGTCTATATCAATATGTTCACCATCTAAATGTCTATATCAATATGTTCACCATCTAAATGTCTATATCAATATGTTCACCATCTAAATGTCTATATCAATATGTTCACCATCTAAATGTCTATATCAATATGTTCACCATCTAAATGCCTATATCAATATGTTCACCATCTAAATGCCTATATCAATATGTTCACCATCTAAATGCCTATATCAATATGTTCACCATCTAAATGTCTATATCTATATGTTCACCATCTAAATGTCTATATCAATATGTTCACCATCTAAATTCCTATATCAATATGTTCACCATCTAAATGCCTATATCAATATGTTCACCATCTAAATGTCTATATCTATATGTTCACAATCTAAATGTCTATATCAATATGTTCACCATCTAAATGCCTATATCAATATGTTCACCATCTAAATGCCTATATCAATATGTTCACCATCTAAATGTCTATATCTATACCATCTAAATGTCTATATCAATATGTTCACAATCTAAATGTCTATATCAATATGTTCACCATCTAAATGCCTATATCAATATGTTCACCATCTAAATGCCTATATCAATATGTTCACCATCTAAATGTCTATATCTATACCATCTAAATGCCTATATCAATATGTTCACCATCTAAATGCCTATATCAATATGTTCACCATCTAAATGTCTATATCAATATGTTCACCATCTAAATTCCTATATCAATATGTTCACCATCTAAATGTCTATATCTATACCATCTAAATGTCTATATCAATATGTTCACCATCTAAATGTCTATATCTATATGTTCACCATCTAAATGTCTATATCAATATGTTCACCATCTAAATGTCTATATCAATATGTTCACCATCTAAATGTCTATATCTATATGTTCACCATCTAAATGTCTATATCCGTATGTTCACCATCTAAATGTCTATATCTATATGTTCACCATCTAAATGTCTATATCAATATGTTCACCATCTAAATGTCTATATCTATATGTTCACCATCTAAATGTCTATATCTATATGTTCACCATCTAAATGTCTATATCAATATGTTCACCATCTAAATGTCTATATCTATATGTTCACCATCTAAATGTCTATATCCGTATGTTCACCATCTAAATGTCTATATCTATATGTTCACCATCTAAATGTCTATATCAATATGTTCACCATCTAAATGTCTATATCTATACCATCTAAATGTCTATATCAATATGTTCACCATCTAAATGTCTATATCTATATGTTCACCATCTAAATGTCTATATCTATACCATCTAAATGTCTATATCAATATGTTCACCATCTAAATGTCTATATCTATACCATCTAAATGTCTATATCAATATGTTCACCATCTAAATGTCTATATCAATATGTTCACCATCTAAATGTCTATATCAATATGTTCACCATCTAAATGTCTATATCAATATGTTCACCATCTAAATGTCTATATCAATATGTTCACCATCTAAATGTCTATATCAATATGTTCACCATCTAAATGCCTATATCAATATGTTCACCATCTAAATGCCTATATCAATATGTTCACCATCTAAATGCCTATATCAATATGTTCACCATCTAAATGTCTATATCTATATGTTCACCATCTAAATGTCTATATCAATATGTTCACCATCTAAATTCCTATATCAATATGTTCACCATCTAAATGCCTATATCAATATGTTCACCATCTAAATGTCTATATCTATATGTTCACAATCTAAATGTCTATATCAATATGTTCACCATCTAAATGCCTATATCAATATGTTCACCATCTAAATGCCTATATCAATATGTTCACCATCTAAATGTCTATATCTATACCATCTAAATGTCTATATCAATATGTTCACAATCTAAATGTCTATATCAATATGTTCACCATCTAAATGCCTATATCAATATGTTCACCATCTAAATGCCTATATCAATATGTTCACCATCTAAATGTCTATATCTATACCATCTAAATGTCTATATCAATATGTTCACCATCTAAATGTCTATATCTATATGTTCACCATCTAAATGTCTATATCTATACCATCTAAATGTCTATATCAATATGTTCACCATCTAAATGTCTATATCAATATGTTCACCATCTAAATGTCTATATCAATATGTTCACCATCTAAATGTCTATATCAATATGTTCACCATCTAAATGTCTATATCAATATGTTCACCATCTAAATGCCTATATCTATATGTTCACCATCTAAATGTCTATATCCGTATGTTCACCATCTAAATGCCTATATCCGTATGTTCACCATCTAAATTCCTATATCAGTATGTTCACCATCTAAATGCCTATATCAATATGTTCACCATCTAAATGTCTATATCTATACCATCTAAATGTCTATATCAATATGTTCACCATCTAAATGTCTATATCTATACCATCTAAATGTCTATATCTATATGTTCACCATCTAAATGTCTATATCTATACCATCTAAATGTCTATATCTATATGTTCACCATCTAAATGTCTATATCTATACCATCTAAATGTCTATATCTATATGTTCACCATCTAAATGCCTATATCAATATGTTCACCATCTAAATGTCTATATCAATATGTTCACCATCTAAATGCCTATATCAATATGTTCACCATCTAAATGTCTATATCAATATGTTCACCATCTAAATTCCTATATCAATATGTTCACCATCTAAATGTCTATATCTATACCATCTAAATGCCTATATCAATATGTTCACCATCTAAATGCCTATATCAATATGTTCACCATCTAAATGTCTATATCAATATGTTCACCATCTAAATTCCTATATCAATATGTTCACCATCTAAATGTCTATATCTATACCATCTAAATGTCTATATCAATATGTTCACCATCTAAATGTCTATATCTATATGTTCACCATCTAAATGTCTATATCAATATGTTCACCATCTAAATGTCTATATCAATATGTTCACCATCTAAATGTCTATATCAATATGTTCACCATCTAAATGCCTATATCAATATGTTCACCATCTAAATGCCTATATCAATATGTTCACCATCTAAATGTCTATATCTATATGTTCACCATCTAAATGTCTATATCAATATGTTCACCATCTAAATTCCTATATCAATATGTTCACCATCTAAATGCCTATATCAATATGTTCACCATCTAAATGTCTATATCTATATGTTCACAATCTAAATGTCTATATCAATATGTTCACCATCTAAATGCCTATATCAATATGTTCACCATCTAAATGCCTATATCAATATGGTCACCATCTAAATGTCTATATCTATACCATCTAAATGTCTATATCAATATGTTCACAATCTAAATGTCTATATCAATATGTTCACCATCTAAATGCCTATATCAATATGTTCACCATCTAAATGCCTATATCAATATGTTCACCATCTAAATGTCTATATCTATACCATCTAAATGCCTATATCAATATGTTCACCATCTAAATGCCTATATCAATATGTTCACCATCTAAATGTCTATATCAATATGTTCACCATCTAAATTCCTATATCAATATGTTCACCATCTAAATGTCTATATCTATACCATCTAAATGT
Organism: Salmo salar; assembly: GCF_965601325.2. NCBI lineage: Eukaryota > Metazoa > Chordata > Actinopteri > Salmoniformes > Salmonidae > Salmo > Salmo salar. The sequence continues at coordinate 7,183,051 of NC_138292.1, forward strand.
CTATATCAATATGTTCACCATCTAAATGTCTATATCTATATGTTCACCATCTAAATGTCTATATCAATATGTTCACCATCTAAATGTCTATATCAATATGTTCACCATCTAAATGTCTATATCTATATGTTCACCATCTAAATGTCTATATCCGTATGTTCACCATCTAAATGTCTATATCTATATGTTCACCATCTAAATGTCTATATCAATATGTTCACCATCTAAATGTCTATATCTATATGTTCACCATCTAAATGTCTATATCTATATGTTCACCATCTAAATGTCTATATCAATATGTTCACCATCTAAATGTCTATATCTATATGTTCACCATCTAAATGTCTATATCCGTATGTTCACCATCTAAATGTCTATATCTATATGTTCACCATCTAAATGTCTATATCAATATGTTCACCATCTAAATGTCTATATCTATACCATCTAAATGTCTATATCAATATGTTCACCATCTAAATGTCTATATCTATATGTTCACCATCTAAATGTCTATATCTATACCATCTAAATGTCTATATCAATATGTTCACCATCTAAATGTCTATATCTATACCATCTAAATGTCTATATCAATATGTTCACCATCTAAATGTCTATATCAATATGTTCACCATCTAAATGTCTATATCAATATGTTCACCATCTAAATGTCTATATCAATATGTTCACCATCTAAATGTCTATATCAATATGTTCACCATCTAAATGTCTATATCAATATGTTCACCATCTAAATGCCTATATCAATATGTTCACCATCTAAATGCCTATATCAATATGTTCACCATCTAAATGCCTATATCAATATGTTCACCATCTAAATGTCTATATCTATATGTTCACCATCTAAATGTCTATATCAATATGTTCACCATCTAAATTCCTATATCAATATGTTCACCATCTAAATGCCTATATCAATATGTTCACCATCTAAATGTCTATATCTATATGTTCACAATCTAAATGTCTATATCAATATGTTCACCATCTAAATGCCTATATCAATATGTTCACCATCTAAATGCCTATATCAATATGTTCACCATCTAAATGTCTATATCTATACCATCTAAATGTCTATATCAATATGTTCACAATCTAAATGTCTATATCAATATGTTCACCATCTAAATGCCTATATCAATATGTTCACCATCTAAATGCCTATATCAATATGTTCACCATCTAAATGTCTATATCTATACCATCTAAATGTCTATATCAATATGTTCACCATCTAAATGTCTATATCTATATGTTCACCATCTAAATGTCTATATCTATACCATCTAAATGTCTATATCAATATGTTCACCATCTAAATGTCTATATCAATATGTTCACCATCTAAATGTCTATATCAATATGTTCACCATCTAAATGTCTATATCAATATGTTCACCATCTAAATGTCTATATCAATATGTTCACCATCTAAATGCCTATATCTATATGTTCACCATCTAAATGTCTATATCCGTATGTTCACCATCTAAATGCCTATATCCGTATGTTCACCATCTAAATTCCTATATCAGTATGTTCACCATCTAAATGCCTATATCAATATGTTCACCATCTAAATGTCTATATCTATACCATCTAAATGTCTATATCAATATGTTCACCATCTAAATGTCTATATCTATACCATCTAAATGTCTATATCTATATGTTCACCATCTAAATGTCTATATCTATACCATCTAAATGTCTATATCTATATGTTCACCATCTAAATGTCTATATCTATACCATCTAAATGTCTATATCTATATGTTCACCATCTAAATGCCTATATCAATATGTTCACCATCTAAATGTCTATATCAATATGTTCACCATCTAAATGCCTATATCAATATGTTCACCATCTAAATGTCTATATCAATATGTTCACCATCTAAATTCCTATATCAATATGTTCACCATCTAAATGTCTATATCTATACCATCTAAATGCCTATATCAATATGTTCACCATCTAAATGCCTATATCAATATGTTCACCATCTAAATGTCTATATCAATATGTTCACCATCTAAATTCCTATATCAATATGTTCACCATCTAAATGTCTATATCTATACCATCTAAATGTCTATATCAATATGTTCACCATCTAAATGTCTATATCTATATGTTCACCATCTAAATGTCTATATCAATATGTTCACCATCTAAATGTCTATATCAATATGTTCACCATCTAAATGTCTATATCAATATGTTCACCATCTAAATGTCTATATCTATATGTTCACCATCTAAATGTCTATATCTATACCATCTAAATGTCTATATCTATACCATCTAAATGTCTATATCTATACCATCTAAATGTCTATATCTATACCATCTAAATGTCTATATCTATATGTTCACCATCTACATGCCTATATCTATACCATCTAAATGTCTATATCAATATGTTCACCATCTAAATGTCTATATCTATACCATCTAAATGCCTATATCAATATGTTCACCATCTAAATGTCTATATCTATACCATCTAAATGTCTATATCTATATGTTCACCATCTAAATGTCTATATCTATACCATCTAAATGTCTATATCTATATGTTCACCATCTAAATGTCTATATCTATACCATCTAAATGTCTATATCAATATGTTCACCATCTAAATGTCTATCCATATGTTCACCATCTAAATGCCTATATCAATATGTTCACCATCTAAATGTCTATATCAATATGTTCACCATCTAAATGCCTATATCAATATGTTCACCATCTAAATGCCTATATCTATATGTTCACCATCTAAATGTCTATATCTATACCATCTAAATGTCTATATCTATATGTTCACCATCTAAATGCCTATATCAATATGTTCACCATCTAAATGCCTATATCAATATGTTCACCATCTAAATGTCTATATCAATATGTTCACCATCTAAATGCCTATATCAATATGTTCACCATCTAAATGTCTATATCAATATGTTCACCATCTAAATTCCTATATCAATATGTTCACCATCTAAATGTCTATATCTATACCATCTAAATGCCTATATCAATATGTTCACCATCTAAATGCCTATATCAATATGTTCACCATCTAAATGTCTATATCAATATGTTCACCATCTAAATTCCTATATCAATATGTTCACCATCTAAATGTCTATATCTATACCATCTAAATGTCTATATCAATATGTTCACCATCTAAATGTCTATATCTATATGTTCACCATCTAAATGTCTATATCAATATGTTCACCATCTAAATGTCTATATCAATATGTTCACCATCTAAATGTCTATATCAATATGTTCACCATCTAAATGTCTATATCTATATGTTCACCATCTAAATGTCTATATCTATACCATCTAAATGTCTATATCTATACCATCTAAATGTCTATATCTATACCATCTAAATGTCTATATCTATACCATCTAAATGTCTATATCTATACCATCTAAATGTCTATATCTATACCATCTAAATGTCTATATCAATATGTTCACCATCTAAATGTCTATATCTATACCATCTAAATGCCTATATCAATATGTTCACCATCTAAATGTCTATATCTATACCATCTAAATGTCTATATCTATATGTTCACCATCTAAATGTCTATATCTATACCATCTAAATGTCTATATCTATATGTTCACCATCTAAATGTCTATATCTATACCATCTAAATGTCTATATCAATATGTTCACCATCTAAATGTCTATCCATATGTTCACCATCTAAATGCCTATATCAATATGTTCACCATCTAAATGTCTATATCAATATGTTCACCATCTAAATGCCTATATCAATATGTTCACCATCTAAATGCCTATATCAATATGTTCACCATCTAAATGTCTATATCAATATGTTCACCATCTAAATGTCTATATCAATATGTTCACCATCTAAATGCCTATATCAATATGTTCACCATCTAAATGTCTATATCTATATGTTCACCATCTAAATGTCTATATCAATATGTTCACCATCTAAATGTCTATATCCGTATGTTCACCATCTAAATGTCTATATCAATATGTTCACCATCTAAATGTCTATATCTATACCATCTAAATGTCTATATCTATACCATCTAAATGGCTATATCTATATGTTCACCATCTAAATGTCTATATCTATACCATCTAAATGTCTATATCTATACCATCTAAATGTCTATATCTATATGTTCACCATCTAAATGTCTATATCTATATGTTCACCATCTAAATGTCTATATCTATATGTTCACCATCTAAATGTCTATATCAATATGTTCACCATCTAAATGTCTATATCAATATGTTCACCATCTAAATGCCTATATCTATATGTTCACCATTCAAATGCCTATATCAATATGTTCACCATCTAAATGTCTATATCTATACCATCTAAATGTCTATATCTATATGTTCACCATCTAAATGTCTATATCTATATGTTCACCATCTAAATGTCTATATCAATATGTTCACCATCTAAATGTCTATATCTATATGTTCACCATCTAAATGTCTATATCTATATGTTCACCATCTAAATGTCTATATCAATATGTTCACCATCTAAATGTCTATATCAATATGTTCACCATCTAAATGTCTATATCTATATGTTCACCATCTAAATGTCTATATCAATATGTTCACCATCTAAATGTCTATATCAATATGTTCACCATCTAAATGTCTATATCTATATGTTCACCATCTAAATGTCTATATCCGTATGTTCACCATCTAAATGTCTATATCAATATGTTCACCATCTAAATGTCTATATCTATACCATCTAAATGTCTATATCAATATGTTCACCATCTAAATGTCTATATCTATATGTTCACCATCTAAATGTCTATATCTATACCATCTAAATGTCTATATCAATATGTTCACCATCTAAATGTCTATATCAATATGTTCACCATCTAAATGTCTATATCTATACCATCTAAATGTCTATATCAATATGTTCACCATCTAAATGTCTATATCTATACCATCTAAATGTCTATATCAATATGTTCACCATCTAAATGTCTATATCAATATGTTCACCATCTAAATGTCTATATCAATATGTTCACCATCTAAATGTCTATATCAATATGTTCACCATCTAAATGTCTATATCAATATGTTCACCATCTAAATGTCTATATCAATATGTTCACCATCTAAATGCCTATATCAATATGTTCACCATCTAAATGCCTATATCAATATGTTCACCATCTAAATGCCTATATCAATATGTTCACCATCTAAATGTCTATATCTATATGTTCACCATCTAAATGTCTATATCTATATGTTCACCATCTAAATGTCTATGTCAATATGTTCACCATCTAAATTCCTATATCAATATGTTCACCATCTAAATGCCTATATCAATATGTTCACCATCTAAATGTCTATATCTATATGTTCACAATCTAAATGTCTATATCAATATGTTCACCATCTAAATGCCTATATCAATATGTTCACCATCTAAATGCCTATATCAATATGTTCACCATCTAAATGTCTATATCAATATGTTCACCATCTAAATGTCTATATCTATATGTTCACCATCTAAATGTCTATATCTATATGTTCACCATCTAAATGTCTATATCTATACCATCTAAATGTCTATATCAATATGTTCACCATCTAAATGTCTATATCAATATGTTCACCATCTAAATGTCTATATCAATATGTTCACCATCTAAATGTCTATATCAATATGTTCACCATCTAAATGCCTATATCCATATGTTCACCATCTAAATGTCTATATCCGTATGTTCACCATCTAAATGCCTATATCCGTATGTTCACCATCTAAATGCCTATATCAGTATGTTCACCATCTAAATGCCTATATCAATATGTTCACCATCTAAATGTCTATATCTATACCATCTAAATGTCTATATCAATATGTTCACCATCTAAATGTCTATATCTATACCATCTAAATGTCTATATCTATATGTTCACCATCTAAATGTCTATATCAATATGTTCACCATCTAAATGCCTATATCAATATGTTCACCATCTAAATGTCTATATCAATATGTTCACCATCTAAATGCCTATATCAATATGTTCACCATCTAAATGTCTATATCAATATGTTCACCATCTAAATTCCTATATCAATATGTTCACCATCTAAATGTCTATATCTATACCATCTAAATGCCTATATCAATATGTTCACCATCTAAATGCCTATATCAATATGTTCACCATCTAAATGTCTATATCAATATGTTCACCATCTAAATGTCTATATCTATATGTTCACCATCTAAATGTCTATATCAATATGTTCACCATCTAAATGTCTATCCATATGTTCACCATCTAAATGTCTATATATCTATATGTTCACCATCTAAATGTCTATATCAATATGTTCACCATCTAAATGTCTATATCTATATGTTCACCATCTAAATGTCTATATCTATATGTTCACCATCTAAATGTCTATATCAATATGTTCACCATCTAAATGTCTATATCAATATGTTCACCATCTAAATGCCTATATCTATATGTTCACCATTCAAATGCCTATATCAATATGTTCACCATCTAAATGTCTATATCTATACCATCTAAATGTCTATATCTATATGTTCACCATCTAAATGTCTATATCTATATGTTCACCATCTAAATGTCTATATCAATATGTTCACCATCTAAATGTCTATATCTATATGTTCACCATCTAAATGTCTATATCTATATGTTCACCATCTAAATGTCTATATCAATATGTTCACCATCTAAATGTCTATATCAATATGTTCACCATCTAAATGTCTATATCAATATGTTCACCATCTAAATGTCTATATCTATATGTTCACCATCTAAATGTCTATATCAATATGTTCACCATCTAAATGTCTATATCAATATGTTCACCATCTAAATGTCTATATCTATATGTTCACCATCTAAATGTCTATATCCGTATGTTCACCATCTAAATGTCTATATCTATATGTTCACCATCTAAATGTCTATATCAATATGTTCACCATCTAAATGTCTATATCTATACCATCTAAATGTCTATATCAATATGTTCACCATCTAAATGTCTATATCTATATGTTCACCATCTAAATGTCTATATCTATACCATCTAAATGTCTATATCAGATATGTTCACCATCTAAATGTCTATATCTATACCATCTAAATGTCTATATCAATATGTTCACCATCTAAATGTCTATATCAATATGTTCACCATCTAAATGTCTATATCAATATGTTCACCATCTAAATGTCTATATCAATATGTTCACCATCTAAATGTCTATATCAATATGTTCACCATCTAAATGTCTATATCAATATGTTCACCATCTAAATGCCTATATCAATATGTTCACCATCTAAATGCCTATATCAATATGTTCACCATCTAAATGTCTATATCTATATGTTCACCATCTAAATGTCTATATCAATATGTTCACCATCTAAATGTCTATATCAATATGTTCACCATCTAAATGCCTATATCAATATGTTCACCATCTAAATGTCTATATCAATATGTTCACCATCTAAATGTCTATATCAATATGTTCACCATCTAAATGTCTATATCAATATGTTCACCATCTAAATGCCTATATCAATATGTTCACCATCTAAATGCCTATATCAATATGTTCACCATCTAAATGTCTATATCTATACCATCTAAATGTCTATATCAATATGTTCACCATCTAAATGTCTATATCATATGTCACCATCTAAATGTCGTATATCAATATGTTCACCATCTAAATGTCTATATCAATATGTTCACCATCTAAATGTCTATATCAATATGTTCACCATCTAAATGTCTATATCAATATGTTCACCATCTAAATGTCTATATCAATATGTTCACCATCTAAATGCCTATATCCGTATGTTCACCATCTAAATGTCTATATCCGTATGTTCACCATCTAAATGCCTATATCCGTATGTTCACCATCTAAATGCCTATATCAGTATGTTCACCATCTAAATGCCTATATCAATATGTTCACCATCTAAATGTCTATATCTATACCATCTAAATGTCTATATCAATATGTTCACCATCTAAATGTCTATATCTATACCATCTAAATGTCTATATCTATATGTTCACCATCTAAATGTCTATATCAATATGTTCACCATCTAAATGCCTATATCAATATGTTCACCATCTAAATGTCTATATCAATATGTTCACCATCTAAATGCCTATATCAATATGTTCACCATCTAAATGTCTATATCAATATGTTCACCATCTAAATTCCTATATCAATATGTTCACCATCTAAATGTCTATATCTATACCATCTAAATGCCTATATCAATATGTTCACCATCTAAATGCCTATATCAATATGTTCACCATCTAAATGTCTATATCAATATGTTCACCATCTAAATGTCTATATCTATATGTTCACCATCTAAATGTCTATATCAATATGTTCACCATCTAAATGTCTATCCATATGTTCACCATCTAAATGTCTATATATCTATATGTTCACCATCTAAATGTCTATATCAATATGTTCACCATCTAAATGTCTATATCTATATGTTCACCATCTAAATGTCTATATCTATATGTTCACCATCTAAATGTCTATATCTATATGTTCACCATCTAAATGTCTATATCTATATGTTCACCATCTAAATGTCTATATCAATATGTTCACCATCTAAATGTCTATATCTATACCATCTAAATGTCTATATCTATATGTTCACCATCTAAATGTCTATATCTATATGTTCACCATCTAAATTTCTATATCCGTATGTTCACCATCTAAATGTCTATATCTATACCATCTAAATGTCTATATCAATATGTTCACCATCTAAATGTCTATATCAATATGTTCACCATCTAAATGTCTATATCAATATGTTCACCATCTAAATGTCTATATCAATATGTTCACCATCTAAATGTCTATATCTATATGTTCACCATCTAAATGTCTATATCTATACCATCTAAATGTCTATATCAATATGTTCACCATCTAAATGCCTATATCAATATGTTCACCATCTAAATGTCTATATCTATACCATCTAAATGTCTATATCTATATGTTCACCATCTAAATGTCTATATCAATATGTTCACCATCTAAATGTCTATATCTATACCATCTAAATGTCTATATCTATATGTTCACCATCTAAATGTCTATATCAATATGTTCACCATCTAAATGTCTTTATCAATATGTTCACCATCTAAATGTCTATATCAATATGTTCACCATCTAAATGTCTATATCTATATGTTCACCATCTAAATGTCTATATCAATATGTTCACCATCTAAATGTCTATATCTATATGTTCACCATCTAAATGTCTATATCAATATGTTCACCATCTAAATGCCTATATCTATATGTTCACCATCTAAATGTCTATATCCGTATGTTCACCATCTAAATGTCTTTATCCGTATGTTCACCATCTAAATGTCTATATCCGTATGTTCACCATCTAAATGTCTATATCAATATGTTCACCATCTAAATGTCTATATCAATATGTTCACCATCTAAATGTCTATATCTATATGTTCACCATCTAAATGTCTATATCAATATGTTCACCATCTAAATGTCTATATCTATATGTTCACCATCTAAATGTCTATATCAATATGTTCACCATCTAAATGTCTATATCAATATGTTCACCATCTAAATGCCTATATCAATATGTTCACCATCTAAATGTCTATATCAATATGTTCACCATCTAAATGTCTATATCAATATGTTCACCATCTAAATGTCTATATCAATATGTTCACCATCTAAATGTCTATATCTATATGTTCACCATCTAAATGTCTATATCTATATGTTCACCATCTAAATGTCTATATCTATATGTTCACCATCTAAATGTCTATATCCGTATGTTCACCATCTAAATGTCTATATCTATATGTTCACCATCTAAATGCCTATATCTATACCATCTAAATGTCTATATCTATATGTTCACCATCTAAATGTCTATATCTATACCATCTAAATGTCTATATCCGTATGTTCACCATCTAAATGTCTATATCTATACCATCTAAATGTCTATATCCGTATGTTCACCATCTAAATGTCTATATCTATACCATCTAAATGCCTATATCAATATGTTCACCATCTAAATGTCTATATCTATATGTTCACCATCTAAATGTCTATATCTATACCATCTAAATGTCTATATCCGTATGTTCACCATCTAAATGTCTATATCTATACCACCTAAATGCCTATATCAATATGTTCACCATCTAAATGTCTATATCCGTATGTTCACCATCTAAATGCCTATATCTATACCATCTAAATGTCTATATCTATATGTTCACCATCTAAATGTCTATATCAATATGTTCACCATCTAAATGTCTATATCTATATGTTCACCATCTGAATGTCTATATCCGTATGTTCACCATCTAAATGTCTATATCTATATGTTCACCATCTAAATGTCTATATCAATATGTTCACCATCTAAATGCCTATATCAATATGTTCACCATCTAAATGTCTATATCAATATGTTCACCATCTAAATGCCTATATCAATATGTTCACCATCTAAATGTCTATATCAATATGTTCACCATCTAAATTCCTATATCAATATGTTCACCATCTAAATGTCTATATCTATACCATCTAAATGCCTATATCAATATGTTCACCATCTAAATGCCTATATCAATATGTTCACCATCTAAATGTCTATATCAATATGTTCACCATCTAAATGTCTATATCTATATGTTCACCATCTAAATGTCTATATCAATATGTTCACCATCTAAATGTCTATCCATATGTTCACCATCTAAATGTCTATATATCTATATGTTCACCATCTAAATGTCTATATCAATATGTTCACCATCTAAATGTCTATATCTATATGTTCACCATCTAAATGTCTATATCTATATGTTCACCATCTAAATGTCTATATCAATATGTTCACCATCTAAATGTCTATATCAATATGTTCACCATCTAAATGCCTATATCTATATGTTCACCATTCAAATGCCTATATCAATATGTTCACCATCTAAATGTCTATATCTATACCATCTAAATGTCTATATCTATATGTTCACCATCTAAATGTCTATATCTATATGTTCACCATCTAAATGTCTATATCAATATGTTCACCATCTAAATGTCTATATCTATATGTTCACCATCTAAATGTCTATATCTATATGTTCACCATCTAAATGTCTATATCTATATGTTCACCATCTAAATGTCTATATCAATATGTTCACCATCTAAATGTCTATATCAATATGTTCACCATCTATATGTCTATATCTATATGTTCACCATCTAAATGTCTATATCAATATGTTCACCATCTAAATGTCTATATCAATATGTTCACCATCTAAATGTCTATATCTATATGTTCACCATCTAAATGTCTATATCCGTATGTTCACCATCTAAATGTCTATATCTATATGTTCACCATCTAAATGTCTATATCAATATGTTCACCATCTAAATGTCTATATCTATACCATCTAAATGTCTATATCAATATGTTCACCATCTAAATGTCTATATCTATATGTTCACCATCTAAATGTCTATATCTATACCATCTAAATGTCTATATCAATATGTTCACCATCTAAATGTCTATATCTATACCATCTAAATGTCTATATCAATATGTTCACCATCTAAATGTCTATATCAATATGTTCACCATCTAAATGTCTATATCAATATGTTCACCATCTAAATGTCTATATCAATATGTTCACCATCTAAATGTCTATATCAATATGTTCACCATCTAAATGTCTATATCAATATGTTCACCATCTAAATGCCTATATCAATATGTTCACCATCTAAATGCCTATATCAATATGTTCACCATCTAAATGCCTATATCAATATGTTCACCATCTAAATGTCTATATCTATATGTTCACCATCTAAATGTCTATATCAATATGTTCACCATCTAAATTCCTATATCAATATGTTCACCATCTAAATGCCTATATCAATATGTTCACCATCTAAATGTCTATATCTATATGTTCACCATCTAAATGTCTATATCAATATGTTCACCATCTAAATGCCTATATCAATATGTTCACCATCTAAATGCCTATATCAATATGTTCACCATCTAAATGTCTATATCTATACCATCTAAATGTCTATATCAATATGTTCACCATCTAAATGTCTATATCTATATGTTCACCATCTAAATGTCTATATCTATACCATCTAAATGTCTATATCAATATGTTCACCATCTAAATGTCTATATCAATATGTTCACCATCTAAATGTCTATATCAATATGTTCACCATCTAAATGTCTATATCAATATGTTCACCATCTAAATGTCTATATCAATATGTTCACCATCTAAATGCCTATATCCATATGTTCACCATCTAAATGTCTATATCCGTATGTTCACCATCTAAATGCCTATATCCGTATGTTCACCATCTAAATGCCTATATCAGTATGTTCACCATCTAAATGCCTATATCAATATGTTCACCATCTAAATGTCTATATCTATACCATCTAAATGTCTATATCAATATGTTCACCATCTAAATGTCTATATCTATACCATCTAAATGTCTATATCTATATGTTCACCATCTAAATGTCTATATCAATATGTTCACCATCTAAATGCCTATATCAATATGTTCACCATCTAAATGTCTATATCAATATGTTCACCATCTAAATGCCTATATCAATATGTTCACCATCTAAATGTCTATATCAATATGTTCACCATCTAAATTCCTATATCAATATGTTCACCATCTAAATGTCTATATCTATACCATCTAAATGCCTATATCAATATGTTCACCATCTAAATGCCTATATCAATATGTTCACCATCTAAATGTCTATATCAATATGTTCACCATCTAAATGTCTATATCTATATGTTCACCATCTAAATGTCTATATCAATATGTTCACCATCTAAATGTCTATCCATATGTTCACCATCTAAATGTCTATATATCTATATGTTCACCATCTAAATGTCTATATCAATATGTTCACCATCTAAATGTCTATATCTATATGTTCACCATCTAAATGTCTATATCTATATGTTCACCATCTAAATGTCTATATCTATATGTTCACCATCTAAATGTCTATATCTATATGTTCACCATCTAAATGTCTATATCAATATGTTCACCATCTAAATGTCTATATCTATACCATCTAAATGTCTATATCTATATGTTCACCATCTAAATGTCTATATCTATATGTTCACCATCTAAATTTCTATATCCGTATGTTCACCATCTAAATGTCTATATCTATACCATCTAAATGTCTATATCAATATGTTCACCATCTAAATGTCTATATCAATATGTTCACCATCTAAATGTCTATATCAATATGTTCACCATCTAAATGTCTATATCAATATGTTCACCATCTAAATGTCTATATCTATATGTTCACCATCTAAATGTCTATATCTATACCATCTAAATGTCTATATCAATATGTTCACCATCTAAATGCCTATATCAATATGTTCACCATCTAAATGTCTATATCTATACCATCTAAATGTCTATATCTATATGTTCACCATCTAAATGTCTATATCAATATGTTCACCATCTAAATGTCTATATCTATACCATCTAAATGTCTATATCTATATGTTCACCATCTAAATGTCTATATCAATATGTTCACCATCTAAATGTCTATATCAATATGTTCACCATCTAAATGTCTATATCAATATGTTCACCATCTAAATGTCTATATCTATATGTTCACCATCTAAATGTCTATATCAATATGTTCACCATCTAAATGTCTATATCTATATGTTCACCATCTAAATGTCTATATCAATATGTTCACCATCTAAATGCCTATATCTATATGTTCACCATCTAAATGTCTATATCCGTATGTTCACCATCTAAATGTCTATATCCGTATGTTCACCATCTAAATGTCTATATCCGTATGTTCACCATCTAAATGTCTATATCAATATGTTCACCATCTAAATGTCTATATCAATATGTTCACCATCTAAATGTCTATATCTATATGTTCACCATCTAAATGTCTATATCAATATGTTCACCATCTAAATGTCTATATCTATATGTTCACCATCTAAATGTCTATATCAATATGTTCACCATCTAAATGTCTATATCAATATGTTCACCATCTAAATGCCTATATCAATATGTTCACCATCTAAATGTCTATATCAATATGTTCACCATCTAAATGTCTATATCAATATGTTCACCATCTAAATGTCTATATCAATATGTTCACCATCTAAATGTCTATATCTATATGTTCACCATCTAAATGTCTATATCTATATGTTCACCATCTAAATGTCTATATCTATATGTTCACCATCTAAATGTCTATATCCGTATGTTCACCATCTAAATGTCTATATCTATATGTTCACCATCTAAATGCCTATATCTATACCATCTAAATGTCTATATCTATATGTTCACCATCTAAATGTCTATATCTATACCATCTAAATGTCTATATCCGTATGTTCACCATCTAAATGTCTATATCTATACCATCTAAATGTCTATATCCGTATGTTCACCATCTAAATGTCTATATCTATACCATCTAAATGCCTATATCAATATGTTCACCATCTAAATGTCTATATCTATATGTTCACCATCTAAATGTCTATATCTATACCATCTAAATGTCTATATCCGTATGTTCACCATCTAAATGTCTATATCTATACCACCTAAATGCCTATATCAATATGTTCACCATCTAAATGTCTATATCCGTATGTTCACCATCTAAATGCCTATATCTATACCATCTAAATGTCTATATCTATATGTTCACCATCTAAATGTCTATATCAATATGTTCACCATCTAAATGTCTATATCTATATGTTCACCATCTGAATGTCTATATCCGTATGTTCACCATCTAAATGTCTATATCTATATGTTCACCATCTAAATGTCTATATCAATATGTTCACCATCTAAATGTCTATATCTATATGTTCACCATCTAAATGTCTATTTCTATATGTTCACCATCTAAATGTCTATATCTATATGTTCACCATCTAAATGTCTATATCTATATGTTCACCATCTAAATGTCTATATCAATATGTTCACCATCTAAATGTCTATATCTATATGTTCACCATCTAAATGTCTATATCTATATGTTCACCATCTAAATGTCTATATCTATACCATCTAAATGTCTATATCTATATGTTCACCATCTAAATGTCTATATCAATATGTTCACCATCTAAATGTCTATATCTATATGTTCACCATCTAAATGTCTATTTCTATATGTTCACCATCTAAATGTCTATATCTATATGTTCACCATCTAAATGTCTATATCTATATGTTCACCATCTAAATGTCTATATCAATATGTTCACCATCTAAATGTCTATATCTATATGTTCACCATCTAAATGTCTATTTCTATATGTTCACCATCTAAATGTCTATATCTATATGTTCACCATCTAAATGTCTATATCTATATGTTCACCATCTAAATGTCTATATCAATATGTTCACCATCTAAATGTCTATATCTATATGTTCACCATCTAAATGTCTATATCTATATGTTCACCATCTAAATGTCTATATCTATACCATCTAAATGTCTATATCTATATGTTCACCATCTAAATGTCTATATCAATATGTTCACCATCTAAATGTCTATATCTATATGTTCACCATCTAAATGTCTATTTCTATATGTTCACCATCTAAATGTCTATATCTATATGTTCACCATCTAAATGTCTATATCTATATGTTCACCATCTAAATGTCTATATCAATATGTTCACCATCTAAATGTCTATATCTATATGTTCACCATCTAAATGTCTATATCTATATGTTCACCATCTAAATGTCTATATCTATACCATCTAAATGTCTATATCAATATGTTCACCATCTAAATGTCTATATCAATATGTTCACCATCTAAATGTCTATATCAATATGTTCACCATCTAAATGTCTATATCAATATGTTCACCATCTAAATGTCTATATCAATATGTTCACCATCTAAATGCCTATATCTATATGTTCACCATTCAAATGCCTATATCAATATGTTCACCATCTAAATGTCTATATCTATACCATCTAAATGTCTATATCTATATGTTCACCATCTAAATGTCTATATCAATATGTTCACCATCTAAATGTCTATATCTATATGTTCACCATCTAAATGTCTATATCCGTATGTTCACCATCTAAATGTCTATATCTATATGTTCACCATCTAAATGTCTATATCAATATGTTCACCATCTAAATGTCTATATCTATATGTTCACCATCTAAATGTCTATATCTATATGTTCACCATCTAAATGTCTATATCAATATGTTCACCATCTAAATGTCTATATCTATATGTTCACCATCTAAATGTCTATATCCGTATGTTCACCATCTAAATGTCTATATCTATATGTTCACCATCTAAATGTCTATATCAATATGTTCACCATCTAAATGTCTATATCTATACCATCTAAATGTCTATATCAATATGTTCACCATCTAAATGTCTATATCTATATGTTCACCATCTAAATGTCTATATCTATACCATCTAAATGTCTATATCAATATGTTCACCATCTAAATGTCTATATCTATACCATCTAAATGTCTATATCAATATGTTCACCATCTAAATGTCTATATCAATATGTTCACCATCTAAATGTCTATATCAATATGTTCACCATCTAAATGTCTATATCAATATGTTCACCATCTAAATGTCTATATCAATATGTTCACCATCTAAATGCCTATATCAATATGTTCACCATCTAAATGCCTATATCAATATGTTCACCATCTAAATGCCTATATCAATATGTTCACCATCTAAATGTCTATATCTATATGTTCACCATCTAAATGTCTATATCAATATGTTCACCATCTAAATTCCTATATCAATATGTTCACCATCTAAATGCCTATATCAATATGTTCACCATCTAAATGCCTATATCAATATGTTCACCATCTAAATGTCTATATCTATATGTTCACAATCTAAATGTCTATATCAATATGTTCACCATCTAAATGCCTATATCAATATGTTCACCATCTAAATGCCTATATCAATATGTTCACCATCTAAATGTCTATATCTATACCATCTAAATGTCTATATCAATATGTTCACAATCTAAATGTCTATATCAATATGTTCACCATCTAAATGCCTATATCAATATGTTCACCATCTAAATGCCTATATCAATATGTTCACCATCTAAATGTCTATATCTATACCATCTAAATGTCTATATCAATATGTTCACCATCTAAATGTCTATATCTATATGTTCACCATCTAAATGTCTATATCTATACCATCTAAATGTCTATATCAATATGTTCACCATCTAAATGTCTATATCAATATGTTCACCATCTAAATGTCTATATCAATATGTTCACCATCTAAATGTCTATATCAATATGTTCACCATCTAAATGTCTATATCAATATGTTCACCATCTAAATGTCTATATCAATATGTTCACCATCTAAATGCCTATATCTATATGTTCACCATCTAAATGTCTATATCCGTATGTTCACCATCTAAATGCCTATATCCGTATGTTCACCATCTAAATGCCTATATCAGTATGTTCACCATCTAAATGCCAATATCAATATGTTCACCATCTAAATGTCTATATCTATACCATCTAAATGTCTATATCAATATGTTCACCATCTAAATGTCTATATCTATACCATCTAAATGTCTATATCTATATGTTCACCATCTAAATGTCTATATCTATACCATCTAAATGTCTATATCTATATGTTCACCATCTAAATGTCTATATCTATACCATCTAAATGTCTATATCTATATGTTCACCATCTAAATGCCTATATCAATATGTTCACCATCTAAATGCCTATATCAATATGTTCACCATCTAAATGTCTATATCAATATGTTCACCATCTAAATGCCTATATCAATATGTTCACCATCTAAATGTCTATATCAATATGTTCACCATCTAAATTCCTATATCAATATGTTCACCATCTAAATGTCTATATCTATACCATCTAAATGCCTATATCAATATGTTCACCATCTAAATGCCTATATCAATATGTTCACCATCTAAATGTCTATATCAATATGTTCACCATCTAAATTCCTATATCAATATGTTCACCATCTAAATGTCTATATCTATACCATCTAAATGTCTATATCAATATGTTCACCATCTAAATGTCTATATCTATATGTTCACCATCTAAATGTCTATATCAATATGTTCACCATCTAAATGTCTATATCAATATGTTCACCATCTAAATGTCTATATCTATATGTTCACCATCTAAATGTCTATATCTATACCATCTAAATGTCTATATCTATACCATCTAAATGTCTATATCTATACCATCTAAATGTCTATATCTATATGTTCACCATCTAAATGCCTATATCTATACCATCTAAATGTCTATATCAATATGTTCACCATCTAAATGTCTATATCTATACCATCTAAATGCCTATATCAATATGTTCACCATCTAAATGTCTATATCTATACCATCTAAATGTCTATATCTATATGTTCACCATCTAAATGTCTATATCTATACCATCTAAATGTCTATATCTATATGTTCACCATCTAAATGTCTATATCTATACCATCTAAATGTCTATATCAATATGTTCACCATCTAAATGTCTATCCATATGTTCACCATCTAAATGCCTATATCAATATGTTCACCATCTAAATGTCTATATCTATATGTTCACCATCTAAATGTCTATATCTATATGTTCACCATCTAAATGTCTATATCTATATGTTCACCATCTAAATGTCTATATCTATATGTTCACCATCTAAATGTCTATATCTATATGTTCACCATCTAAATGTCTATATCTATATGTTCACCATCTAAATGTCTATATCTATACCATCTAAATGTCTATATCAATATGTTCACCATCTAAATGTCTATATCAATATGTTCACCATCTAAATGTCTATATCAATATGTTCACCATCTAAATGTCTATATCAATATGTTCACCATCTAAATGCCTATATCTATATGTTCACCATTCAAATGCCTATATCAATATGTTCACCATCTAAATGTCTATATCTATACCATCTAAATGTCTATATCTATATGTTCACCATCTAAATGTCTATATCAATATGTTCACCATCTAAATGTCTATATCTATATGTTCACCATCTAAATGTCTATATCCGTATGTTCACCATCTAAATGTCTATATCTATATGTTCACCATCTAAATGTCTATATCAATATGTTCACCATCTAAATGTCTATATCTATATGTTCACCATCTAAATGTCTATATCTATATGTTCACCATCTAAATGTCTATATCATATGTTCACCATCTAAATGTCTATATCTATATGTTCACCATCTAAATGTCTATATCAATATGTTCACCATCTAAATGTCTATATCTATATGTTCACAATCTAAATGTCTATATCAATATGTTCACCATCTAAATGCCTATATCAATATGTTCACCATCTAAATGCCTATATCAATATGTTCACCATCTAAATGTCTATATCAATATGTTCACCATCTAAATTCCTATATCAATATGTTCACCATCTAAATGTCTATATCTATACCATCTAAATGCCTATATCAATATGTTCACCATCTAAATGCCTATATCAATATGTTCACCATCTAAATGTCTATATCAATATGTTCACCATCTAAATGTCTATATCTATATGTTCACCATCTAAATGTCTATATCAATATGTTCACCATCTAAATGTCTATCCATATGTTCACCATCTAAATGTCTATATATCTATATGTTCACCATCTAAATGTCTATATCTATATGTTCACCATCTAAATGTCTATATCTATATGTTCACCATCTAAATGTCTATATCTATATGTTCACCATCTAAATGTCTATATCTATATGTTCACCATCTAAATGTCTATATCAATATGTTCACCATCTAAATGTCTATATCAATATGTTCACCATCTAAATGTCTATATCTATACCATCTAAATGTCTATATCTATATGTTCACCATCTAAATGTCTATATCTATATGTTCACCATCTAAATTTCTATATCCGTATGTTCACCATCTAAATGTCTATATCTATACCATCTAAATGTCTATATCAATATGTTCACCATCTAAATGTCTATATCAATATGTTCACCATCTAAATGTCTATATCAATATGTTCACCATCTAAATGTCTATATCAATATGTTCACCATCTAAATGTCTATATCTATATGTTCACCATCTAAATGTCTATATCTATACCATCTAAATGTCTATATCAATATGTTCACCATCTAAATGCCTATATCAATATGTTCACCATCTAAATGTCTATATCTATACCATCTAAATGTCTATATCTATATGTTCACCATCTAAATGTCTATATCAATATGTTCACCATCTAAATGTCTATATCTATACCATCTAAATGTCTATATCTATATGTTCACCATCTAAATGTCTATATCAATATGTTCACCATCTAAATGTCTATATCAATATGTTCACCATCTAAATGTCTATATCAATATGTTCACCATCTAAATGTCTATATCTATATGTTCACCATCTAAATGTCTATATCAATATGTTCACCATCTAAATGCCTATATCTATATGTTCACCATCTAAATGTCTATATCCGTATGTTCACCATCTAAATGTCTATATCCGTATGTTCACCATCTAAATGTCTATATCCGTATGTTCACCATCTAAATGTCTATATCAATATGTTCACCATCTAAATGTCTATATCAATATGTTCACCATCTAAATGTCTATATCTATATGTTCACCATCTAAATGTCTATATCAATATGTTCACCATCTAAATGTCTATATCTATATGTTCACCATCTAAATGCCTATATCAATATGTTCACCATCTAAATGTCTATATCAATATGTTCACCATCTAAATGTCTATATCAATATGTTCACCATCTAAATGTCTATATCAATATGTTCACCATCTAAATGTCTATATCTATATGTTCACCATCTAAATGTCTATATCTATATGTTCACCATCTAAATGTCTATATCTATATGTTCACCATCTAAATGTCTATATCCGTATGTTCACCATCTAAATGTCTATATCTATATGTTCACCATCTAAATGCCTATATCTATACCATCTAAATGTCTATATCTATATGTTCACCATCTAAATGTCTATATCTATACCATCTAAATGTCTATATCCGTATGTTCACCATCTAAATGTCTATATCTATACCATCTAAATGTCTATATCCGTATGTTCACCATCTAAATGTCTATATCTATACCATCTAAATGCCTATATCAATATGTTCACCATCTAAATGTCTATATCTATATGTTCACCATCTAAATGTCTATATCTATACCATCTAAATGTCTATATCCGTATGTTCACCATCTAAATGTCTATATCTATACCATCTAAATGTCTATATCCGTATGTTCACCATCTAAATGTCTATATCTATACCATCTAAATGCCTATATCAATATGTTCACCATCTAAATGTCTATCCATATGTTCACCATCTAAATGTCTATATATCTATATGTTCACCATCTAAATGTCTATATCTATATGTTCACCATCTAAATGTCTATATCTATATGTTCACCATCTAAATGTCTATATCTATATGTTCACCATCTAAATGTCTATATCTATATGTTCACCATCTAAATGTCTATATCTATATGTTCACCATCTAAATGTCTATATCAATATGTTCACCATCTAAATGTCTATATCTATACCATCTAAATGTCTATATCTATATGTTCACCATCTAAATGTCTATATCTATATGTTCACCATCTAAATTTCTATATCCGTATGTTCACCATCTAAATGTCTATATCTATACCATCTAAATGTCTATATCAATATGTTCACCATCTAAATGTCTATATCAATATGTTCACCATCTAAATGTCTATATCAATATGTTCACCATCTAAATGTCTATATCAATATGTTCACCATCTAAATGTCTATATCTATACCATCTAAATGCCTATATCAATATGTTCACCATCTAAATGTCTATATCCGTATGTTCACCATCTAAATGCCTATATCTATACCATCTAAATGTCTATATCTATATGTTCACCATCTAAATGTCTATATCAATATGTTCACCATCTAAATGTCTATATCTATATGTTCACCATCTGAATGTCTATATCCGTATGTTCACCATCTAAATGTCTATATCTATATGTTCACCATCTAAATGTCTATATCAATATGTTCACCATCTAAATGTCTATATCTATATGTTCACCATCTAAATGTCTATTTCTATATGTTCACCATCTAAATGTCTATATCTATATGTTCACCATCTAAATGTCTATATCTATATGTTCACCATCTAAATGTCTATATCAATATGTTCACCATCTAAATGTCTATATCTATATGTTCACCATCTAAATGTCTATATCTATATGTTCACCATCTAAATGTCTATATCTATACCATCTAAATGTCTATATCTATATGTTCACCATCTAAATGTCTATATCAATATGTTCACCATCTAAATGTCTATATCTATATGTTCACCATCTAAATGTCTATTTCTATATGTTCACCATCTAAATGTCTATATCTATATGTTCACCATCTAAATGTCTATATCTATATGTTCACCATCTAAATGTCTATATCAATATGTTCACCATCTAAATGTCTATATCTATATGTTCACCATCTAAATGTCTATTTCTATATGTTCACCATCTAAATGTCTATATCTATATGTTCACCATCTAAATGTCTATATCTATATGTTCACCATCTAAATGTCTATATCAATATGTTCACCATCTAAATGTCTATATCTATATGTTCACCATCTAAATGTCTATATCTATATGTTCACCATCTAAATGTCTATATCTATACCATCTAAATGTCTATATCTATATGTTCACCATCTAAATGTCTATATCAATATGTTCACCATCTAAATGTCTATATCTATATGTTCACCATCTAAATGTCTATTTCTATATGTTCACCATCTAAATGTCTATATCTATATGTTCACCATCTAAATGTCTATATCTATATGTTCACCATCTAAATGTCTATATCAATATGTTCACCATCTAAATGTCTATATCTATATGTTCACCATCTAAATGTCTATATCTATATGTTCACCATCTAAATGTCTATATCTATACCATCTAAATGTCTATATCAATATGTTCACCATCTAAATGTCTATATCAATATGTTCACCATCTAAATGTCTATATCAATATGTTCACCATCTAAATGTCTATATCAATATGTTCACCATCTAAATGTCTATATCAATATGTTCACCATCTAAATGCCTATATCTATATGTTCACCATTCAAATGCCTATATCAATATGTTCACCATCTAAATGTCTATATCTATACCATCTAAATGTCTATATCTATATGTTCACCATCTAAATGTCTATATCAATATGTTCACCATCTAAATGTCTATATCTATATGTTCACCATCTAAATGTCTATATCCGTATGTTCACCATCTAAATGTCTATATCTATATGTTCACCATCTAAATGTCTATATCTATATGTTCACCATCTAAATGTCTATATCTATATGTTCACCATCTAAATGTCTATATCTATATGTTCACCATCTAAATGTCTATATCAATATGTTCACCATCTAAATGTCTATATCTATATGTTCACCATCTAAATGTCTATATCCGTATGTTCACCATCTAAATGTCTATATCTATATGTTCACCATCTAAATGTCTATATCAATATGTTCACCATCTAAATGTCTATATCTATACCATCTAAATGTCTATATCAATATGTTCACCATCTAAATGTCTATATCTATATGTTCACCATCTAAATGTCTATATCTATACCATCTAAATGTCTATATCAATATGTTCACCATCTAAATGTCTATATCTATACCATCTAAATGTCTATATCAATATGTTCACCATCTAAATGTCTATATCAATATGTTCACCATCTAAATGTCTATATCAATATGTTCACCATCTAAATGTCTATATCAATATGTTCACCATCTAAATGTCTATATCAATATGTTCACCATCTAAATGCCTATATCAATATGTTCACCATCTAAATGCCTATATCAATATGTTCACCATCTAAATGCCTATATCAATATGTTCACCATCTAAATGTCTATATCTATATGTTCACCATCTAAATGTCTATATCAATATGTTCACCATCTAAATTCCTATATCAATATGTTCACCATCTAAATGCCTATATCAATATGTTCACCATCTAAATGCCTATATCAATATGTTCACCATCTAAATGTCTATATCTATATGTTCACAATCTAAATGTCTATATCAATATGTTCACCATCTAAATGCCTATATCAATATGTTCACCATCTAAATGCCTATATCAATATGTTCACCATCTAAATGTCTATATCTATACCATCTAAATGTCTATATCAATATGTTCACAATCTAAATGTCTATATCAATATGTTCACCATCTAAATGCCTATATCAATATGTTCACCATCTAAATGCCTATATCAATATGTTCACCATCTAAATGTCTATATCTATACCATCTAAATGTCTATATCAATATGTTCACCATCTAAATGTCTATATCTATATGTTCACCATCTAAATGTCTATATCTATACCATCTAAATGTCTATATCAATATGTTCACCATCTAAATGTCTATATCAATATGTTCACCATCTAAATGTCTATATCAATATGTTCACCATCTAAATGTCTATATCAATATGTTCACCATCTAAATGTCTATATCAATATGTTCACCATCTAAATGTCTATATCAATATGTTCACCATCTAAATGCCTATATCTATATGTTCACCATCTAAATGTCTATATCCGTATGTTCACCATCTAAATGCCTATATCCGTATGTTCACCATCTAAATGCCTATATCAGTATGTTCACCATCTAAATGCCAATATCAATATGTTCACCATCTAAATGTCTATATCTATACCATCTAAATGTCTATATCAATATGTTCACCATCTAAATGTCTATATCTATACCATCTAAATGTCTATATCTATATGTTCACCATCTAAATGTCTATATCTATACCATCTAAATGTCTATATCTATATGTTCACCATCTAAATGTCTATATCTATACCATCTAAATGTCTATATCTATATGTTCACCATCTAAATGCCTATATCAATATGTTCACCATCTAAATGCCTATATCAATATGTTCACCATCTAAATGTCTATATCAATATGTTCACCATCTAAATGCCTATATCAATATGTTCACCATCTAAATGTCTATATCAATATGTTCACCATCTAAATTCCTATATCAATATGTTCACCATCTAAATGTCTATATCTATACCATCTAAATGCCTATATCAATATGTTCACCATCTAAATGCCTATATCAATATGTTCACCATCTAAATGTCTATATCAATATGTTCACCATCTAAATTCCTATATCAATATGTTCACCATCTAAATGTCTATATCTATACCATCTAAATGTCTATATCAATATGTTCACCATCTAAATGTCTATATCTATATGTTCACCATCTAAATGTCTATATCAATATGTTCACCATCTAAATGTCTATATCAATATGTTCACCATCTAAATGTCTATATCTATATGTTCACCATCTAAATGTCTATATCTATACCATCTAAATGTCTATATCTATACCATCTAAATGTCTATATCTATACCATCTAAATGTCTATATCTATATGTTCACCATCTAAATGCCTATATCTATACCATCTAAATGTCTATATCAATATGTTCACCATCTAAATGTCTATATCTATACCATCTAAATGCCTATATCTATATGTTCACCATCTAAATGTCTATATCTATACCATCTAAATGTCTATATCAATATGTTCACCATCTAAATGTCTATCCATATGTTCACCATCTAAATGCCTATATCAATATGTTCACCATCTAAATGTCCATATCTATATGTTCACCATCTAAATGTCTATATCTATATGTTCACCATCTAAATGTCTATATCTATATGTTCACCATCTAAATGTCTATATCTATATGTTCACCATCTAAATGTCTATATCAATATGTTCACCATCTAAATGTCTATATCTATATGTTCACCATCTAAATGTCTATATCTATATGTTCACCATCTAAATGTCTATATCTATACCATCTAAATGTCTATATCAATATGTTCACCATCTAAATGTCTATATCAATATGTTCACCATCTAAATGTCTATATCAATATGTTCACCATCTAAATGTCTATATCAATATGTTCACCATCTAAATGCCTATATCTATATGTTCACCATTCAAATGCCTATATCAATATGTTCACCATCTAAATGTCTATATCTATACCATCTAAATGTCTATATCTATATGTTCACCATCTAAATGTCTATATCAATATGTTCACCATCTAAATGTCTATATCTATATGTTCACCATCTAAATGTCTATATCCGTATGTTCACCATCTAAATGTCTATATCTATATGTTCACCATCTAAATGTCTATATCAATATGTTCACCATCTAAATGTCTATATCTATATGTTCACCATCTAAATGTCTATATCTATATGTTCACCATCTAAATGTCTATATCATATGTTCACCATCTAAATGTCTATATCTATATGTTCACCATCTAAATGTCTATATCCGTATGTTCACCATCTAAATGTCTATATCTATATGTTCACCATCTAAATGTCTATATCAATATGTTCACCATCTAAATGTCTATATCTATACCATCTAAATGTCTATATCAATATGTTCACCATCTAAATGTCTATATCTATATGTTCACCATCTAAATGTCTATATCTATACCATCTAAATGTCTATATCAATATGTTCACCATCTAAATGTCTATATCTATACCATCTAAATGTCTATATCAATATGTTCACCATCTAAATGTCTATATCTATATGTTCACCATCTAAATGTCTATATCTATATGTTCACCATCTAAATGTCTATATCTATATGTTCACCATCTAAATGTCTATATCTATATGTTCACCATCTAAATGTCTATATCTATACCATCTAAATGTCTATATCAATATGTTCACCATCTAAATGTCTATATCAATATGTTCACCATCTAAATGTCTATATCAATATGTTCACCATCTAAATGTCTATATCAATATGTTCACCATCTAAATGCCTATATCTATATGTTCACCATTCAAATGCCTATATCAATATGTTCACCATCTAAATGTCTATATCTATACCATCTAAATGTCTATATCTATATGTTCACCATCTAAATGTCTATATCAATATGTTCACCATCTAAATGTCTATATCTATATGTTCACCATCTAAATGTCTATATCCGTATGTTCACCATCTAAATGTCTATATCTATATGTTCACCATCTAAATGTCTATATCAATATGTTCACCATCTAAATGTCTATATCTATATGTTCACCATCTAAATGTCTATATCTATATGTTCACCATCTAAATGTCTATATCATATGTTCACCATCTAAATGTCTATATCTATATGTTCACCATCTAAATGTCTATATCAATATGTTCACCATCTAAATGTCTATATCTATATGTTCACAATCTAAATGTCTATATCAATATGTTCACCATCTAAATGCCTATATCAATATGTTCACCATCTAAATGCCTATATCAATATGTTCACCATCTAAATGTCTATATCAATATGTTCACCATCTAAATTCCTATATCAATATGTTCACCATCTAAATGTCTATATCTATACCATCTAAATGCCTATATCAATATGTTCACCATCTAAATGCCTATATCAATATGTTCACCATCTAAATGTCTATATCAATATGTTCACCATCTAAATGTCTATATCTATATGTTCACCATCTAAATGTCTATATCAATATGTTCACCATCTAAATGTCTATCCATATGTTCACCATCTAAATGTCTATATATCTATATGTTCACCATCTAAATGTCTATATCTATATGTTCACCATCTAAATGTCTATATCTATATGTTCACCATCTAAATGTCTATATCTATATGTTCACCATCTAAATGTCTATATCTATATGTTCACCATCTAAATGTCTATATCAATATGTTCACCATCTAAATGTCTATATCAATATGTTCACCATCTAAATGTCTATATCTATACCATCTAAATGTCTATATCTATATGTTCACCATCTAAATGTCTATATCTATATGTTCACCATCTAAATTTCTATATCCGTATGTTCACCATCTAAATGTCTATATCTATACCATCTAAATGTCTATATCAATATGTTCACCATCTAAATGTCTATATCAATATGTTCACCATCTAAATGTCTATATCAATATGTTCACCATCTAAATGTCTATATCAATATGTTCACCATCTAAATGTCTATATCTATATGTTCACCATCTAAATGTCTATATCTATATGTTCACCATCTAAATGTCTATATCTATACCATCTAAATGTCTATATCAATATGTTCACCATCTAAATGTCTATATCAATATGTTCACCATCTAAATGTCTATATCAATATGTTCACCATCTAAATGTCTATATCAATATGTTCACCATCTAAATGCCTATATCTATATGTTCACCATTCAAATGCCTATATCAATATGTTCACCATCTAAATGTCTATATCTATACCATCTAAATGTCTATATCTATATGTTCACCATCTAAATGTCTATATCAATATGTTCACCATCTAAATGTCTATATCTATATGTTCACCATCTAAATGTCTATATCCGTATGTTCACCATCTAAATGTCTATATCTATATGTTCACCATCTAAATGTCTATATCAATATGTTCACCATCTAAATGTCTATATCTATATGTTCACCATCTAAATGTCTATATCTATATGTTCACCATCTAAATGTCTATATCATATGTTCACCATCTAAATGTCTATATCTATATGTTCACCATCTAAATGTCTATATCAATATGTTCACCATCTAAATGTCTATATCTATATGTTCACAATCTAAATGTCTATATCAATATGTTCACCATCTAAATGCCTATATCAATATGTTCACCATCTAAATGCCTATATCAATATGTTCACCATCTAAATGTCTATATCAATATGTTCACCATCTAAATTCCTATATCAATATGTTCACCATCTAAATGTCTATATCTATACCATCTAAATGCCTATATCAATATGTTCACCATCTAAATGCCTATATCAATATGTTCACCATCTAAATGTCTATATCAATATGTTCACCATCTAAATGTCTATATCTATATGTTCACCATCTAAATGTCTATATCAATATGTTCACCATCTAAATGTCTATCCATATGTTCACCATCTAAATGTCTATATATCTATATGTTCACCATCTAAATGTCTATATCTATATGTTCACCATCTAAATGTCTATATCTATATGTTCACCATCTAAATGTCTATATCTATATGTTCACCATCTAAATGTCTATATCTATATGTTCACCATCTAAATGTCTATATCAATATGTTCACCATCTAAATGTCTATATCAATATGTTCACCATCTAAATGTCTATATCTATACCATCTAAATGTCTATATCTATATGTTCACCATCTAAATGTCTATATCTATATGTTCACCATCTAAATTTCTATATCCGTATGTTCACCATCTAAATGTCTATATCTATACCATCTAAATGTCTATATCAATATGTTCACCATCTAAATGTCTATATCAATATGTTCACCATCTAAATGTCTATATCAATATGTTCACCATCTAAATGTCTATATCAATATGTTCACCATCTAAATGTCTATATCTATATGTTCACCATCTAAATGTCTATATCTATACCATCTAAATGTCTATATCAATATGTTCACCATCTAAATGCCTATATCAATATGTTCACCATCTAAATGTCTATATCTATACCATCTAAATGTCTATATCTATATGTTCACCATCTAAATGTCTATATCAATATGTTCACCATCTAAATGTCTATATCTATACCATCTAAATGTCTATATCTATATGTTCACCATCTAAATGTCTATATCAATATGTTCACCATCTAAATGTCTATATCAATATGTTCACCATCTAAATGTCTATATCAATATGTTCACCATCTAAATGTCTATATCTATATGTTCACCATCTAAATGTCTATATCAATATGTTCACCATCTAAATGCCTATATCTATATGTTCACCATCTAAATGTCTATATCCGTATGTTCACCATCTAAATGTCTATATCCGTATGTTCACCATCTAAATGTCTATATCCGTATGTTCACCATCTAAATGTCTATATCAATATGTTCACCATCTAAATGTCTATATCAATATGTTCACCATCTAAATGTCTATATCTATATGTTCACCATCTAAATGTCTATATCAATATGTTCACCATCTAAATGTCTATATCTATATGTTCACCATCTAAATGCCTATATCAATATGTTCACCATCTAAATGTCTATATCAATATGTTCACCATCTAAATGTCTATATCAATATGTTCACCATCTAAATGTCTATATCAATATGTTCACCATCTAAATGTCTATATCTATATGTTCACCATCTAAATGTCTATATCTATATGTTCACCATCTAAATGTCTATATCTATATGTTCACCATCTAAATGTCTATATCCGTATGTTCACCATCTAAATGTCTATATCTATATGTTCACCATCTAAATGCCTATATCTATACCATCTAAATGTCTATATCTATATGTTCACCATCTAAATGTCTATATCTATACCATCTAAATGTCTATATCCGTATGTTCACCATCTAAATGTCTATATCTATACCATCTAAATGTCTATATCCGTATGTTCACCATCTAAATGTCTATATCTATACCATCTAAATGCCTATATCAATATGTTCACCATCTAAATGTCTATATCTATATGTTCACCATCTAAATGTCTATATCTATACCATCTAAATGTCTATATCCGTATGTTCACCATCTAAATGTCTATATCTATACCATCTAAATGTCTATATCCGTATGTTCACCATCTAAATGTCTATATCTATACCATCTAAATGCCTATATCAATATGTTCACCATCTAAATGTCTATCCATATGTTCACCATCTAAATGTCTATATATCTATATGTTCACCATCTAAATGTCTATATCTATATGTTCACCATCTAAATGTCTATATCTATATGTTCACCATCTAAATGTCTATATCTATATGTTCACCATCTAAATGTCTATATCTATATGTTCACCATCTAAATGTCTATATCTATATGTTCACCATCTAAATGTCTATATCAATATGTTCACCATCTAAATGTCTATATCTATACCATCTAAATGTCTATATCTATATGTTCACCATCTAAATGTCTATATCTATATGTTCACCATCTAAATTTCTATATCCGTATGTTCACCATCTAAATGTCTATATCTATACCATCTAAATGTCTATATCAATATGTTCACCATCTAAATGTCTATATCAATATGTTCACCATCTAAATGTCTATATCAATATGTTCACCATCTAAATGTCTATATCAATATGTTCACCATCTAAATGTCTATATCTATACCATCTAAATGCCTATATCAATATGTTCACCATCTAAATGTCTATATCCGTATGTTCACCATCTAAATGCCTATATCTATACCATCTAAATGTCTATATCTATATGTTCACCATCTAAATGTCTATATCAATATGTTCACCATCTAAATGTCTATATCTATATGTTCACCATCTGAATGTCTATATCCGTATGTTCACCATCTAAATGTCTATATCTATATGTTCACCATCTAAATGTCTATATCAATATGTTCACCATCTAAATGTCTATATCTATATGTTCACCATCTAAATGTCTATTTCTATATGTTCACCATCTAAATGTCTATATCTATATGTTCACCATCTAAATGTCTATATCTATATGTTCACCATCTAAATGTCTATATCAATATGTTCACCATCTAAATGTCTATATCTATATGTTCACCATCTAAATGTCTATATCTATATGTTCACCATCTAAATGTCTATATCTATACCATCTAAATGTCTATATCTATATGTTCACCATCTAAATGTCTATATCAATATGTTCACCATCTAAATGTCTATATCTATATGTTCACCATCTAAATGTCTATTTCTATATGTTCACCATCTAAATGTCTATATCTATATGTTCACCATCTAAATGTCTATATCTATATGTTCACCATCTAAATGTCTATATCAATATGTTCACCATCTAAATGTCTATATCTATATGTTCACCATCTAAATGTCTATTTCTATATGTTCACCATCTAAATGTCTATATCTATATGTTCACCATCTAAATGTCTATATCTATATGTTCACCATCTAAATGTCTATATCAATATGTTCACCATCTAAATGTCTATATCTATATGTTCACCATCTAAATGTCTATATCTATATGTTCACCATCTAAATGTCTATATCTATACCATCTAAATGTCTATATCTATATGTTCACCATCTAAATGTCTATATCAATATGTTCACCATCTAAATGTCTATATCTATATGTTCACCATCTAAATGTCTATTTCTATATGTTCACCATCTAAATGTCTATATCTATATGTTCACCATCTAAATGTCTATATCTATATGTTCACCATCTAAATGTCTATATCAATATGTTCACCATCTAAATGTCTATATCTATATGTTCACCATCTAAATGTCTATATCTATATGTTCACCATCTAAATGTCTATATCTATACCATCTAAATGTCTATATCAATATGTTCACCATCTAAATGTCTATATCAATATGTTCACCATCTAAATGTCTATATCAATATGTTCACCATCTAAATGTCTATATCAATATGTTCACCATCTAAATGTCTATATCAATATGTTCACCATCTAAATGTCTATATCAATATGTTCACCATCTAAATGTCTATATCAATATGTTCACCATCTAAATGCCTATATCTATATGTTCACCATTCAAATGCCTATATCAATATGTTCACCATCTAAATGTCTATATCTATACCATCTAAATGTCTATATCTATATGTTCACCATCTAAATGTCTATATCAATATGTTCACCATCTAAATGTCTATATCTATATGTTCACCATCTAAATGTCTATATCCGTATGTTCACCATCTAAATGTCTATATCTATATGTTCACCATCTAAATGTCTATATCTATATGTTCACCATCTAAATGTCTATATCTATATGTTCACCATCTAAATGTCTATATCTATATGTTCACCATCTAAATGTCTATATCAATATGTTCACCATCTAAATGTCTATATCTATATGTTCACCATCTAAATGTCTATATCCGTATGTTCACCATCTAAATGTCTATATCTATATGTTCACCATCTAAATGTCTATATCAATATGTTCACCATCTAAATGTCTATATCTATACCATCTAAATGTCTATATCAATATGTTCACCATCTAAATGTCTATATCTATATGTTCACCATCTAAATGTCTATATCTATACCATCTAAATGTCTATATCAATATGTTCACCATCTAAATGTCTATATCTATACCATCTAAATGTCTATATCAATATGTTCACCATCTAAATGTCTATATCAATATGTTCACCATCTAAATGTCTATATCAATATGTTCACCATCTAAATGTCTATATCAATATGTTCACCATCTAAATGTCTATATCAATATGTTCACCATCTAAATGCCTATATCAATATGTTCACCATCTAAATGCCTATATCAATATGTTCACCATCTAAATGCCTATATCAATATGTTCACCATCTAAATGTCTATATCTATATGTTCACCATCTAAATGTCTATATCAATATGTTCACCATCTAAATTCCTATATCAATATGTTCACCATCTAAATGCCTATATCAATATGTTCACCATCTAAATGCCTATATCAATATGTTCACCATCTAAATGTCTATATCTATATGTTCACAATCTAAATGTCTATATCAATATGTTCACCATCTAAATGCCTATATCAATATGTTCACCATCTAAATGCCTATATCAATATGTTCACCATCTAAATGTCTATATCTATACCATCTAAATGTCTATATCAATATGTTCACAATCTAAATGTCTATATCAATATGTTCACCATCTAAATGCCTATATCAATATGTTCACCATCTAAATGCCTATATCAATATGTTCACCATCTAAATGTCTATATCTATACCATCTAAATGTCTATATCAATATGTTCACCATCTAAATGTCTATATCTATATGTTCACCATCTAAATGTCTATATCTATACCATCTAAATGTCTATATCAATATGTTCACCATCTAAATGTCTATATCAATATGTTCACCATCTAAATGTCTATATCAATATGTTCACCATCTAAATGTCTATATCAATATGTTCACCATCTAAATGTCTATATCAATATGTTCACCATCTAAATGTCTATATCAATATGTTCACCATCTAAATGCCTATATCTATATGTTCACCATCTAAATGTCTATATCCGTATGTTCACCATCTAAATGCCTATATCCGTATGTTCACCATCTAAATGCCTATATCAGTATGTTCACCATCTAAATGCCAATATCAATATGTTCACCATCTAAATGTCTATATCTATACCATCTAAATGTCTATATCAATATGTTCACCATCTAAATGTCTATATCTATACCATCTAAATGTCTATATCTATATGTTCACCATCTAAATGTCTATATCTATACCATCTAAATGTCTATATCTATATGTTCACCATCTAAATGTCTATATCTATACCATCTAAATGTCTATATCTATATGTTCACCATCTAAATGCCTATATCAATATGTTCACCATCTAAATGCCTATATCAATATGTTCACCATCTAAATGTCTATATCAATATGTTCACCATCTAAATGCCTATATCAATATGTTCACCATCTAAATGTCTATATCAATATGTTCACCATCTAAATTCCTATATCAATATGTTCACCATCTAAATGTCTATATCTATACCATCTAAATGCCTATATCAATATGTTCACCATCTAAATGCCTATATCAATATGTTCACCATCTAAATGTCTATATCAATATGTTCACCATCTAAATTCCTATATCAATATGTTCACCATCTAAATGTCTATATCTATACCATCTAAATGTCTATATCAATATGTTCACCATCTAAATGTCTATATCTATATGTTCACCATCTAAATGTCTATATCAATATGTTCACCATCTAAATGTCTATATCAATATGTTCACCATCTAAATGTCTATATCTATATGTTCACCATCTAAATGTCTATATCTATACCATCTAAATGTCTATATCTATACCATCTAAATGTCTATATCTATACCATCTAAATGTCTATATCTATATGTTCACCATCTAAATGCCTATATCTATACCATCTAAATGTCTATATCAATATGTTCACCATCTAAATGTCTATATCTATACCATCTAAATGCCTATATCTATATGTTCACCATCTAAATGTCTATATCTATACCATCTAAATGTCTATATCAATATGTTCACCATCTAAATGTCTATCCATATGTTCACCATCTAAATGCCTATATCAATATGTTCACCATCTAAATGTCCATATCTATATGTTCACCATCTAAATGTCTATATCTATATGTTCACCATCTAAATGTCTATATCTATATGTTCACCATCTAAATGTCTATATCTATATGTTCACCATCTAAATGTCTATATCAATATGTTCACCATCTAAATGTCTATATCTATATGTTCACCATCTAAATGTCTATATCTATATGTTCACCATCTAAATGTCTATATCTATACCATCTAAATGTCTATATCAATATGTTCACCATCTAAATGTCTATATCAATATGTTCACCATCTAAATGTCTATATCAATATGTTCACCATCTAAATGTCTATATCAATATGTTCACCATCTAAATGCCTATATCTATATGTTCACCATTCAAATGCCTATATCAATATGTTCACCATCTAAATGTCTATATCTATACCATCTAAATGTCTATATCTATATGTTCACCATCTAAATGTCTATATCAATATGTTCACCATCTAAATGTCTATATCTATATGTTCACCATCTAAATGTCTATATCCGTATGTTCACCATCTAAATGTCTATATCTATATGTTCACCATCTAAATGTCTATATCAATATGTTCACCATCTAAATGTCTATATCTATATGTTCACCATCTAAATGTCTATATCTATATGTTCACCATCTAAATGTCTATATCATATGTTCACCATCTAAATGTCTATATCTATATGTTCACCATCTAAATGTCTATATCCGTATGTTCACCATCTAAATGTCTATATCTATATGTTCACCATCTAAATGTCTATATCAATATGTTCACCATCTAAATGTCTATATCTATACCATCTAAATGTCTATATCAATATGTTCACCATCTAAATGTCTATATCTATATGTTCACCATCTAAATGTCTATATCTATACCATCTAAATGTCTATATCAATATGTTCACCATCTAAATGTCTATATCTATACCATCTAAATGTCTATATCAATATGTTCACCATCTAAATGTCTATATCAATATGTTCACCATCTAAATGTCTATATCAATATGTTCACCATCTAAATGTCTATATCAATATGTTCACCATCTAAATGTCTATATCAATATGTTCACCATCTAAATGTCTATATCAATATGTTCACCATCTAAATGTCTATATCAATATGTTCACCATCTAAATGCCTATATCAATATGTTCACCATCTAAATGCCTATATCAATATGTTCACCATCTAAATGCCTATATCAATATGTTCACCATCTAAATGTCTATATCTATATGTTCACCATCTAAATGTCTATATCAATATGTTCACCATCTAAATTCCTATATCAATATGTTCACCATCTAAATGCCTATATCAATATGTTCACCATCTAAATGTCTATATCTATATGTTCACCATCTAAATGTCTATATCAATATGTTCACCATCTAAATGCCTATATCAATATGTTCACCATCTAAATGCCTATATCAATATGTTCACCATCTAAATGTCTATATCTATACCATCTAAATGTCTATATCAATATGTTCACAATCTAAATGTCTATATCAATATGTTCACCATCTAAATGCCTATATCAATATGTTCACCATCTAAATGCCTATATCAATATGTTCACCATCTAAATGTCTATATCTATACCATCTAAATGTCTATATCAATATGTTCACCATCTAAATGTCTATATCAATATGTTCACCATCTAAATGTCTATATCTATATGTTCACCATCTAAATGTCTATATCTATACCATCTAAATGTCTATATCAATATGTTCACCATCTAAATGTCTATATCAATATGTTCACCATCTAAATGTCTATATCAATATGTTCACCATCTAAATGTCTATATCAATATGTTCACCATCTAAATGTCTATATCAATATGTTCACCATCTAAATGCCTATATCTATATGTTCACCATCTAAATGCCTATATCTATATGTTCACCATCTAAATGTCTATATCCGTATGTTCACCATCTAAATGTCTATATCCGTATGTTCACCATCTAAATGCCTATATCCGTATGTTCACCATCTAAATGCCTATATCAGTATGTTCACCATCTAAATGCCTATATCAATATGTTCACCATCTAAATGTCTATATCTATACCATCTAAATGTCTATATCAATATGTTCACCATCTAAATGTCTATATCTATACCATCTAAATGTCTATATCTATATGTTCACCATCTAAATGTCTATATCTATACCATCTAAATGTCTATATCTATATGTTCACCATCTAAATGTCTATATCTATACCATCTAAATGTCTATATCTATATGTTCACCATCTAAATGCCTATATCAATATGTTCACCATCTAAATGCCTATATCAATATGTTCACCATCTAAATGTCTATATCAATATGTTCACCATCTAAATGCCTATATCAATATGTTCACCATCTAAATGTCTATATCAATATGTTCACCATCTAAATTCCTATATCAATATGTTCACCATCTAAATGTCTATATCTATACCATCTAAATGCCTATATCAATATGTTCACCATCTAAATGCCTATATCAATATGTTCACCATCTAAATGTCTATATCAATATGTTCACCATCTAAATGTCTATATCTATATGTTCACCATCTAAATGTCTATATCAATATGTTCACCATCTAAATGTCTATATCAATATGTTCACCATCTAAATGTCTATATCTATATGTTCACCATCTAAATGTCTATATCAATATGTTCACCATATAAATGTCTATATCAATATGTTCACCATCTAAATGTCTATATCTATATGTTCACCATCTAAATGTCTATATCCGTATGTTCACCATCTAAATGTCTATATCTATATGTTCACCATCTAAATGTCTATATCAATATGTTCACCATCTAAATGTCTATATCTATACCATCTAAATGTCTATATCAATATGTTCACCATCTAAATGTCTATATCTATATGTTCACCATCTAAATGTCTATATCTATACCATCTAAATGTCTATATCAATATGTTCACCATCTAAATGTCTATATCTATACCATCTAAATGTCTATATCAATATGTTCACCATCTAAATGTCTATATCAATATGTTCACCATCTAAATGTCTATATCAATATGTTCACCATCTAAATGTCTATATCAATATGTTCACCATCTAAATGTCTATATCAATATGTTCACCATCTAAATGCCTATATCAATATGTTCACCATCTAAATGCCTATATCAATATGTTCACCATCTAAATGCCTATATCAATATGTTCACCATCTAAATGTCTATATCTATATGTTCACCATCTAAATGTCTATATCAATATGTTCACCATCTAAATTCCTATATCAATATGTTCACCATCTAAATGCCTATATCAATATGTTCACCATCTAAATGTCTATATCTATATGTTCACAATCTAAATGTCTATATCAATATGTTCACCATCTAAATGCCTATATCAATATGTTCACCATCTAAATGCCTATATCAATATGTTCACCATCTAAATGTCTATATCTATACCATCTAAATGTCTATATCAATATGTTCACCATCTAAATGTCTATATCTATATGTTCACCATCTAAATGTCTATATCTATACCATCTAAATGTCTATATCAATATGTTCACCATCTAAATGTCTATATCAATATGTTCACCATCTAAATGTCTATATCAATATGTTCACCATCTAAATGTATATATCTATACCATCTAAATGTCTATATCTATATGTTCACCATCTAAATGTCTATATCCGTATGTTCACCATCTAAATGTCTATATCAATATGTTCACCATCTAAATGTCTATATCTATACCATCTAAATGTCTATATCTATACCATCTAAATGGCTATATCTATATGTTCACCATCTAAATGTCTATATCTATACCATCTAAATGTCTATATCTATATGTTCACCATCTAAATGTCTATATCTATATGTTCACCATCTAAATGTCTATATCTATATGTTCTCCATCTAAATGTCTATATCTATATGTTCACCATCTAAATGTCTATATCAATATGTTCACCATCTAAATGTCTATATCAATATGTTCACCATCTAAATGCCTATATCTATATGTTCACCATTCAAATGCCTATATCAATATGTTCACCATCTAAATGTCTATATCTATACCATCTAAATGTCTATATCTATATGTTCACCATCTAAATGTCTATATCTATATGTTCACCATCTAAATGTCTATATCAATATGTTCACCATCTAAATGTCTATATCTATATGTTCACCATCTAAATGTCTATATCTATATGTTCACCATCTAAATGTCTATATCAATATGTTCTTCATCTAAATGTCTATATCAATATGTTCACCATCTAAATGTCTATATCTATATGTTCACCATCTAAATGTCTATATCTATATGTTCACCATCTAAATGTCTATATCTATATGTTCACCATCTAAATGTCTATATCTATATGTTCACCATCTAAATGTCTATATCCGTATGTTCACCATCTAAATGTCTATATCTATATGTTCACCATCTAAATGTCTATATCAATATGTTCACCATCTAAATGTCTATATCTATACCATCTAAATGTCTATATCTATATGTTCACCATCTAAATGTCTATATCTATACCATCTAAATGTCTATATCAATATGTTCACCATCTAAATGTCTATATCTATACCATCTAAATGTCTATATCAATATGTTCACCATCTAAATGTCTATATCAATATGTTCACCATCTAAATGTCTATATCAATATGTTCACCATCTAAATGTCTATATCAATATGTTCACCATCTAAATGTCTATATCAATATGTTCACCATCTAAATGCCTATATCAATATGTTCACCATCTAAATGCCTATATCAATATGTTCACCATCTAAATGTCTATATCTATATGTTCACCATCTAAATGTCTATATCAATATGTTCACCATCTAAATTCCTATATCAATATGTTCACCATCTAAATGCCTATATCAATATGTTCACCATCTAAATGTCTATATCTATATGTTCACAATCTAAATGTCTATATCAATATGTTCACCATCTAAATGCCTATATCAATATGTTCACCATCTAAATGCCTATATCAATATGTTCACCATCTAAATGTCTATATCTATACCATCTAAATGTCTATATCAATATGTTCACCATCTAAATGTCTATATCTATATGTTCACCATCTAAATGTCTATATCTATACCATCTAAATGTCTATATCAATATGTTCACCATCTAAATGTCTATATCAATATGTTCACCATCTAAATGTCTATATCAATATGTTCACCATCTAAATGTCTATATCAATATGTTCACCATCTAAATGTCTATATCAATATGTTCACCATCTAAATGCCTATATCTATATGTTCACCATTCAAATGCCTATATCAATATGTTCACCATCTAAATGTCTATATCTATACCATCTAAATGTCTATATCTATATGTTCACCATCTAAATGTCTATATCTATATGTTCACCATCTAAATGTCTATATCTATATGTTCACCATCTAAATGTCTATATCTATATGTTCACCATCTAAATGTCTATATCAATATGTTCACCATCTAAATGTCTATATCAATATGTTCACCATCTAAATGTCTATATCTATATGTTCACCATCTAAATGTCTATATCAATATGTTCACCATCTAAATGTCTATATCTATATGTTCACCATCTAAATGTCTATATCTATATGTTCACCATCTAAATGTCTATATCAATATGTTCACCATCTAAATATCTATATGTTCACCATCTAAATGTCTATATCAATATGTTCACCATCTAAATGTCTATATCTATACCATCTAAATGTCTATATCAATATGTTCACCATCTAAATGTCTATATCTATATGTTCACCATCTAAATGTCTATATCTATACCATCTAAATGTCTATATCAATATGTTCACCATCTAAATGTCTATATCTATACCATCTAAATGTCTATATCAATATGTTCACCATCTAAATGTCTATATCAATATGTTCACCATCTAAATGTCTATATCAATATGTTCACCATCTAAATGTCTATATCAATATGTTCACCATCTAAATGTCTATATCAATATGTTCACCATCTAAATGCCTATATCAATATGTTCACCATCTAAATGCCTATATCAATATGTTCACCATCTAAATGCCTATATCAATATGTTCACCATCTAAATGTCTATATCTATATGTTCACCATCTAAATGTCTATATCAATATGTTCACCAT
The DNA here is from genome assembly GCF_965601325.2 of Salmo salar. Lineage (NCBI taxonomy): Eukaryota > Metazoa > Chordata > Actinopteri > Salmoniformes > Salmonidae > Salmo > Salmo salar. The sequence continues at coordinate 7,225,535 of NC_138292.1, forward strand.
CTAAATTCCTATATCAATATGTTCACCATCTAAATGCCTATATCAATATGTTCACCATCTAAATGTCTATATCAATATGTTCACCATCTAAATGTCTATATCAATATGTTCACCATCTAAATGCCTATATCAATATGTTCACCATCTAAATGCCTATATCAATATGTTCACCATCTAAATGCCTATATCAATATGTTCACCATCTAAATGTCTATATCTATATGTTCACCATCTAAATGTCTATATCAATATGTTCACCATCTAAATTCCTATATCAATATGTTCACCATCTAAATGCCTATATCAATATGTTCACCATCTAAATGTCTATATCTATATGTTCACAATCTAAATGTCTATATCAATATGTTCACCATCTAAATGCCTATATCAATATGTTCACCATCTAAATGCCTATATCAATATGTTCACCATCTAAATGTCTATATCTATACCATCTAAATGTCTATATCAATATGTTCACCATCTAAATGTCTATATCTATATGTTCACCATCTAAATGTCTATATCTATACCATCTAAATGTCTATATCAATATGTTCACCATCTAAATGTCTATATCAATATGTTCACCATCTAAATGTCTATATCAATATGTTCACCATCTAAATGTATATATCTATACCATCTAAATGTCTATATCTATATGTTCACCATCTAAATGTCTATATCCGTATGTTCACCATCTAAATGTCTATATCAATATGTTCACCATCTAAATGTCTATATCTATACCATCTAAATGTCTATATCTATACCATCTAAATGGCTATATCTATATGTTCACCATCTAAATGTCTATATCTATACCATCTAAATGTCTATATCTATATGTTCACCATCTAAATGTCTATATCTATATGTTCACCATCTAAATGTCTATATCTATATGTTCTCCATCTAAATGTCTATATCTATATGTTCACCATCTAAATGTCTATATCAATATGTTCACCATCTAAATGTCTATATCAATATGTTCACCATCTAAATGCCTATATCTATATGTTCACCATTCAAATGCCTATATCAATATGTTCACCATCTAAATGTCTATATCTATACCATCTAAATGTCTATATCTATATGTTCACCATCTAAATGTCTATATCTATATGTTCACCATCTAAATGTCTATATCAATATGTTCACCATCTAAATGTCTATATCTATATGTTCACCATCTAAATGTCTATATCTATATGTTCACCATCTAAATGTCTATATCAATATGTTCTTCATCTAAATGTCTATATCAATATGTTCACCATCTAAATGTCTATATCTATATGTTCACCATCTAAATGTCTATATCTATATGTTCACCATCTAAATGTCTATATCAATATGTTCACCATCTAAATTCCTATATCAATATGTTCACCATCTAAATGCCTATATCAATATGTTCACCATCTAAATGTCTATATCTATATGTTCACAATCTAAATGTCTATATCAATATGTTCACCATCTAAATGCCTATATCAATATGTTCACCATCTAAATGCCTATATCAATATGTTCACCATCTAAATGTCTATATCTATACCATCTAAATGTCTATATCAATATGTTCACCATCTAAATGTCTATATCTATATGTTCACCATCTAAATGTCTATATCTATACCATCTAAATGTCTATATCAATATGTTCACCATCTAAATGTCTATATCAATATGTTCACCATCTAAATGTCTATATCAATATGTTCACCATCTAAATGTATATATCTATACCATCTAAATGTCTATATCTATATGTTCACCATCTAAATGTCTATATCCGTATGTTCACCATCTAAATGTCTATATCAATATGTTCACCATCTAAATGTCTATATCTATACCATCTAAATGTCTATATCTATACCATCTAAATGGCTATATCTATATGTTCACCATCTAAATGTCTATATCTATACCATCTAAATGTCTATATCTATATGTTCACCATCTAAATGTCTATATCTATATGTTCACCATCTAAATGTCTATATCTATATGTTCTCCATCTAAATGTCTATATCTATATGTTCACCATCTAAATGTCTATATCAATATGTTCACCATCTAAATGTCTATATCAATATGTTCACCATCTAAATGCCTATATCTATATGTTCACCATTCAAATGCCTATATCAATATGTTCACCATCTAAATGTCTATATCTATACCATCTAAATGTCTATATCTATATGTTCACCATCTAAATGTCTATATCTATATGTTCACCATCTAAATGTCTATATCAATATGTTCACCATCTAAATGTCTATATCTATATGTTCACCATCTAAATGTCTATATCTATATGTTCACCATCTAAATGTCTATATCAATATGTTCTTCATCTAAATGTCTATATCAATATGTTCACCATCTAAATGTCTATATCTATATGTTCACCATCTAAATGTCTATATCTATATGTTCACCATCTAAATGTCTATATCTATATGTTCACCATCTAAATGTCTATATCTATATGTTCACCATCTAAATGTCTATATCCGTATGTTCACCATCTAAATGTCTATATCTATATGTTCACCATCTAAATGTCTATATCAATATGTTCACCATCTAAATGTCTATATCTATACCATCTAAATGTCTATATCTATATGTTCACCATCTAAATGTCTATATCTATACCATCTAAATGTCTATATCAATATGTTCACCATCTAAATGTCTATATCTATACCATCTAAATGTCTATATCAATATGTTCACCATCTAAATGTCTATATCAATATGTTCACCATCTAAATGTCTATATCAATATGTTCACCATCTAAATGTCTATATCAATATGTTCACCATCTAAATGTCTATATCAATATGTTCACCATCTAAATGCCTATATCAATATGTTCACCATCTAAATGCCTATATCAATATGTTCACCATCTAAATGTCTATATCTATATGTTCACCATCTAAATGTCTATATCAATATGTTCACCATCTAAATTCCTATATCAATATGTTCACCATCTAAATGCCTATATCAATATGTTCACCATCTAAATGTCTATATCTATATGTTCACAATCTAAATGTCTATATCAATATGTTCACCATCTAAATGCCTATATCAATATGTTCACCATCTAAATGCCTATATCAATATGTTCACCATCTAAATGTCTATATCTATACCATCTAAATGTCTATATCAATATGTTCACCATCTAAATGTCTATATCTATATGTTCACCATCTAAATGTCTATATCTATACCATCTAAATGTCTATATCAATATGTTCACCATCTAAATGTCTATATCAATATGTTCACCATCTAAATGTCTATATCAATATGTTCACCATCTAAATGTCTATATCAATATGTTCACCATCTAAATGTCTATATCAATATGTTCACCATCTAAATGCCTATATCTATATGTTCACCATTCAAATGCCTATATCAATATGTTCACCATCTAAATGTCTATATCTATACCATCTAAATGTCTATATCTATATGTTCACCATCTAAATGTCTATATCTATATGTTCACCATCTAAATGTCTATATCTATATGTTCACCATCTAAATGTCTATATCTATATGTTCACCATCTAAATGTCTATATCAATATGTTCACCATCTAAATGTCTATATCAATATGTTCACCATCTAAATGTCTATATCTATATGTTCACCATCTAAATGTCTATATCAATATGTTCACCATCTAAATGTCTATATCTATATGTTCACCATCTAAATGTCTATATCTATATGTTCACCATCTAAATGTCTATATCAATATGTTCACCATCTAAATATCTATATGTTCACCATCTAAATGTCTATATCAATATGTTCACCATCTAAATGTCTATATCTATACCATCTAAATGTCTATATCAATATGTTCACCATCTAAATGTCTATATCTATATGTTCACCATCTAAATGTCTATATCTATACCATCTAAATGTCTATATCAATATGTTCACCATCTAAATGTCTATATCTATACCATCTAAATGTCTATATCAATATGTTCACCATCTAAATGTCTATATCAATATGTTCACCATCTAAATGTCTATATCAATATGTTCACCATCTAAATGTCTATATCAATATGTTCACCATCTAAATGTCTATATCAATATGTTCACCATCTAAATGCCTATATCAATATGTTCACCATCTAAATGCCTATATCAATATGTTCACCATCTAAATGCCTATATCAATATGTTCACCATCTAAATGTCTATATCTATATGTTCACCATCTAAATGTCTATATCAATATGTTCACCATCTAAATTCCTATATCAATATGTTCACCATCTAAATGCCTATATCAATATGTTCACCATCTAAATGTCTATATCTATATGTTCACAATCTAAATGTCTATATCAATATGTTCACCATCTAAATGCCTATATCAATATGTTCACCATCTAAATGCCTATATCAATATGTTCACCATCTAAATGTCTATATCTATACCATCTAAATGTCTATATCAATATGTTCACCATCTAAATGTCTATATCTATATGTTCACCATCTAAATGTCTATATCTATACCATCTAAATGTCTATATCAATATGTTCACCATCTAAATGTCTATATCAATATGTTCACCATCTAAATGTCTATATCAATATGTTCACCATCTAAATGTCTATATCTATACCATCTAAATGTCTATATCTATATGTTCACCATCTAAATGTCTATATCCGTATGTTCACCATCTAAATGTCTATATCAATATGTTCACCATCTAAATGTCTATATCTATACCATCTAAATGTCTATATCTATACCATCTAAATGGCTATATCTATATGTTCACCATCTAAATGTCTATATCTATACCATCTAAATGTCTATATCTATATGTTCACCATCTAAATGTCTATATCTATATGTTCACCATCTAAATGTCTATATCTATATGTTCACCATCTAAATGTCTATATCTATATGTTCACCATCTAAATGTCTATATCAATATGTTCACCATCTAAATGTCTATATCAATATGTTCACCATCTAAATGCCTATATCTATATGTTCACCATCTCAAATGCCTATATCAATATGTTCACCATCTAAATGTCTATATCTATACCATCTAAATGTCTATATCTATATGTTCACCATCTAAATGTCTATATCTATATGTTCACCATCTAAATGTCTATATCAATATGTTCACCATCTAAATGTCTATATCTATATGTTCACCATCTAAATGTCTATATCTATATGTTCACCATCTAAATGTCTATATCAATATGTTCACCATCTAAATGTCTATATCAATATGTTCACCATCTAAATGTCTATATCTATATGTTCACCATCTAAATGTCTATATCTATATGTTCACCATCTAAATGTCTATATCTATATGTTCACCATCTAAATGTCTATATCCATATGTTCACCATCTAAATGTCTATATCCATATGTTCACCATCTAAATGTCTATATCATATGTTCACCATCTAAATGTCTATATCAATATGTTCACCATCTAAATGTCTATATCTATACCATCTAAATGTCTATATCTATATGTTCACCATCTAAATGTCTATATCTATACCATCTAAATGTCTATATCAATATGTTCACCATCTAAATGTCTATATCTATACCATCTAAATGTCTATATCAATATGTTCACCATCTAAATGTCTATATCAATATGTTCACCATCTAAATGTCTATATCAATATGTTCACCATCTAAATGTCTATATCAATATGTTCACCATCTAAATGTCTATATCAATATGTTCACCATCTAAATGCCTATATCAATATGTTCACCATCTAAATGCCTATATCAATATGTTCACCATCTAAATGTCTATATCTATATGTTCACCATCTAAATGTCTATATCAATATGTTCACCATCTAAATGTCTATATCAATATGTTCACCATCTAAATGCCTATATCAATATGTTCACCATCTAAATGTCTATATCTATATGTTCACAATCTAAATGTCTATATCAATATGTTCACCATCTAAATGCCTATATCAATATGTTCACCATCTAAATGTCTATATCAATATGTTCACCATCTAAATGTCTATATCTATACCATCTAAATGTCTATATCAATATGTTCACCATCTAAATGTCTATATCTATATGTTCACCATCTAAATGTCTATATCTATACCATCTAAATGTCTATATCAATATGTTCACCATCTAAATGTCTATATCAATATGTTCACCATCTAAATGTCTATATCAATATGTTCACCATCTAAATGTCTATATCAATATGTTCACCATCTAAATGTCTATATCAATATGTTCACCATCTAAATGCCTATATCTATATGTTCACCATCTCAAATGCCTATATCAATATGTTCACCATCTAAATGTCTATATCTATACCATCTAAATGTCTATATCTATATGTTCACCATCTAAATGTCTATATCAATATGTTCACCATCTAAATGTCTATATCAATATGTTCACCATCTAAATGTCTATATCTATATGTTCACCATCTAAATGTCTATATCAATATGTTCACCATCTAAATGTCTATATCTATATGTTCACCATCTAAATGTCTATATCTATATGTTCACCATCTAAATGTCTATATCAATATGTTCACCATCTAAATGTATCTATATGTTCACCATCTAAATGTCTATATCAATATGTTCACCATCTAAATGTCTATATCTATACCATCTAAATGTCTATATCAATATGTTCACCATCTAAATGTCTATATCTATATGTTCACCATCTAAATGTCTATATCTATACCATCTAAATGTCTATATCAATATGTTCACCATCTAAATGTCTATATCAATATGTTCACCATCTAAATGTCTATATCAATATGTTCACCATCTAAATGTCTATATCAATATGTTCACCATCTAAATGTCTATATCAATATGTTCACCATCTAAATGTCTATATCAATATGTTCACCATCTAAATGTCTATATCAATATGTTCACCATCTAAATGCCTATATCAATATGTTCACCATCTAAATGTCTATATCAATATGTTCACCATCTAAATGTCTATATCAATATGTTCACCATCTAAATGTCTATATCAATATGTTCACCATCTAAATGTCTATATCTATATGTTCACCATCTAAATGTCTATATCAATATGTTCACCATCTAAATGTCTATATCAATATGTTCACCATCTAAATGCCTATATCAATATGTTCACCATCTAAATGCCTATATCAATATGTTCACCATCTAAATGTCTATATCTATACCATCTAAATGTCTATATCAATATGTTCACCATCTAAATGTCTATATCTATATGTTCACCATCTAAATGTCTATATCTATACCATCTAAATGTCTATATCTATATGTTCACCATCTAAATGTCTATATCCTATGTTCACCATCTAAATGTCTATATCAATATGTTCACCATCTAAATGTCTATATCTATACCATCTAAATGTCTATATCTATACCATCTAAATGGCTATATCAATATGTTCACCATCTAAATGTCTATATCTAGTTCACCATCTAAATGTCTATATCTATATGTTCACCATCTAAATGTCTATATCTATATGTTCACCATCTAAATGTCTATATCAATATGTTCACCATCTAAATGTCTATATCTATATGTTCACCATCTAAATGTCTATATCAATATGTTCACCATCTAAATGTCTATATCAATATGTTCACCATCTAAATGCCTATATCAATATGTTCACCATCTAAATGCCTATATCAATATGTTCACCATCTAAATGTCTATATCTATACCATCTAAATGTCTATATCTATATGTTCACCATCTAAATGTCTATATCTATATGTTCACCATCTAAATGTCTATATCAATATGTTCACCATCTAAATGTCTATATCAATATGTTCACCATCTAAATGTCTATATCTATATGTTCACCATCTAAATGTCTATATCAATATGTTCACCATCTAAATGTCTATATCAATATGTTCACCATCTAAATGTCTATATCTATATGTTCACCATCTAAATGTCTATATCAATATGTTCACCATCTAAATGTCTATATCAATATGTTCACCATCTAAATGTCTATATCTATATGTTCACCATCTAAATGTCTATATCCATATGTTCACCATCTAAATGTCTATATCTATATGTTCACCATCTAAATGTCTATATCTAATATGTTCACCATCTAAATGTCCTATATCAATATGTTCACCATCTAAATGTCTATATCAATATGTTCACCATCTAAATGTCTATATCTATACCATCTAAATGTCTATATCAATATGTTCACCATCTAAATGTCTATATCAATATGTTCACCATCTAAATGTCTATATCAATATGTTCACCATCTAAATGTCTATATCAATATGTTCACCATCTAAATGTCTATATCAATATGTTCACCATCTAAATGTCTATATCAATATGTTCACCATCTAAATGTCTATATCAATATGTTCACCATCTAAATGTCTATATCTATATGTTCACCATCTAAATGTCTATATCAATATGTTCACCATCTAAATGTCTATATCTATATGTTCACCATCTAAATGTCTATATCAATATGTTCACCATCTAAATGCCTATATCAATATGTTCACCATCTAAATGTCTATATCATATGTTCACCATCTAAATGTCTATATCAATATGTTCACCATCTAAATGTCTATATCTATATGTTCACCATCTAAATGTCTATATCCGTATGTTCACCATCTAAATGTCTATATCTATATGTTCACCATCTAAATGTCTATATCCGTATGTTCACCATCTAAATGTCTATATCTATACCATCTAAATGTCTATATCTATATGTTCACCATCTAAATGTCTATATCTATATGTTCACCATCTAAATGTCTATATCAATATGTTCACCATCTAAATGTCTATATCAATATGTTCACCATCTAAATGTCTATATCAATATGTTCACCATCTAAATGTCTATATCAATATGTTCACCATCTAAATGCCTATATCAATATGTTCACCATCTAAATGTCTATATCTATACCATCTAAATGTCTATATCAATATGTTCACCATCTAAATGTCTATATCAATATGTTCACCATCTAAATGTCTATATCTATATGTTCACCATCTAAATGTCTATATCAATATGTTCACCATCTAAATGTCTATATCAATATGTTCACCATCTAAATGTCTATATCAATATGTTCACCATCTAAATGTCTATATCTATATGTTCACCATCTAAATGTCTATATCAATATGTTCACCATCTAAATGTCTATATCAATATGTTCACCATCTAAATGTCTATATCTATATGTTCACCATCTAAATGTCTATATCAATATGTTCACCATCTAAATGTCTATATCTATATGTTCACCATCTAAATGTCTATATCAATATGTTCACCATCTAAATGTCTATATCTTCACCATCTAAATGTCTATATCAATATGTTCACCATCTAAATGTCTATATCATATGTTCACCATCTAAATGTCTATATCAATATGTTCACCATCTAAATGTCTATATCTATATGTTCACCATCTAAATGTCTATATCTATACCATCTAAATGTCTATATCAATATGTTCACCATCTAAATGTCTATATCATATGTTCACCATCTAAATGTCTATATCAATATGTTCACCATCTAAATGTCTATATCAATATGTTCACCATCTAAATGTCTATATCAATATGTTCACCATCTAAATGTCTATATCAATATGTTCACCATCTAAATGCCTATATCAATATGTTCACCATCTAAATGTCTATATCTATATGTTCACCATCTAAATGCCTATATCAATATGTTCACCATCTAAATGTCTATATCAATATGTTCACCATCTAAATGTCTATATCAATATGTTCACCATCTAAATGCCTATATCAATATGTTCACCATCTAAATGCCTATATCAATATGTTCACCATCTAAATGTCTATATCTATATGTTCACCATCTAAATGTCTATATCATATGTTCACCATCTAAATGCCTATATCAATATGTTCACCATCTAAATGTCTATATCAATATGTTCACCATCTAAATGTCTATATCTATACCATCTAAATGTCTATATCAATATGTTCACCATCTAAATGTCTATATCAATATGTTCACCATCTAAATGTCTATATCAATATGTTCACCATCTAAATGTCTATATCAATATGTTCACCATCTAAATGTCTATATCAATATGTTCACCATCTAAATGTCTATATCAATATGTTCACCATCTAAATGTCTATATCAATATGTTCACCATCTAAATGTCTATATCAATATGTTCACCATCTAAATGTCTATATCTATACCATCTAAATGTCTATATCAATATGTTCACCATCTAAATGTCTATATCTATACCATCTAAATGCCTATATCAATATGTTCACCATCTAAATGTCTATATCTATACCATCTAAATGTCTATATCTATATGTTCACCATCTAAATGTCTATATCAATATGTTCACCATCTAAATGTCTATATCAATATGTTCACCATCTAAATGTCTATATCAATATGTTCACCATCTAAATGTCTATATCAATATGTTCACCATCTAAATGTCTATATCAATATGTTCACCATCTAAATGTCTATATCAATATGTTCACCATCTAAATGTCTATATCAATATGTTCACCATCTAAATGCCTATATCAATATGTTCACCATCTAAATGTCTATATCAATATGTTCACCATCTAAATGTCTATATCAATATGTTCACCATCTAAATGTCTATATCAATATGTTCACCATCTAAATGTCTATATCAATATGTTCACCATCTAAATGTCTATATCTATATGTTCACCATCTAAATGTCTATATCAATATGTTCACCATCTAAATGTCTATATCAATATGTTCACCATCTAAATGTCTATATCTATATGTTCACCATCTAAATGTCTATATCATATGTTCACCATCTAAATGTCTATATCTATACCATCTAAATGTCTATATCTATACCATCTAAATGTCTATATCTATATGTTCACCATCTAAATGCCTATATCTATACCATCTAAATGTCTATATCAATATGTTCACCATCTAAATGTCTATATCTATACCATCTAAATGCCTATATAGATATGTTCACCATCTAAATGTCTATATCTATACCATCTAAATGTCTATATCTATATGTTCACCATCTAAATGTCTATATCTATACCATCTAAATGTCTATATCTATATGTTCACCATCTAAATGTCTATATCAATATGTTCACCATCTAAATGTCTATATCAATATGTTCACCATCTAAATGTCTATATCTATATGTTCACCATCTAAATGTCTATATCTATATGTTCACCATCTAAATGTCTATATCCGTATGTTCACCATCTAAATGCCTATATCCGTATGTTCACCATCTAAATGTCTATATCTATATGTTCACCATCTAAATGTCTATATCTATACCATCTAAATGTCTATATCTATACCATCTAAATGTCTATATCTATACCATCTAAATGTCTATATCTATACCATCTAAATGTCTATATCTATATGTTCACCATCTAAATGTCTATATCTATATGTTCACCATCTAAATGCCTATATCAATATGTTCACCATCTAAATGCCTATATCAATATGTTCACCATCTAAATGCCTATATCAATATGTTCACCATCTAAATGTCTATATCTATACCATCTAAATGCCTATATCAATATGTTCACCATCTAAATGTCTATATCTATACCATCTAAATGTCGATATCTATATGTTCACCATCTAAATGCCTATATCAATATGTTCACCATCTAAATGCCTATATCAATATGTTCACCATCTAAATGTCTATATCAATATGTTCACCATCTAAATGTCTATATCAATATGTTCACCATCTAAATGTCTATATCTATATGTTCACCATCTAAATGTCTATATCAATATGTTCACCATCTAAATGTCTATCCATATGTTCACCATCTAAATGTCTATATCAATATGTTCACCATCTAAATGTCTATCCATATGTTCACCATCTAAATGCCTATATCAATATGTTCACCATCTAAATGTCTATCCATATGTTCACCATCTAAATGTCTATATCTATATGTTCACCATCTAAATGTCTATATCAATATGTTCACCATCTAAATGTCTATATCTATATATGTTCACCATCTAAATGTCTATATCAATATGTTCACCATCTAAATGTCTATATCTATACCATCTAAATGTCTATATCTATATGTTCACCATCTAAATGTCTATATCTATATGTTCACCATCTAAATGTCTATCCATATGTTCACCATCTAAATGCCTATATCAATATGTTCACCATCTAAATGCCTATATCTATATGTTCACCATCTAAATGTCTATCCATATGTTCACCATCTAAATGCCTATATCAATATGTTCACCATCTAAATGTCTATATCTATACCATCTAAATGCCTATATCAATATGTTCACCATCTAAATGTCTATATCAATATGTTCACCATCTAAATGTCTATATCTATATGTTCACCATCTAAATGTCTATATCAATATGTTCACCATCTAAATGCCTATATCAATATGTTCACCATCTAAATGTCTATATCAATATGTTCACCATCTAAATGTCTATATCAATATGTTCACCATCTAAATGTCTATATCCGTATGTTCACCATCTAAATGTCTATATCAATATGTTCACCATCTAAATGTCTATATCTATACCATCTAAATGTCTATATCAATATGTTCACCATCTAAATGTCTATATCTATATGTTCACCATCTAAATGTCTATATCAATATGTTCACCATCTAAATGTCTATATCCATATGTTCACCATCTAAATGTCTATATCAATATGTTCACCATCTAAATGTCTATATCCGTATGTTCACCATCTAAATGTCTATATCAATATGTTCACCATCTAAATGTCTATATCTATATGTTCACCATCTAAATGCCTATATCAATATGTTCACCATCTAAATGTCTATATCTATATGTTCACCATCTAAATGTCTATATCAATATGTTCACCATCTAAATGTCTATATCAATATGTTCACCATCTAAATGTCTATATCAATATGTTCACCATCTAAATTCCTATATCAATATGTTCACCATCTAAATGTCTATATCTATACCATCTAAATGCCTATATCAATATGTTCACCATCTAAATGCCTATATCAATATGTTCACCATCTAAATGTCTATATCTATATGTTCACCATCTAAATGTCTATATCAATATGTTCACCATCTAAATGTCTATATCTATATGTTCACCATCTAAATGTCTATATCAATATGTTCACCATCTAAATGTCTATATCAATATGTTCACCATCTAAATGTCTATATCTATATGTTCACCATCTAAATGCCTATATCAATATGTTCACCATCTAAATGTCTATATCTATACCATCTAAATGCCTATATCTATATGTTCACCATCTAAATGTCTATATCTATACCATCTAAATGCCTATATCAATATGTTCACCATCTAAATGTCTATATCTATATGTTCACCATCTAAATGTCTATATCTATACCATCTAAATGCCTATATCAATATGTTCACCATCTAAATGTCTATATCAATATGTTCACCATCTAAATGTCTATATCAATATGTTCACCATCTAAATGTCTATATCAATATGTTCACCATCTAAATGTCTATATCAATATGTTCACCATCTAAATGTCTATATCTATATGTTCACCATCTAAATGTCTATATCAATATGTTCACCATCTAAATGCCTATATCAATATGTTCACCATCTAAATGTCTATATCTATACCATCTAAATGTCTATATCTATATGTTCACCATCTAAATGTCTATATCAATATGTTCACCATCTAAATGCCTATATCTATACCATCTAAATGTCTATATCAATATGTTCACCATCTAAATGTCTATATCTATACCATCTAAATGCCTATATCAATATGTTCACCATCTAAATGTCTATATCTATACCATCTAAATGTCTATATCTATATGTTCACCATCTAAATGTCTATATCTATACCATCTAAATGTCTATATCTATATGTTCACCATCTAAATGTCTATATCAATATGTTCACCATCTAAATGTCTATATCAATATGTTCACCATCTAAATGTCTATATCAATATGTTCACCATCTAAATGTCTATATCAATATGTTCACCATCTAAATGTCTATATCTATATGTTCACCATCTAAATGTCTATATCAATATGTTCACCATCTAAATGTCTATATCAATATGTTCACCATCTAAATGTCTATATCTATATGTTCACCATCTAAATGTCCTATATCAATATGTTCACCATCTAAATGTCTATATCTATACCATCTAAATGCCTATATCAATATGTTCACCATCTAAATGCCTATATCAATATGTTCACCATCTAAATGCCTATATCTATATGTTCACCATCTAAATGCCTATATCAATATGTTCACCATCTAAATGTCTATATCTATATGTTCACCATCTAAATATCTATATCAATATGTTCACCATCTAAATGTCTATATCAATATGTTCACCATCTAAATGTCTATATCTATATGTTCACCATCTAAATGCCTATATCAATATGTTCACCATCTAAATGTCTATATCTATACCATCTAAATGCCTATATCTATATGTTCACCATCTAAATGTCTATATCTATACCATCTAAATGCCTATATCAATATGTTCACCATCTAAATGTCTATATCTATATGTTCACCATCTAAATGTCTATATCTATACCATCTAAATGCCTATATCAATATGTTCACCATCTAAATGTCTATATCAATATGTTCACCATCTAAATGTCTATATCAATATGTTCACCATCTAAATGTCTATATCAATATGTTCACCATCTAAATGTCTATATCAATATGTTCACCATCTAAATGTCTATATCTATATGTTCACCATCTAAATGTCTATATCAATATGTTCACCATCTAAATGCCTATATCAATATGTTCACCATCTAAATGTCTATATCTATACCATCTAAATGTCTATATCTATATGTTCACCATCTAAATGTCTATATCAATATGTTCACCATCTAAATGCCTATATCTATACCATCTAAATGTCTATATCAATATGTTCACCATCTAAATGTCTATATCTATACCATCTAAATGCCTATATCAATATGTTCACCATCTAAATGTCTATATCTATACCATCTAAATGTCTATATCTATATGTTCACCATCTAAATGTCTATATCTATACCATCTAAATGTCTATATCTATATGTTCACCATCTAAATGTCTATATCAATATGTTCACCATCTAAATGTCTATATCAATATGTTCACCATCTAAATGTCTATATCTATATGTTCACCATCTAAATGTCTATATCTATATGTTCACCATCTAAATGTCTATATCCGTATGTTCACCATCTAAATGCCTATATCCGTATGTTCACCATCTAAATGTCTATATCTATATGTTCACCATCTAAATGTCTATATCTATACCATCTAAATGTCTATATCTATGACCATCTAAATGTCTATATCATATGTTCAC
This sequence comes from Salmo salar, assembly GCF_965601325.2. Lineage (NCBI taxonomy): Eukaryota > Metazoa > Chordata > Actinopteri > Salmoniformes > Salmonidae > Salmo > Salmo salar. The sequence continues at coordinate 7,241,227 of NC_138292.1, forward strand.
CATCTAAATGTCTATATCTATACCATCTAAATGTCTATATCTATACCATCTAAATGTCTATATCTATATGTTCACCATCTAAATGTCTATATCTATATGTTCACCATCTAAATGCCTATATCAATATGTTCACCATCTAAATGCCTATATCAATATGTTCACCATCTAAATGCCTATATCAATATGTTCACCATCTAAATGTCTATATCTATACCATCTAAATGCCTATATCAATATGTTCACCATCTAAATGTCTATATCTATACCATCTAAATGTCGATATCTATATGTTCACCATCTAAATGCCTATATCAATATGTTCACCATCTAAATGCCTATATCAATATGTTCACCATCTAAATGTCTATATCTATACCATCTAAATGCCTATATCAATATGTTCACCATCTAAATGTCTATATCTATACCATCTAAATGTCGATATCTATATGTTCACCATCTAAATGCCTATATCAATATGTTCACCATCTAAATGTCTATCCATATGTTCACCATCTAAATGTCTATATCAATATGTTCACCATCTAAATGTCTATCCATATGTTCACCATCTAAATGCCTATATCAATATGTTCACCATCTAAATGTCTATCCATATGTTCACCATCTAAATGTCTATATCTATATGTTCACCATCTAAATGTCTATATCAATATGTTCACCATCTAAATGTCTATATCTATATATGTTCACCATCTAAATGTCTATATCAATATGTTCACCATCTAAATGTCTATATCTATACCATCTAAATGTCTATATCTATATGTTCACCATCTAAATGTCTATATCTATATGTTCACCATCTAAATGTCTATCCATATGTTCACCATCTAAATGCCTATATCAATATGTTCACCATCTAAATGCCTATATCTATATGTTCACCATCTAAATGTCTATCCATATGTTCACCATCTAAATGCCTATATCAATATGTTCACCATCTAAATGTCTATATCTATACCATCTAAATGCCTATATCAATATGTTCACCATCTAAATGTCTATATCAATATGTTCACCATCTAAATGTCTATATCTATATGTTCACCATCTAAATGTCTATATCAATATGTTCACCATCTAAATGCCTATATCAATATGTTCACCATCTAAATGTCTATATCAATATGTTCACCATCTAAATGTCTATATCAATATGTTCACCATCTAAATGTCTATATCCGTATGTTCACCATCTAAATGTCTATATCAATATGTTCACCATCTAAATGTCTATATCTATACCATCTAAATGTCTATATCAATATGTTCACCATCTAAATGTCTATATCTATATGTTCACCATCTAAATGCCTATATCAATATGTTCACCATCTAAATGTCTATATCTATACCATCTAAATGCCTATATCTATATGTTCACCATCTAAATGTCTATATCTATACCATCTAAATGCCTATATCAATATGTTCACCATCTAAATGTCTATATCTATATGTTCACCATCTAAATGTCTATATCTATACCATCTAAATGCCTATATCAATATGTTCACCATCTAAATGTCTATATCAATATGTTCACCATCTAAATGTCTATATCAATATGTTCACCATCTAAATGTCTATATCAATATGTTCACCATCTAAATGTCTATATCAATATGTTCACCATCTAAATGTCTATATCTATATGTTCACCATCTAAATGTCTATATCAATATGTTCACCATCTAAATGCCTATATCAATATGTTCACCATCTAAATGTCTATATCTATACCATCTAAATGTCTATATCTATATGTTCACCATCTAAATGTCTATATCAATATGTTCACCATCTAAATGTCTATATCTATATGTTCACCATCTAAATGTCTATATCTATACCATCTAAATGTCTATATCAATATGTTCACCATCTAAATGCCTATATCAATATGTTCACCATCTAAATGTCTATATCAATATGTTCACCATCTAAATGTCTATATCTATATGTTCACCATCTAAATGTCTATATCAATATGTTCACCATCTAAATGTCTATATCTATACCATCTAAATGTCTATATCTATATGTTCACCATCTAAATGTCTATATCAATATGTTCACCATCTAAATGTCTATATCTATATGTTCACCATCTAAATGCCTATATCAATATGTTCACCATCTAAATGTCTATATCTATATGTTCACCATCTAAATGTCTATATCAATATGTTCACCATCTAAATGTCTATATCAATATGTTCACCATCTAAATGCCTATATCAATATGTTCACCATCTAAATGTCTATATCAATATGTTCACCATCTAAATGTCTATATCAATATGTTCACCATCTAAATGTCTATATCTATATGTTCACCATCTAAATGTCTATATCAATATGTTCACCATCTAAATGTCTATATCTATATGTTCACCATCTAAATGTCTATATCCGTATGTTCACCATCTAAATGCCTATATCAATATGTTCACCATCTAAATGTCTATATCTATACCATCTAAATGTCTATATCAATATGTTCACCATCTAAATGTCTATATCTATATGTTCACCATCTAAATGTCTATATCCGTATGTTCACCATCTAAATGTCTATATCTATATGTTCACCATCTAAATGTCTATATCCGTATGTTCACCATCTAAATGTCTATATCTATACCATCTAAATGTCTATATCTATATGTTCACCATCTAAATGTCTATATCTATATGTTCACCATCTAAATGTCTATATCTATACCATCTAAATGTCTATATCAATATGTTCACCATCTAAATGTCTATATCAATATGTTCGCCAGGTGTCTAATGGGACATCATCGTTCCATGGCTCTTGTTCGGTCAGATCTCCCTCCAGAAGACTCAAAACACTTTGTAAAGGCTGGTGACATCTAGTGGAAGCAATAGGAAGTGCCAAAATATTCCTCAGCCCCTGTGCTTTTCAATGGGATAGGTTTAAAGGTAATACAACACATCAGGTATCCACTTCCTGTCAGAAAATGTCTCAGGGTTTTGCCTGCCAAATGAGTTCTGTTATACTCACAGACACCATTCAAACAGTTTTAGAAACTTTAGAGTGTTTTCTATCCATATATAATAAGTATATGCATATTCTAGTTACTGGGTAGGATTAGTAACCAGATTAAATCGGGTACATTTTTTTATCCAGACGTGCAAATGCTGCCCCCTAGCCCTAACAGGTTTTAAGATGGTGAGGAAAGCACTTTTAAAGAATAACCAGGCATCCTCTACTGATGGAATGCGGTCTATATTCTTCCAGGATACCCGGGCCAGGTCGATTAGAAAGGCCTGCTCGCTGAAGTGTTTTAGGGAGCGTTTGACAGTGATGAGGGGTGGACGTTTGACCGCAGACCCATTACGGACGTGTATTTGGACGGCTCGTGTTTACGGATTTGGGGTTGTACCTGGTGGGTTCAGTGATAATTTGTGTGAGATTGAGGGCATCTAGCTTAGATTGTAGGATGGCCGGGGTGTTAAGCATGTCCCAGTTTAGGTCACCTAACGGCACGAGCTCTGAAGATAGATGGGGGGCAGTCAATTCGCATATGATGTCCAGGGCACAGCTGGGGGCAGAAGGTGGTCTATAGCAAGCGGCAATGGTGAGAGACTTGTTTCTGGAGAGGTGGATTTTTAAAAGTAGAAGCTCAAATTGTTTTGGCACAGACCTGGATAGTAAGACAGAACTCTGCAGGCTATCTCTGCAGTAGATTGCAACTCTGCTCCCTTTGGCAGTTCTATCTTGTCGGAAAATGGTATAGTTAGGGATGGAAATTTCAGGGTTTTTGGTGGTCTTTCTAAGCCAGGATTCAGACACGGCTAGGACATCCGGGTTGGCGGAGTGTGCTAAGGCAGTGAATAAAACAAACTTAGGGAGGAGGCTTCTAATGTTAACATGCAAGAAACCAAGGCTTTTACAGTTACAGAAGTCAACAAATGAGAGCGCCTGGGGAATGGGAGTGGAGCTAGGCACTGCAGGGCCTGGATTAACCTGTAAATCACCAGAGAGACAGAGGAGGAGTAGGATAAGGGTACGGCTAAAGGCTATAAGAACTGGTCGTCTAGTACGTTTGGAACAGAGAGTAAAAGGAGCAGGTTTCTGGGCACGGTAGAATAGATTCAATGCATAATGTACAGACAAAGGTATGGTAGGATGTGAATACAGTGGATGTAAACCTAGGCATAGAGTGACGATGAGAGAGATATTGTCTCTAGAAACATCATTTAAACCAGGTGAGGTCACAACATGTGTGGGAGGTGGAACTAAAGGGTTAACTAAGGCGTATTGAGCAGGGCTAGAGGCTCTACAGTGAAATAAGGCAATAATTACTAACCAAAACAGTGATGGACAAGGCATATTGATATTAGGGAGAGGCATGCGTAGCTGGGTGATCATAGGGGTCCAGTGAGTGGCTTGGCGGGCCGGAGACACGGTGGTTCAGGCAGCTAGCGGGCCGGGGCTAGCAAGCTAGCAGAAGGGCCTTAGAGGGACGTCGCGACGGAAGAAGTCAGTTATAGCCCCCTCGTACTGTTACTTCGGCAGACCAGTCGTCGTGGATCAGCAGGACTCCGTGTGGTAAAAGTGTAGTGTGAGTAGGACAGGACCAAATGGCACCCTATTCCCATCATAGTGCACTACTTTTGACCAGAGCCAGCTTTGGTGAAACGTAGTGCCCTCACTTTATAGGGACTAGTGTTCCGTCTGGGAGGCAGACGGAGACTCTCATGGTTGTGTTGTATTGTATAGTCAAATCAAATCTAAACAAATTTTATTTGTCACGTGTGCTGAATACAACAGGTGTAGACCTATTCACTGTAGACCTTACAGTGAAATGCTTACTTACAAGCCCTTAACCAACAATGCAGTTTTAAGAAAAATAAGTGTTAAGAAAGTATTTACTAAAATAAACTGAAGCAACAAAAATACATAAATGAAACATTTAAACTTAAAAGAAGAAAATAGAAAAATAACTAATAATTAAAGAGCGAGAATAAAATAACAGTAGCGAGGCTATATACAGGCCCAGATTATATCGAGGCCCAGATTAAATCAAATCATTCACCCTCTTTACTAAACTAACAATGACAAATCCTAGATGTGTCACATTGTGAACCCATATGGAACTAATTGATCACACCTGGGTCAAATAGATTGTCAATTCAAGATGTACTTGGGTTATGCTTGACTTTGTTCAATAGTCCCAAAAGTGCAAACTGTTAGATAGATATGGAGGGACAGTGTAGTGAATACACTGTAAATGCTTCTAAATCTGCAGTGGGGTTTTGTGTCCTGTACACATGGCAGAGAGTGAGTTCGTGGCTGTATTAGTTTACCTTCACATGTTGTGCACCCTGCAATTCCACCCTGCAATTCCATAAACATTTGACCAGAGCCCGATGGCACTATATAGGGAATAGGGTGTAATTTGGGAAAATCCTTTCACATCTGTCTCTGCATGAAACTACATTACAGTGTCTGTGTGTGGCAGTTGATTCTGACTGAGCGGTGTGTGCTGTGCTCTCACACTGTGTGGACTGGAAAGATCCAGTTCTGTTAAGGCTGGTGAAATTAGGCCAGGTCTGTCATTTTGGCTCAGCAGCAGCACCCTTAACTCTTCAGCTGCCACAGGAACATGTGCAGATACACTGGGCCAAAAGAAACTGGCACAGGGCCGGGGCTCAATCTCATTCCAACTCCGTTAACTCAGGGACAGGGAATTTACATTAAATTCACATATTTTGTGACAATTATTAGTCATTTTCAGTTCACGAATTGCATTTGAATCCTATATTGACAGGAAGGAATTGACCCCAAACCTAATCTGAAGTAGAGAGTAGAAAGACAAAGATTGGACTCACTATGGTCCTTACAACATGGTCTTTACAGTTCCCTATTCATCATGTATCAATCAGGACCTACAATGTAGAGAGGTGGCTGAGTGGTACCTACCACTCTGTCTGTACCCTTGAGCAAGGCATTTAACCCTAATTGCTCCTGTAATTCGCTCTGGATAAGAGCGTCTGCTACATGTAAATGTAGCCCCCTATTATTTCCAATCTGTCTTAATAAATCTTGAAAATACCTTTAAAGAAAATAAGGATGAACAGGACTGTATTTGACCCCAGTCTCTGCTTCGGCTCAGGGGGAGGGACTGTCTGTCTGTCTGTCTCTGTCTGTATTTGATGATTAAGATCTTCTAACCCACAGAGAGAGAGAAAGAGAAGAGAGAGAGAAAAGAGAGAGAGAGAGAGAGAAAAGAAAGAGCGAGATAGAGAGAGCGAGAAAAGAGAGAGAGAGAGAGAGAAAAGAAAGAGAGAGCGAGAGAGAGAGATAGAGAGAGAGAGAAAAGAGAGAGAGAGAGAGAGAAAAGAGAGAGAGAGAGAGAGAGAGAGAGAAAAGAGAGAGAGAGAGAGAAAAGAGAGAGAGAGAGAAGAGAGAGAGGAGAGAGAGAAAAGAGAGAGCGAGAGAGAGAGAAAAGAGAGAGAGAGAGAGAGAGAGAGAGAAAAGAGAGAGAGAGAGAGAGAGAGAGAGAGAAAGAGAGAGAGAGAGAGAGAGAGAGAGAGAAAAGAGAGAGAGAGGAAAAGAGAGAGAGAGAGAGAAAAGAGAGAGAGATAGGGTCTGAGCAGCACGTTTAGCACTTTGACTTCAGTCTCTGGGGGACTGTCAGTCTAGTGACTTCTTCACTCTCAAATGGCACCCTCTATTTCCTATTTAGTGTACTGCTGGTGAAAAGTAGCGCACTAAATAAGGAACAGGGTGCCATTTGCGATGCAGCCTCAGTCTAGTCAGTGTTGTTGAACAGTGTTGAACAGCCTGAAATGCAGGATTGTTTCCCTCCATGATATCCGCCAGATAACTAGCTCCACTGGTATGTCAGACAGTATCCCACATCTGTAAAACCCTGAAAAGCATGACATGTAAAAGTACTGGATTGCATGACATGTAAAAGTACTGGATCGTCTACGGCTGAGCAATCCGTACAAGGTTGCATCCCAAATGCATCCTATTCCCTATATAGTGCACTACTTTTGCTCAGGGTCTATACAGTACACATGGAATAGGGTGCTAGTTGGAACGCAGACTTTCAGTGGACTTCTCAAGGGGTGATTCAGGGGCGATGGTTATTTATAGCTGTGTGGCGTTTCATGAGATCAAGTGCAAAGTGTTGATAAATAAAACAGGCTGTGGGTTAGTTAGGTCCTCCCTGAAGGAGTTGATGTGGTTCAGTGTACATGCCTGGGTGAACTGAAGGATGCTCTGGGACAGAAACACCTACACAATGCTATAAATGTAAGGATCACATGACTTGACGTCTCACTCTTCTAAGAGTGCTTTGGGAGAAAACAACCTATAATGTATACCATTTAGCAGACGCTAAAACACACATCTACTCTCTCGTTGACCCCACTGCTGAAACCCTCATTCACGACTGGACTACTGCGATGCCATTCTCTACGGACTCCCCGCCAAAACACTGGACAGACTTCAACATATTCCAAATTCAGCTGCATGAGGACCACATCACCCCCACCCGCATCAAACTCCACTGGCTCCTAGTTCAACACAGGACTGCTCATGCTCACCTAGAAAATGCTCAATGGACTGGCGCCCATATACCTTACTGACCTGCTGCACCCCTACATTCCAACCTGTTCAGTGCACTCCTCTGACACTGGCCTCCTCACCATCCCACCACCAGGCTCTCCTCCATCGGAGACCAGGCCACTGGCCTCCTCACCATCCCACCACCAGGCTCCTCTCCATGGGAGACCAGGCCACTGGCCTCCTCACCATCCCACCACCAGGCTCCTCTCCATGGGAGACCAGGCCACTGGCCTCCTCACCATCCCACCACCAAGCTCCTCTCCATGGGAGACCAGGCCACTGGCCTCCTCACCATCCCACCACCAGGCTCCTCTCCATGGGAGACCAGGCCACTGGCCTCCTCACCATCCCACCACCAGGCTCCTCTCCATGGGAGACCAGGCCACTGGCCTCCTCACCATCCCACCACCAGGCTCCTCTCCATGGGAGACCAGGCCATCTCACCATCCCACCACCAGGCTCTCCTCCATGGGAGACCAGGCCACTGGCCTCCTCACCATCCCACCACCAGGCTCCCCTTCCATGGGAGACCAGGCCACTGGCCTCCTCACCATCCCACCACCAAGCTCCCCTCCATGGGAATGCAGGCTTTAAGCAGTGCAGCTCCACTACTCTGGACCTCCTTCCATGTCAGAACCTCACAATCCCCACACATATTATAATCCACACTAAAGACACACCTCTTCCCACAGGCTTACCCGGATTCTCTTGTTTTAGCTTTTATCCTAAGTCTAGTTCACTTCCTGGTTCGTCTGTCATCATGTTTAGTTCACTTCCTTGTTAGTCTGTCATCATATTTAGTGTTCTCCCTGGTCAGTCTGTCATCTTGTTTAGTGTTCTCCCTGGTCAATCTGTCATCATATTTAGTGTTCTCCCTGGTTAGTCTGTCATCATGTTTAGTGTTCTCCCTGGTCAGTCTGTCATCATGTTTAGTGTTCTCCCTGGTTAGTCTGTCATCATGTTTAGTGTTCTCCCTGGTTAGTCTGTCATCATGTTTAGTGTTCTCCCTGGTCAGTCTGTCATCATGTTTAGTGTTCTCCCTGGTTAGTCTGTCATCATGTTTAGTGTTCTCCCTGGTCAGTCTGTCATCATGTTTAGTGTTCTCCCTGGTTAGTCTGTCATCATGTTTAGTGTTCTCCCTGGTTAGTCTGTCATCATGTTTAGTGTTCTCCCTGGTTAGTCTGTCATCATGTTTAGTGTTCTCCCTGGTTAGTCTGTCATCATGTTTAGTGTTCTCCCTGGTTAGTCTGTCATCATGTTTAGTGTTCTCCCTGGTCAGTCTGTCATCATGTTTAGTGTTCTCCCTGGTCAGTCTGTCATCATGTTTAGTGTTCTCCCTGGTCAGTCTGTCATCATGTTTAGTGTTCTCCATGGTCAGTCTGTCATCATGTTTAGTGTTCTCCCTGGTCAGTCTGTCATCATGTTTAGTGTTCTCCCTGGTCAGTCTGTCATCATGTTTAGTGTTCTCCCTGGTCAGTCTGTCATCATGTTTAGTGTTCTCCCTGGTCAGTCTGTCATCATGTTTAGTGTTCTCCCTGGTCAGTCTGTCATCATGTTTAGTGTTCTCCCTGGTCAGTCTGTCATCATGTTTAGTGTTCTCCCTGGTTAGTCTGTCATCATGTTTAGTGTTCTCCCTGGTCAGTCTGTCATCATGTTTAGTGTTCTCCCTGGTTAGTCTGTCATCATGTTTAGTGTTCTCCCTGGTTAGTCTGTCATCATGTTTAGTGTTCTCCCTGGTCAGTCTGTCATCATGTTTAGTGTTCTCCCCTGGTCAGTCTGTCATCATGTTTAGTGTTCTCCCTGGTCAGTCTGTCATCATGTTTAGTGTTCTCCCTGGTTAGTCTGTCATCATGTTTAGTGTTCTCCCTGGTTAGTCTGTCATCATGTTTAGTGTTCTCCCTGGTTAGTCTGTCATCATGTTTAGTGTTCTCCCTGGTCAGTCTGTCATCATGTTTAGTGTTCTCCCTGGTCAGTCTGTCATCATGTTTAGTGTTCTCCCTGGTTAGTCTGTCATCATGTTTAGTGTTCTCCCTGGTCAGTCTGTCATCATGTTTAGTGTTCTCCCTGGTCAGTCTGTCATCATGTTTAGTGTTCTCCCTGGTCAGTCTGTCATCATGTTTAGTGTTCTCCCTGGTCAGTCTGTCATCATGTTTAGTGTTCTCCCTGGTCAGTCTGTCATCATGTTTAGTGTTCTCCCTGGTTAGTCTGTCATCATGTTTAGTGTTCTCCCTGGTCAGTCTGTCATCATGTTTAGTGTTCTCCCTGGTCAGTCTGTCATCATGTTTAGTGTTCTCCCTGGTCAGTCTGTCATCATGTTTAGTGTTCTCCCTGGTCAGTCTGTCTTCATGTTTAGTGTTCTCCCTGGTTAGTCTGTCATCATGTTTAGTGTTCTCCCTGGTTAGTCTGTCATCATGTTTAGTGTTCTCCCTGGTCAGTCTGTCATCATGTTTAGTGTTCTCCCTGGTCAGTCTGTCATCATGTTTAGTGTTCTCCCTGGTCAGTCTGTCATCATGTTTAGTGTTCTCCCTGGTCAGTCTGTCATCATGTTTAGTGTTCTCCCTGGTCAGTCTGTCATCATGTTTAGTGTTCTCCCTGGTCAGTCTGTCATCATGTTTAATGTTCTCCCTGGTCAGTCTGTCATCATGTTTAGTGTTCTCCCTGGTTAGTCTGTCATCATGTTTAGTGTTCTCCCTGGTTAGTCTGTCATCATGTTTAGTGTTCTCCCTGGTTAGTCTGTCATCATGTTTAGTGTTCTCCCTGGTCAGTCTGTCATCATGTTTAGTGTTCTCCCTGGTCAGTCTGTCATCATGTTTAGTGTTCTCCCTGGTTAGTCTGTCATCATGTTTAGTGTTCTCCCTGGTCAGTCTGTCATCATGTTTAGTGTTCTCCCTGGTCAGTCTGTCATCATGTTTAGTGTTCTCCCTGGTTAGTCTGTCATCATGTTTAGTGTACTTCTATATACTTACTTATATTTTATCCTGCTGATTTTGTTGTGTATGTAAAGTGACTAAGGGCGTCGTGAAAAGCGCTTAACATTTTTTAAATTATTATTACACAGACACAGTATTGTAAGTGTGAAGATTACCTGCCTGGTGTCATAGACTAAACGTAACATAATAAAATGTAAATCCGGGACACTGCATTTGTATTAAATATTACGATTGGTATGGTTACATAAGACAGATTAAGGCAAAAACAAAAGTAAGGTGGTTGGGTGGGCGTATAACGAGAACGTCTAGCAACCCAAATGTTGCGAGTTCGAATCTCATCATGGACAACTTTAGCATTTTAGCTAAATTGCAACTTTTCAACTACTTACTACTTTTTAACTATTTTGCAACTACTTAGCATGTTAGCTAACCCTTCCCCTAAACTTAACCCTTTAACCTAACTCCTAAACTTAACCCTAACCCTGAGCCTAGAGAACGTTAGCCACCTAGCCAGAATTCGTAACATACCATACGTTTTGAAAATTTGTAACATTGTACATTTTCCAAATTCGTAACATTCAGTATCATACGAATATGTAATGGTCATCCACAAATTAATACATAGCATACGAAACTTAACGTGTCATACTAAATGGAGTGTCTCTGATTTACGTACAGAATAATACGAAATGCTCTGAGACCAGGTTGAGATCACATGACTTGATGTCTCACTCTTATAAGAGCGCTTTGGGAGAAAACAATGTATAATGTATCCCATTTAGCAGACGCTAAAACACACGTCTACACAGCACTGTACATGTGAAGATAGCCTAAAAAACACAATGCAATCTTGATAAGAGAAAATCCTGAAGAAGCTCCTGGTAAGCCACTCATTTCTGCTGTGACATTCAGTAGGCTGCTATTATCTCTCTGTGTTGGGAAGAACTTGACCTATTGGCTAAAGGCCAGAAGGGTTTTTATTAGCGCGGGGGTGTGTGTGTGTGTGTGTGTGTGTGTGTGTGTGTGTGTGTGTGTGTGTGTGTGCTGTGTGTGTGTGTGTGTGTGTGTGTGTGTGTGTGTGTGTGTGTGTGTGTGTGTCTGTGTGTGTGTGTGTGTGGTGGTGGTTGTGTGTCTGTGTGTGGGTGTGTGTGTGTGACTCTGATTCATGGTCGTCGCGGCGCGGCTCCTTCACTCCAAGAAACTCCTTCACTGCAGCAGCACTGCTACAGTAAACGTGAAAGGAATTTTTAGACACAGTGCTAAGTGGGATTTTCCCTGTGAATGTGTGCGTCCGTGTTTGGTGTGAGTGTGTGTGGTGTGTGTGTGTGTGCCGCGTCTGTCCGTGTGTGTGTGCGACTGCGTGTGTGTACGTCTGTTTGTGTGAATGTGCGTGCATGTCGGTGTGTGTGTGTGTGTAGAGATGTGGGTCACGCAGTTCAGCTGGAATAGTCTACATATGTGGAACAGGAAGAGGGGAGATCCACACAGGAACAGCTTCTGGGGGAGGAATGTATGCTGTTCAAACACTATGGCTTACGTCCCAAATGGCAGCCAGAGAGCTCTATTGTCCCTGGTCAACAGTAGTGTCTTATATAGGGAATAGGATGCGATTTGGGATACGGCCACTACAGTTCACCGACAGGCAGTGTGTGCAATAATAACACAATTCAGCCTGTTGGAAACCCTCTCTGACACGTACCCTGCGGCTAACTCTCTAACAGATGATTTCAAGTTCAACAGCATTTTCATATCAAGTGTTTGTAATGACTCTCTCTTTGTACATGTTATACAGTATAGACTGTCTGGCCTTGACTCGTGCCTAGTTAGACTTACTACTGTGGTGAAGGGACTTGAGTGTGAAGACCGACACACGGCCGAAGGACACATTAGTCTATATGATGCATGCATTACTGTACATGTGGTTCTGGGTTCATTTCCATTTTGTCAGTACCTAGATGAACGTTGACTAGTTGAGAGAGAGAGAAAACCCCACGTTCAGTTTGGTTCCTTGTTTTCCTTTTGAACAGCTATGTCCAGTCTCTTTGATTTGATGTGTCTTAGACATTTCAGCCAGGTGCTCTCCAGCTGAACAAATACTATTTCAAACTGTGTCTGTCTGAGTCAGTGCATCCCAAATGGAATCCTATTCCCTACATAGTGCACTACTTTTGACCAGAGCCCTGGGTGTGATTTGGGACGCAGGCTGAGAGATGAAAGCCTGTGATTTATAGAACAAACAGACGAGGGATACTACATCCCAAATGTTACCCTATTACCATTTAAGTGCACTACTTTTGACCAGAGCCTTATGGGTCAGTAGTGGCCCTATATAGGGAACAGGGTTCCATTTTGGACATAGCCCAGCTCTGTAGTCACACACAGGGAGGCTGCCCGACTGCCTGCCATACATCTTACCCAGGGTATTGCTTCAATGCTTTGTTCCTGAAAAGGTCTCTGGGTAATTTCCACATCTAAGGTCCGAAGGGAGGAGATGTGTGGAGCAAGGTTGTGTTCCAAATAGTAGCCTATTCCCTACATAGTGCACTAATTTTGACCAAGGTCCAAAGAGCTTTGGTAAAAAAAAGTAGTGCACTATATAGGGAATAGGCTGACGTTTGGGACGCACCCCGACAACTGAAAGGGACTCTGTGTAGGACAGGCTCAGCTCAAGGTGACAGGTATTGGTATTTGTATTTTATTAGGATCCCTATTAGCTGTTGAGAAAGCAGCAGCTCCTCTTCCTGGGGTCCACACAGAACATGAAACATAATACAGAACATTAATAGACAAGGACAGAACTACATACATTTAAAATGTCACATATCAATAGAGGTGTTGTGAGGTGTTGCTTTATCAGTTTTATGAAACCAGGTTTGCTGTTTATTTGAGCAATATGAGATGGAATGGATGTAATCATGGCTCTATATAATACTGTACACTTTCTTGAACGTGTTCTGGATTTGGGGACTGAAAAGTGTGTGTGTCAGAGCTGTGTCTAAGTTGACTATGCAAACAATTTGTCATTTTCAACAAATGAATGTTTCTTAGAAAAAGAAGAATTGATGCATTCAGTCTCTTCAACTCTTAACCAAGAGAGACTGACATGCATAGTATGGATATTATCCCTCAGATTACAGTGAAGAGCAAGACGTGCCGCTCTGTTCTGGGCAGCTGCAGCTTAACTAGGTCTTTCCTAGCAGCACTTGACCACACGAATGGACAACAATCAAGATCAGATAAAACTAGAGCCTGCAGGACTTGCTTTGAAAGGGACAAATGAAACCATTATATTATATGACTAATTGTTGGCTCTTACCTGGCCCAGCTGCGGGGTGTGTGTGTGTGTGTGTGTGTGTGTGTGTGTGTGTGTGTGTGTGTGTGTGTGTGTGTGTGTGTGTGTGTGTGTTAGGCCCTAAACACTGCAGAACATTGTTAACTTCTGCAGTTTTTCCCATCTCACTGTCAGAAGACATCAGTTCCATTCACTGAATGTAAAAGGTTTCAGCCCAATATGGCGCCCTATTCCCTATATAGTGCACTACCTTAGACCAGGGCCTATGGGGATAAGTAGTGCACTATATAAGGAATAGGGTGCCAGTTTGGGACAGATAGAAGTTGTGAAAACAGTTATGATGTTCTTCCCTCTCTGAGCCCTTGGCGTTTGCTACAGTAAGCGGTCATCGCTAACCCTGAGTGTCCCCCTTCCTTTCTCAGGACGACAGTGATGGTATCCCGTGGTTAGAGGAACGCGAGGTGAGGAAGGTGCTCTACCTTTCTCTGAAGGAGTTTAAGAACACCCAGAGGAACAAGGTGACAGATGGCCTCGGCACAGGAAACATCAACGGTGAGTCTCTCGCCTGTAGCTGTTATTGTCACAATGGCTACATCCCAAATGGCACCCTATTCCCTATGTAGTGCACTACTTTTGACCAGAGCCCTATTGGAGAATAGGGTTCCATTTGGGAGGAAGCCATTGTCAGTGGGCCTTCAACAATAGCCTGCATTGCCTTAGAAATGACAATTGTGTTGACCGTTTCTCTTTCTACCACATCCACAGCATACTTGTTACTAAATGGTTCTCCAGCACAGTTAGTTTCTTTAGCCACATCAAGCCAGCAAGACCTCGTGAGATCAAATTCTGTTTCACTTAACGAAACGTGAGTGCAGCGCTTAGTCTGGTTTCATGAGGCTAGAATTTCTTACCATAAGAAGTGAGAAAGAATAGGTTCATTTTGGTATTCACAAATACCATGATATACCTCCTTGTGAAATAGCCCCCTGTTCATACAGTACAATATTATAGTTTTCCAACCTGGCCTATCCAGATAAACACCTCAGGACCTGGCCTATCCAGATAAACACCACAGGACCTGGCCTATCCAGATAAACACCACAGGACCTGGCCTATCCAGATAAACACCACAGGACCTGGCCTATCCAGATAAACACCACTGGACCTGGCCTACCCAGATAAACACCACAGGACCTGGCCTATCCAGATAAACACCACAGGACCTGGCCTATCCAGATAAACACCAGATGACCTGGCCTATCCAGATAAACACCTCAGGACCTGGCCTATCCAGATAAACACCACAGGACCTGGCCTATCCAGATAAACACCACAGGTCCTGGCCTATCCAGATAAACACCTCTGGACCTGGCCTATCCAGATAAACACCACAGGACCTGGCCTATCCAGATGAACACCTCAGGACCTGGCCTATCCAGATAAACACCACAGGACCTGGCCTATCCAGATAAACACCACAGGACCTGGCCTATCCAGATAAACACCAGATGGCCTGGCCTATCCAGATAAACACCACAGGACCTGGCCTATCCAGATGAACACCTCAGGACCTGGCCTATCCAGATAAACACCACAGGACCTGGCCTATCCAGATAAACACCACAGGACCTGGCCTATCCAGATAAACACCAGATGGCCTGGCCTATCCAGATAAACACCACAGGACCTGGCCTATCCAGATAAACACCACAGGACCTGGCCTATCCAGGTCAACACCACAGGACCTGGCCTATCCAGATAAACACCACAGGACCTGGCCTATCCAGATAAACACCAGATGGCCTGGCCTATCCAGATAAACACCACAGGACCTGGCCTATCCAGATAAACACCACAGGACCTGGCCTATCCAGATAAACACCAGATGGCCTGGCCTATCCAGATAAACACCAGATGACCTGGCCTATCCAGATAAACACCACAGGACCTGCCCTATCCAGATAAACACCAGATGACCTGGCCTATCCAGATAAACACCAGATGACCTGGCCTATCCAGATAAACACCAGATGGCCTGGCCTATCCAGATAAACACCAGATGGCCTGGCCTATCCAGATAAACACCAGATGGCCTGGCCTATCCAGATAAACACCAGATGACCTGGCCTATCCAGATAAACACCAGATGGCCTGGCCTATCCAGATAAACACCACATGACCTGGCCTATCCAGATAAACACCACAGGACCTGGCCTATCCAGGTCAACACCACAGGACCTGGCCTATCCAGATAAACACCACAGGACCTGGCCTATCCAGATAAACACCACAGGACCTGGCCTATCCAGATAAACACCAGATGGCCTGGCCTATCCAGATAAACACCACAGGACCTGGCCTATCCAGATAAACACCACAGGACCTGGCCTATCCAGATAAACACCAGATGGCCTGGCCTATCCAGATAAACACCAGATGACCTGGCCTATCCAGATAAACACCACAGGACCTGCCCTATCCAGATAAACACCAGATGACCTGGCCTATCCAGATAAACACCAGATGACCTGGCCTATCCAGATAAACACCAGATGGCCTGGCCTATCCAGATAAACACCAGATGACCTGGCCTATCCAGATAAACACCAGATGGCCTGCCCTATCCAGATAAACACCAGATGACCTGGCCTATCCAGATAAACACCAGATGGCCTGGCCTATCCAGATAAACACCAGATGACCTGGCCTATCCAGATAAACACCAGATGGCCTGGCCTATCCAGGTCAACACCACAGATGGATGGATATAGAGTATTCTGAGCTGGCAGGAGAAAGGCTTTAGACTGTTTTATGCGAAAGCGAAGATGAAATGATTCAGCCTTTCTAACCAAACACCAACGCATTCAGAGTCAGACAGGCTCTAAACGCTTAGGATGCATCTCAAATGGAAACCTATTCCCCATATGTAGTGCACTACTTTTGACCACTACCCGTAGAGTCCTGGTTCACTATAACAGGAACAGGGTGCCGTTTGGAATGCACACCTAGACACAAACTAACAGTAGGAAAAGCATCATGCTATTCAGACAGGCTCTAAAGATAAGATACACTCATCTGGGAATAACACAAATGGAGCAGGAAGTGAACGCTGCATACACAAGTAGATGCTTCCATTTTGGCTTCTCTTCTCTACAGTAACATGTCTTCTCTGGCTGTTTACCCACAGTGACAAGTTGGGAGGGGAATTCCTCTTTTCCCTGTATGCATCCCAAATGGCACCCTTTTCCCTATTTAGGTCCTTTTCCCTAGGGGCCTTGGTCCAAAGTAGTGCACTATGTAGTGAATAGTGTGCCATTTGGGATGCATGCACCCTCTTTTTCTCTTTGTTCACTTTCTGTTCAGGCTCTCTTCTGATGTTTGTGACTGATTGGCATTTGAGTCAGGATATGGAAGTGCTGTGCTCAGCCTCTCCACGGTGCCACTCCAGGCCACTTCTGAACCTCAGCAGGATTCTCCCTATGCATGGAGGAGGCTATTATTATCTCTGGGTTTAACGTGTTTCTCTGCACTTAACACCGCTAAGAGGCAATGCATGGAATTCCTGCACAGAAGATATCCTATTTTCACACAAATATCTAATATCTAAAATATAGATTTTTTGAATTCTCAAAAAGTGCAAATGTTTCAGATTAATTCTCAAAGCAGACTAGATTAGATTAGATTTCTGTACAAATCACTTCCTCCTTTTCCCTATTCATTTGTACTCATCCACTTGTACTCTTCTAAT
This sequence comes from Salmo salar, assembly GCF_965601325.2. NCBI lineage: Eukaryota > Metazoa > Chordata > Actinopteri > Salmoniformes > Salmonidae > Salmo > Salmo salar. The sequence goes on from NC_138292.1 coordinate 7,258,836, forward strand.
CTCCGCCCGGCACAGCCAGAAGAGGACTGGCCTCCCCTCAGACCCTGGTTCCTCTCTAGGTTTCTTCCTAGGTTCCTGCCTTTCTAGGGAGTTTTTCCTAGCCACCGTGCTTCTACACCTGCATTGCTTGCTGTTTGGGGTTTAAGACTGGGTTTCTGTATAAGCACTTTGTGACATCTGCTGATGTAAAAAAGGGCTTCATAAATACATTTGAATGATTGATTATGCCAGTCATTTGTACAGTAACACCAATGAAATGAAACAGGCAGGGGAGTACAGCTTGAACCCTCAACCTTCTGGCCTGAAGCCCAGAGCACCATCGACTGTGCCTCAGAAGCATGCTTCTTTACACCACAGATAGAATAATATTTGAGGCTTCACTACAGACACCCTGGTTCGAATCCAGGCTGTATCACAACCGGCCGTGATTGGGAATCCCATAGGGCGGCGCACAGTGTCGTCCGGGTTTTCACCAGGGTAGGCCGTCATTGTAAATAAGAATTTGTTCTTAACTGACTTGCCTAGTTAAATAAAGGTTAAATAAAGGTTAAATAAAAATATACATCAAACATAGTCAACATACTGTCAGACATAATAAGCTGATGAACACTAAATCTCAGTCACTACCAGCATGCAAACATTAATCATCCTCTGGACAAAAGCTATGCAAGATTCCCATTGCCAGTGTTACACTAGTGCCGTGCTAATTTCAGTTGGCTTATTTCTCTAGACAGTTCAATGGGCCATTAGGAATATTATAATTCTGCCATGATTACAGTGACTATCTGTTAGTAAAGTACATTATGTATTGGATAATGCCCCCTTCTGTGGCTTTTACTGTGGACTTCCTGTCTGATTAATTTCTCTCTAATGGGCTCTCCTACACACACATGTACACACACATGTACACACACATGTACACACACACACACGCACACACGCACGCACGCACGCACGCACGCACGCACGCACGCCACACACACACACACACACACACACACACACACACACACACACACACACACACACACACACACACACACACACACACGGCGCAGAGAGAGACACATACACGCAGACCTTGCGCACACACACAAACATACACTGGCACGTGCACACACACACACATGCAGAGAGAGACACACGCACACACACACACAGGCACGCATGCACGCATAGGCAAACCACACACACACACACACACACACACACACACACACACATGCACACAGACAGACAGAATCAGTCTGATTGTCAATCTTACAGCATTGCAACGCTCTAACATTCAGCTCAGTGTCCCTCAGTTCATTATCAATGGGACCGCAGGCAAATCACCAGCTGTACCTGGTGTTCTGGTACAGGAACGAGCCATTCCCTGACAAATGGCACCCTATGCCCTATATAGAGCGCTACTTTTTACCAGAGACATATTGGCCTTGCACTAAATATGGAATAGGGTGCCATTTGGGACACAGCCACTTTGAGCAGACCCAAGTACAGCAACACCGACTGACGACTTCTGTTTCTGTGCTCGCTGCATGTATTTATGTCCTCAACAACGATGAACAACGTTCAACAATTTAGAACAAGGGGGGGGGCAAATTACGGCCCGCACGGGCACTTCAATCCGGCCCCCTTTTTTCTCCACAATTTCATTGTGTCCAGTGTGGTAGTTACAGTCTTGTCCCATCGCTGCAACTCCCATACGGACTCGGGAGAGGCAAAGGTTGAGAGCCGTGCGTCCTCCAAAACACAACCCAACCAAGCCGCACTGCTTCTTGACACAATGCCTGCTTAACCCGGAAGCCAGCCGCACCAATGTGTCAGAGGAAACACCGTACACCTGGCGACTGTGTCAGCCTGCATGCGTCCGGCCCGCCACAGGAGTCGCTAGAGCGCGATGGTACAAGGAAATCTCGGCCTGCCAAACCCTCTCCTAACCCGGACGATGCTGGGCCAATTGTGCGCCGCCTCATGGGTCTCCCAGTCACGACCAGCCTGGGATAGAACCCGGTCTGTAGTGATGCCTTAGACTTGGGAGGCCCCCGCAAATTGATTTTAACAAACAATTGGTCCCCCAAAAAATGCGTCCCTCCGTTGAATTTCAAAATCCCGATGTGGCCCTTGGGCCAAAACGTTTGCCCACCCCTGACTTAGAAGAAGGGTGAACAATGACAGGGCTTTTGGTTTTGTTCAACTTGGATAGTTTTCTGGCTGTAGACAGTATTATTACAGTAGTAAATGCATCAGCCAAGTATAGCAAACAAGTGCTTAAAAAGTATATCAGAAATGTTTAATTGGTATTGGTACTGATAAAAAGATGTTAAACCATAATCACATTCAGTAACACCATCTGTCTGTTTAGAATGAACAGAAACACATTTGAGAATGTTGAAAGGCTGTTTTCTTGCCAAGCCAGATTGCTTGATGGTTTGGGATAATGCTTTTGTGTCATGGAATATAACTTTGCATCGTTAAAAAGTGAAAGGGCTGTGCGCGACATGGGATTGAATCCCACCCCTGACACTTTCCTACTTTCTCTTTTAAAAACAAATTTGATTTTGCACCTTTGAAATGTGAGTTAGTGTTGATTGTAATTGATGTCCCTCTCCCTGACCAACAGGCTCTTTCCCACACAGCCATGGCTGCCGGTCAGGACAAAAGGCAGGGATACTGGCAGTCAACGGTAAAGCTGAGTGCTCACGCTGCTCGTCTCAAAGCAACGACGGCAGCAGCGAGTATTCAGGGGACGATCCAGTCAGAAAGAGGTGACCCCTCCCTGTATTACAATGTGGTTATACTGTGTTAAAGGGGCAATCTGGGATTGGTACATATATATTTGGCCTTACATGAATGATATATATTTATTGATTCTTGAATAATATAAGTTATAAATGCCTCATAAGCTTAGTTCAACAGTCTTACCCTATCAGAACCCAAAATAAAAGCTTGTTTTACTCAGAACAGCAACATGTTATAGTGTTGTGATCTGAGTGTGTACGAGAACAGGAGGATTGGACTGTTGTGGTTCGGGTACTGTGTTACTGTTTGGACCAGGGAGGGGCTGGTAAGAAGGGACGTTGTGTAGTGTCCTCCTGCTGTCCACCGGCTGTCTCCTATTGGCAGCCAATCAGACCGGGCTGTGTGACAGCCAACTGTCCTGTTGCTCCACTCTGCCAAGTCTAGATCTAATAAAACAACTACCAAAGATTTTACAACTGTTTTTATCATATTCAAAAACATCTAAAAGAACAGGCAGTGTTTGTGACAGTCTGTGTTTCTGTGGTGCTGAAAACAAAGCCCACCAAAAGACAGTGTCTGTGTTTCAAATGGCACCCTATTCCCTGCATAGTGCACTACTTTTGACCAGAGCTCTGGGGGTAGTATTGACCTAATTTAGTCAGGAAGGAGATGCTGAGCTCACAGAGAGAGAGCTTATCAACTGAAGACAGAGAGAGAGCTTATCAACTGAAGAGAGAGAGAGCGAGCTTATCAACTGAAGAGAGAGAGAGAGCTTATCAACTGAAGAGAGAGAGAGAGAGCTTATCAACTGAAGAGAGAGAGAGAGCTTATCAACTGGAGAGAGAGAGAGAGAGCTTATCAACTGAAGAGAGAGAGAGAGAGCTTATCAACTGAAGAGAGAGAGCTTATCAACTGAAGAGAGAGAGAGCTTATCAACTGAAGAGAGAGAGAGCGAGAGATTATCAACTGAAGAAAGAGAGAGAGAGCTTATCAACTGAAGAGAGAGAGAGAGCTTATCAACTGAAGAGAGCGCGAGCTTATCAACTGAAGAGAGAGCGAGCTTATCAACTGAAGGGAGAGAGAGCTTATCAACTGAAGAGAGAGAGAGCTTATCAACTGAAGAGAGAGCGAGCTTATCAACTGAAGAGAGAGCGAGCTTATCAACTGAAGAGAGAGCGAGCTTATCAACTGAAGAGAGAGCGAGCTTATCTACTGAAGGGAGAGAGAGAGCTTATCAAATCAAAGTTTATTTGTCACGTGCGCCGAATACAACAGGTGTAGGTAGACCTTACAGTGAAATGCTTACTTACAGGCTCTAACCAATAGTGCAAAAAAGGTATTAGGTGAACAATAGGTAAGTAAAGAAATAAAACAACAGTAAAAAGACAGGCTATATACAGTAGCAAGGCTATAAAAGTAGCGAGGCTACATACAGACACCGGTTAGTCAACTGAAGAGAGAGAGAGAGCTTATCAACTGAAGAGAGAGAGCTTATCAACTGAAGAGAGAGAGAGAGCTTATCAACTGAAGAGAGAGAGAGAGAGAGAGCTTATCAACTGAAGAGAGAGAGAGCTTATCAACTGAAGAGAGAGAGAGAGCTTATCAATTGAAGAGAGAGAGAGAGCTTATCACCTGAAAAGAGAGAGAGCTTATCAGCTGAAGAGAGAGAGAGAGCTTATCAACTGAAGAGAGCGCGAGCTTATCAACTGAAGAGAGAGCGAGCGTATCTACTGAAGAGAGAGCGAGCTTATCAACTGAAGAGAGAGAGCTTATCAGCTGAAGAGAGAGAGAGAGCTTATCAACTGAAGAGAGAGAGCTTATCAACTGAAGAGAGAGCTAGCTTATCAACTGAAGACAGAGAGAGCTTATCAACTGAAGAGAGAGAGAGCTTATCAACTGAAGAGAGAGAGAGAGCTTATCAACTGAAGAGAGCGAGAGCGAGCTTATCAACTGAAGAGAGAGAGCTTATCAACTGAAGAGAGAGAGCTTATCAACTGAAGAGAGAGCTAGCCTATCAACTGAAGACAGAGAGAGCTTATCAACTGAAGAGAGAGAGAGAGCTTATCAACTGAAGAGAGAGAGAGCTTATCAACTGAAGAGAGAGAGAGCTTATCAACTGAAGGCAGGGATATTCTAATTACTTCCATTTATTGGCTCAATGAATCAATTGGATATTTGTAACCGGGTAATATTGATATCTGTCTCATCTTTTCTTAACCTGAGTCCCAAATGACACCCTATTCCCTATTCAGTGCACTAGTTTACTACCAGGGCCCATAGAATGTAAATGTAAAAATGTCTCTTCTCTCCCTTGCCAGACCACGGCTGCAGGCTCAAAGGAAGTTTGCCCAGTCTCAGCCCAGCTCCCCCAGTGCCACGCCGGTCAAGCTGTCTGAGACCCTCTTGCCCCCCAGCCCCACCTCTCCCCTCAGCGACCTCACCAGACGCAAGCCCAAGACCGAGGACTTCCTCACCTTCCTCTGTTTACGAGGTGAGTGGCCTGCAACCTTTAGTTTTTATGGAACTTTGACTTATCCAGGAAGTTCCATAGAGGTCAGAATACCTCTTTTACAAGGGAGACCTACCACAGTATAAAGGGCTTCTGTATCGCGGCTCAGACTAACACCCAGATACAGGAGACGGATAGTACGAGTCTCAGAGTTTATTATAGAACAAGGAGCAGGGGAAATGTAAGTCAAGACAGGCAAGAGTCCTAATCCAAATCAGAGTCAGACAGGTACAGGACAACAGGCAGGATCAGGGTCAGGACAGGTACAGGACAACAGGCAGGATCAGGGTCAGGACAGGTACAGGACAACAGGCAGGATCAGGGTCAGGACAGGTACAGGACAACAGGCAGGATCAGGGTCAGGACAGGTACAGGACAACAGGCATGACCAGGGTCAGGACAGGTACAGGACAACAGGCATGATCAGGGTCAGGACAGGTACAGGACAACAGGCATGATCAGGGTCAGGACAGGTACAGGACAACAGGCAGGATCAGGGTCAGGACAGGTACAGGACAACAGGCAGGATCAGGGTCAGGACAGGTACAGGACAACAGGCAGGATCAGGGTCAGGACAGGTACAGGACAACAGGCAGGATCAGGGTCAGGACAGGTACAGGACAACAGGCAGGATCAGGGTCAGGACAGGTACAGGACAACAGGCAGGATCAGGGTCAGGACAGGTAAAGGACAACAGGCAGGATCAGGGTCAGGACAGGTACAGGACAACAGGCAGGATCAGGGTCAGGACAGGTACAGGACAACAGGCATGATCAGGGTCAGGACAGGTACAGGACAACAGGCATGACCAGGGTCAGGACAGGTACAGGACAACAGGCAGGACCAGGGTCAGGACAGGTACAGGACAACAGGCAGGATCAGGGTCAGGACAGGTACAGGACAACAGGCAGGATCAGGGTCAGGACAGGTACAGGACAACAGGCAGGATCAGGGTCAGGACAGGTACAGGACAACAGGCATGACCAGGGTCAGGACAGGTACAGGACAACAGGCATGATCAGGGTCAGGACAGGTACAGGACAACAGGCAGGATCAGGGTCAGGACAGGTACAGGACAACAGGCAGGATCAGGGTCAGGACAGGTACAGGACAACAGGCATGATCAGGGTCAGGACAGGTACAGGACAACAGGCAGGATCAGGGTCAGGACAGGTACAGGACAACAGGCAGGATCAGGGTCAGGACAGGTACAGGACAACAGGCAGGATCAGGGTCAGGACAGGTACAGGACAACAGGCAGGATCAGGGTCAGGACAGGTACAGGACAACAGGCAGGATCAGGGTCAGGACAGGTACAGGACAACAGGCGTGATCAGGGTCAGGACAGGTACAGGACAACAGGCATGACCAGGGTCAGGACAGGTACAGGACAACAGGCAGGATCGGGGTCAGGACAGGCAGAAATGTCAGAACTGGGAAGACTAGGAGAAACAAAAAACTAGAGCACAGGAAAACACAGGGAACACGCTGGTAGGACTTGACAGGACAAGACGAACTGGCAACAGACAAACAGAAAACGCAGCAATAAATACACAGGAGATAATGGGGACAAATGGGAGACACCTGGTGGGGGGTGGAGACAAGCACAAGACAGGTGAAAAACAGATCAAGGTGTGACATTTTGTGCACTTTCATGTCCAATCCCATTTTACACAAATGAACACATGTGGATTGCAAAGTTCAGTTATGTGCTGTGTGTGTGTGTGTGTGTGTGTGTGTGTGTGGTGTGTGTGTGTGTGTGTGTGTGTGTGTGTGTGTGTGTGTGTGTTCCCTCATATACTGCTGTGACGTGGATGGTACACGTGTTCAACAGTTTTAGTTGTGGGCTGACTTGGCAACCTGTCGTGTAAGCTTATTGGTCGAATGCGGAACAAATGAGCTCACGAGAAGTAATGCTTCAATGTCATAGGCTAACGCAGTAAGTAGTGCACTATGTAGGGAATAGGGTGCCACTAGGGACACAGTTCTGGTTTTATGATGGTGTTCCCTTTAAGTGGCCTGTAACTGGGCTTAGTATTTAGAGTGTCTGGCCTGGCTCCAGTCCCAGGGTGGATCTGAATTACAGTCCATTATACTGTGGGTTGGCATCCTCCTAACCTCAACCTCAACCTCAAACACAAATCTGTTTTCCCCCTGAAACAGTTAGTGACAGCTTCAGGTTCCAGACAGCCCTGAATATGTCTCAGTGGCTTATCTCATTCATCTAGTGATGAAGGGGTTGGAATAGCCAGTCAAACCAGACAAACACTGAAACTTACATACCAAATCAGAGAATACATTCAAATCAAATGTATTTATATAGCCCTTCTTAGATCAGCTGATATCTCAAAGTGCTGTATAGAAACCCAGCCTAAAACCCCAAACAGCAAGCAATGCAGGTGTCATCATCGATACCTCTGCTGATTGGTCTAGTGTTACACTGGTTGTGTTATTATATACAGTATATACAGCCTACCATGAAACATGCATCAACCACACATCATCCATCCATACATTATCCATCCATACATCAACCACACATCATCCATCCATACATCAACCACACATCATCCATCCATACATTATCCATCTATACATCAACCACACATCATCCATCCATACATTATCCATCTATACATCAACCACACATCATCCATACATACATTATCCATCTATACATCAACCACACATCATTCATCTATACATCAACCACGCATCATCCATCCATACATTATCTATTTATACATCAACCACACATCATCCATCCATACATTATCCATCTATACATCAACCACATATCATCCATCTATACATCAACCACACATCATCCTTCTACACATCAACCACACATCATCCATCCATACATCAACCACACATCATCCATCCATACATCAACCACACATCATCCATCCATACATTATCCATCTATACATCAACCACACATCATCCATCCATACATCAACCACACATCATCTATCCATACATCAACCACACATCATCCATCCATACATCAACCACACATCATCCATCCCTACATCAACCACACATCATCCATCCATACATTATCCATCTATACATCAACCACACATCATCCATCCATACATCAACAACACATCATCCATCCCTACATCAACCACACATCATCCATCCATACATTATCCATCTATACAGCAACCACACATCATCCATCCATACATCAACCACACATCATCCATCAACCACACATCATCCATCCATACATCATCCATCTATACATCAACCACACATCAACTACACATCATCCATCCATACATCAATCTCACAGTTCATCACTGTGCTTTGCCAGTTAGGTTAAACTGGGTTAATGGCATTCAATCATAATGAAATGCTTCCTTAAAGAGTACCTTTTCTTTTCCTAGTCTCAACCCCTCAACTAACAGTAAGTCCTGTTCATTATCTGGGATGATTTAAACCATTTCCTTTATTATGCTTTATTAAGCCAGTATAGCAGTGGAGTGTCAATGAGACAGTATAGTAGTGGAGTGTCAATGAGACAGTATAGTAGTGGAGTGTCAATGGAACAGTATAGTAGTGGAGTGTCAATGGAACAGTATAGCAGTGGAGTGTCAATGAGACAGTATAGTAGTGGAGTGTCAATGGAACAGTATAGTAGTGGAGTGTCAATGGAACAGTATAGCAGTGGAGTGTCAATGGAACAGTATAGTAGTGGAGTGTCAATGGAACAGTATAGCAGTGGAGTGTCAATGGAACAGTATAGTAGTGGAGTGTCAATGGAACAGTATAGTAGTGGAGTGTCAATGAGACAGTATAGCAGTGGAGTGTCAATGGAACAGTATAGTAGTGGAGTGTCAATGGAACAGTATAGTAGTGGAGTGTCAATGGAACAGTATAGTAGTGGAGTGTCAATGGAACAGTATAGTAGTGGAGTGTTAATGGAACAGTATAGTAGTGGAGTGTCAATGAGACAGTATAGTAGTGGAGTGTCAATGGAACAGTATAGTAGTGGAGTGTCAATGGAACAGTATAGCAGTGGAGTGTCAATGGAACAGTATAGTAGTGGAGTGTCAATGGAACAGTATAGCAGTGGAGTGTCAATGAGACAGTATAGTAGTGGAGTGTCAATGGAACAGTATAGTAGTGGAGTGTCAATGGAACAGTATAGTCAGTGGAGTGTCAATGGAACAGTATAGTAGTGGAGTGTCTAATGCGAACAGTATAGTAGTGGAGTGTCAATGGGAACAGTATAGTAGTGGAGTGTCAATGGAACAGTATAGCAGTGGAGTGTCAATGGAACAGTATAGTAGTGGAGTGTCAATGGAACAGTATAGTAGTGGAGTGTCAATGGAACAGTATAGTAGTGGAGTGTCAATGGAACAGTATAGTAGTGGAGTGTCAATGGAACAGTATAGTAGTGGAGTGTCAATGGAACAGTATAGTAGTGGAGTGTCAATGGAACAGTATAGTAGTGGAGTGTCAATGGAACAGTATAGTAGTGGAGTGTCAATGGAACAGTATAGTAGTGGAGTGTCAATGGAACAGTATAGTAGTGGAGTGTCAATGGAACAGTATAGTAGTGGAGTGTCAATGGAACAGTATAGTAGTGGAGTGTCAATGGAACAGTATAGTAGTGGAGTGTCAATGGAACAGTATAGTAGTGGAGTGTCAATGGAACAGTATAGTAGTGGAGTGTCAATGGAACAGTATAGTAGTGGAGTGTCAATGGAACAGTATAGTAGTGGAGTGTCAATGGAACAGTATAGTAGTGGAGTGTCAATGGAACAGTATAGTAGTGGAGTGTCAATGGAACAGTATAGTAGTGGAGTGTTAATGGAACAGAATAGTAGTGGAGTGTCAATGGAACAGTATAGCAGTGGAGTGTTAATGGAACAGAATAGTAGTGGAGTGTCAATGGAACAGTATAGCAGTGGAGTGTCAATGGAACAGTATAGTAGTGGAGTGTCAATGGAACAGTATAGTAGTGGAGTGTCAATGGAACAGTATAGTAGTGGAGTGTTAATGGAACAGTATAGTAGTGGAGTGTCAATGGAACAGTATAGTAGTGGAGTGTCAATGGAACAGTATAGTAGTGGAGTGTCAATGGAACAGTATAGTAGTGGAGTGTCAATGGAACAGTATAGTAGTGGAGTGTCAATGGAACAGTATAGTAGTGGAGTGTCAATGGAACAGTATAGTAGTGGAGTGTCAATGGAACAGTATAGTAGTGGAGTGTCAATGGAACAGTATAGTAGTGGAGTGTCAATGGAACAGTATAGTAGTGGAGTGTCAATGGAACAGTATAGTAGTGGAGTGTTAATGGAACAGAATAGTAGTGGAGTGTCAATGGAACAGTATAGTAGTGGAGTGTCAATGGAACAGTATAGTAGTGGAGTGTCAATGGAACAGTATAGTAGTGGAGTGTCAATGGAACAGTATAGTAGTGGAGTGTCAATGAGACAGTATAGTAGTGGAGTGTCAATGGAACAGTATAGTAGTGGAGTGTCAATGAGACAGTATAGTAGTGGAGTGTCAATGGAACAGTATAGTAGTGGAGTGTCAATGGAACAGTATAGCAGTGGAGTGTTAATGGAACAGTATAGTAGTGGAGTGTCAATGGAACAGTATAGTAGTGGAGTGTCAATGGAACAGTATAGTAGTGGAGTGTCAATGGAACAGTATAGTAGTGGAGTGTCAATGGAACAGCAGCAGCACTAGCTGTTGGATGCGTCCCAAGTTGCACCTTATTCCCTATATACTACTTCTGACTAGTGCACTATATAGGGAATAGGGTGCCATTTGGGATGTAATCGTTGTGTTTTAAAGCAGTGCTTTCCAACCGACCAACTGATCTTTCACACAGACATGACTTCATATGCTCACTGGATTTCAGACTAAAAGTCTAGCTGGAAAAAGTAGTCCGTTTTTTCATACACGATGAAAGCTCCTTTATTTACATGTATTTAACTTGGAAAGCTGCAGAAAATCCAAGAACAAGCATTTAAATGTTGAGCATGTCAAGTCAGAATATGAATTCATCTCCATTTGATAGATGTTCAATCGAATACAGTCAGTCAATGCATAGGCTGCATGTACAGTATTGTGTAGTGATTTTCACTAAGTCATCTGCCAAATAATACTGAACATAATCCAGGCCTGAGATATTGTGATGTGTACAAACTGACTGTAGGAGAACATAAATGACAGTAGAATCCTGAAGACACCAGAACTCTGTATTCGCTGTATTTTTTATTTATTTTATTTAACCTTTATTTAACTAGGCAAGTCTGTTAAGAACAAATTCTTATTTACAATGACGGCCTACCCCGGCCAAACCCGGACGATGCTGTGCGCCACCCTGTGGGACTCCCAGTCACAGACCGGATGTGATGCAGCCTGGATGCATAGTCTATAGTCGGACATATATATGATTTATCCCCCAGTGTACTCTACTTTCACATCATTGTTGTGAGGAAGAAAATAATACATGTCTCTTTGTTTATTGACCTATAATACTAGCTGTCATGAACAACGGAGAGCTATGGCATCCCGTCATCCTGCACATTGCGCCACCATGAGCAAATAAGCACATCTCTCTTGTGCAGAAAGAGCATCTTCACACTTGTATAGTCACAGTACACTGTGTAACAAACCCTGCTGTGTATTCATGGAGACAGCAGGCCTGTTATCAGACATCTCTAGGCAGCCAGGAAACAGCAGGCCTGTTAGAGGAGCTCTCCTGAGACAGACTGACAGACAGACTGCTGCTGTAAACAAATCAGCCTCTCTCTCTCTCTTCAGCCTGTCTCCCTCTGAGCCCTGGTGAATTAGTGTACCTGACTGGCTGACCGGCTGGCTGGCTGGCTGACTGGCTGGCGGACTGACTGGCGGACTGAATGGCTAGCTGGCTGGCTGACCTACTGGATGACTGGGTGGCTAGCTGGCTGGCTGACTGACTGACTGATTGACAAACCCGTTATGTTATAGACCCCTGCTGGGTTGTTAAGCCTCTGTTGACAGAAAACCAAAGCTCTTCCACAGAGCAGTTAAGGACAAGACATACTATAACGAATGACAGCCGTGTGCGATAGATCACCTGCTGGGTGTCGACAAACGGTGGTGATTCAACATGTACAATCATCAGGAAATGAACAGAAAATGACTAAAGATCCCTTATGTATGTCACATTTTCCATTCTGCGCTTTTGGTGTACCTGAATCTAACACTAGTTTACTCTACATTTAACTTCACTCCCCAGGGCACCACCAAGGTTAGTTACATCTAGCACAACACTATTGTAGACCAGGTGCATGTAACACACCACTGTTGTAGACCAGGAAGTGAATGAATGAGTCCTGCTGTACTTTACCGTTGGTAAATAATGTGTCTTTATTTGCATTATTGGAATAATAATGTGTTTCCTGGAACACTATATACTAATTTATTATAGAGGAAAAGGGAAGAAAACCACCAGCTTTATTAGCAGCTGTTTCTATCCTTGCCTCTATATTACTTAAATATTTTCCATATTGGCATGCCAAATGGCACACTATTCCCTATGTAGTGCACTACTTTTCACCAGAGCCTTATGGGCCCTGTTCAAAAGTAGTGCACTATAAAGGAAATTGGGTGCCATTTGGGACGTAAGCAGAAAAACAGCCTAAAGGCCTGTAGAATATAGTAGCCTTTCCTGTGGCAGGGAGACGGAGAACCCAGTCAACCAGCTAATAAATCACTTACAGTCAGTGGCCCACACAACGTTACACTACAGTACCAACCAGCTCACAGTACACTACAATACCAACCAACTCACAGTACACTACAATACCAACCAGCTCACAGTACACTACAATACCAACCAGCTCACAGTACACTACAATACCAACCAACTCACAGTGCACTACAGTACCAACCAGCTCACAGTACACTACAATACCAACCAGCTCACAGTACACTACAATACCAACCAGCTCACAGTACACTACAATACCAACCAGCTCACAGTACACTACAATACCAACCAACTCACAGTGCACTACAGTACCAACCAGCTCACAGTACACTACAATACCAACCAGCTCACAGTACACTACAATACCAACCAGCTCACAGTACACTACAATACCAACCAGCTCACAGTGCACTACAATACCAACCAGCTCACAGTACACTACAATACCAACCAGCTCACAGTGCACTACAATACCAACCAGCTCACAGTACACTACAATACCAACCAGCTCACAGTGCACTACAATACCAACCAGCTCACAGTACACTACAATACCAACCAGCTCACAGTACACTACAATACCAACCAGCTCACAGTACACTACAATACCAACCAGCTCACAGTACACTACAATACCAACCAGCTCACAGTACACTACAATACCAACCAGCTCACACTAACAGTACACTACAATACCAACCAGCTCACAGTACACTACAATACCAACCAGCTCACACTCACAGTACACTACAATACCAACCAGCTCACAGTACACTACAATACCAACCAGCTCACAGTACACTACATACCAACCAGCTCACACTCACAGTACACTACAATACCAACTAGCTCACAGTACACTACAATACCAACCAGCTCACAGTACACTACAATACCAACCAGCTCACAGTACACTACAGTACTAACCAGCTCACAGTACACTACAATACCAACCAGCTCACACTCACAGTACACTACAATACCAACCAGCTCACACTCACAGTACACTACAATACCAACCAGCTCACACTCACAGTACACTACAATACCAACCAGCTCACAGTACACTACAATACCAACCAGCTCACAGTACACTACAGTACCAACCAGCTCACAGTACAATACAATACCAACCAGCTCACAGTATACTACAATACCAACCAGCTCACAGTACACTACAATACCAACCAGCTCACAGTACACTACAATACCAACCAGCTCACAGTATACTACAATACCAACCAGCTCACACTCACAGTACACTACAATACCAACCAGCTCACAGTACACTACAAAACCAACCAGCTCACACTCACAGTACACTACAATACCAACCAGCTCACAGTACACTACAATACCAACCAGCTCACAGTATATTACAATACCAACCAGCTCACACTCACAGTACACTACAATACCAACCAGCTCACAGTACACTACAATACCAACCAGCTCACAGTACACTACAATACCAACCAGCTCACAGTACACTACAATACCAACCAGCTCACAGTACACTACAATACCAACCAGCTCACAGTATACTACAATACCAACCAGCTCACAGTACACTACAATACCAACCAGCTCACAGTACACTACAATACCAACCAGCTCACAGTACACTACAGTACCAACCAGCTCACAGTACACTACAATACCAACCAGCTCACACTCACAGTACACTACAATACCAACCAGCTCCACCAAGTACACTACAATACCAACCAGCTCACACTCACAGTACACTACAATACCAACCAGCTCACAGTACACTACAATACCAACCAGCTCACAGTACACTACAATACCAACCAGCTCACAGTACACTACAATACCAACGAGCTCACACTAACAGTACACTACAATACCAACCAGCTCACAGTACACTACAATACCAACCAGCTCACACTCACAGTACACTACAATACCAACCAGCTCACAGTACACTACAATACCAACTAGCTCACAGTACACTACAATACCAACCAGCTCACAGTACACTACAATACCAACCAGCTCACAGTACACTACAGTACCAACCAGCTCACAGTACACTACAATACCAACCAGCTCACACTCACAGTACACTACAATACCAACCAGCTCACACTCAAAGTACACTACAATACCAACCAGCTCACACTCACAGTACACTACAATACCAACCAGCTCACAGTACACTACAATACCAACCAGCTCACAGTACACTACAATACCAACCAGCTCACAGTACACTACAATACCAACCAGCTCACAGTACACTACAATACCAACCAGCTCACAGTATACTACAATACCAACCAGCTCACAGTATACTACAATACCAACCAGCTCACACTCACAGTACACTACAATACCAACCAGCTCACAGTACACTACAATACCAACCAGCTCACAGTATACTACAATACCAACCAGCTCACACTCACAGTACACTACAATACCAACCAGCTCACAGTACACTACAATACCAACCAGCTCACAGTACACTACATACCAACCAGCTCACACTCACAGTACACTACAATACCAACTAGCTCACAGTACACTACAGTACCAACCAGGCTCACAGTACACTACAGTACCAACCAGCTCACAGTACACTACAATACCAACCAGCTCACACTCACAGTACACTACAATACCAACCAGCTCACACTCACAGTACACTACAATACCAACCAGCTCACACTCACAGTACACTACAATACCAACCAGCTCACACTCACAGTACACTACAATATCAACCAGCTCACAGTACACTACAATACCAACCAGCTCACAGTACACTACAATACCAACCAGCTCACAGTACACTACAGTACCAACCAGCTCACAGTACACTACAATACCAACCAGCTCACAGTGTACTACAATACCAACCAGCTCACAGTACACTACAATACCAACCAGCTCACACTCACAGTACACTACAATACCAACCAGCTCACAGTACACTACAATACCAACCAGCTCACACTCACAGTACACTACAATACCAACCAGCTCACAGTACACTACAATACCAACCAGCTCACAGTATACTACAATACCAACCAGCTCACACTCACAGTACACTACAATACCAACCAGCTCACAGTACACTACAATACCAACCAGCTCACAGTACACTACAATACCAACCAGCTCACACTCACAGTACACTACAATACCAACCAGCTCACAGTACACTACAATACCAACCAGCTCACAGTATACTACAACACCAACCAGCTCACAGTACACTACAATACCAACCAGCTCACACTCACAGTACACTACAATACCAACCAGCTCACAGTACACTACAATACCAACCAGCTCACAGTACACTACAATACCAACCAGCTCACAGTACACTACAATACCCACCAGCTCACAGTATACTACAATACCAACCAGCTCACAGTATACTACAATACCAACCAGCTCACAGTACACTACAATACCAACCAGCTCACAGTACACTATAATACCAACCAGCTCACAGTATACTACGATACCAACCAGCTCACAGTATACTACAGATACCAACCAGCTCACAGTACACTACAATACCAACCAGCTCACAGTACACTACAATACCAACCAGCTCACAGTACACTACAATACCAACCAGCTCACAGTACACTACAATACCAACCAGCTCACAGTACACTACAATACCAACCAGCCCACAGTACACTACAATACCAACCAGCTCACAGTACACTACAATACCAACCAGCTCACAGTACACTACAATACCAACCAGCTCACAGTACACTACAATACCAACCAGCTCACACTCACAGTACACTACAATACCAACCAGCTCACACTCACAGTACACTACAATACCAACCAGCTCACACTCACAGTACACTACAATACCAACCAGCTCACAGTACACTACAATACCAACCAGCTCACAGTACACTACAATACCAACCAGCTCACAGTACACTACAATACCAACCAGCTCACAGTACACTACAATACCAACCAGCTCACAGTACACTACAATACCAACCAGCTCACACTAACAGTACACTACAATACCAACCAGCTCACAGTACACTACAATACCAACCAGCTCACACTCACAGTACACTACAATACCAACCAGCTCACAGTACACTACAATACCAACCAGCTCACAGTACACTACATACCAACCAGCTCACACTCACAGTACACTACAATACCAACTAGCTCACAGTACACTACAATACCAACCAGCTCACAGTACACTACAATACCAACCAGCTCACAGTACACTACAGTACTAACCAGCTCACAGTACACTACAATACCAACCAGCTCACACTCACAGTACACTACAATACCAACCAGCTCACACTCACAGTACACTACAATACCAACCAGCTCACACTCACAGTACACTACAATACCAACCAGCTCACAGCTCACAGTACACTACAATACCAACCAGCTCACAGTACACTACAGTACCAACCAGCTCACAGTACAATACAATACCAACCAGCTCACAGTATACTACAATACCAACCAGCTCACAGTACACTACAATACCAACCAGCTCACAGTACACTACAATACCAACCAGCTCACAGTATACTACAATACCAACCAGCTCACACTCACAGTACACTACAATACCAACCAGCTCACAGTACACTACAAAACCAACCAGCTCACACTCACAGTACACTACAATACCAACCAGCTCACAGTACACTACAATACCAACCAGCTCACAGTATATTACAATACCAACCAGCTCACACTCACAGTACACTACAATACCAACCAGCTCACAGTACACTACAATACCAACCAGCTCACAGTACACTACAATACCAACCAGCTCACAGTACACTACAATACCAACCAGCTCACAGTACACTACAATACCAACCAGCTCACAGTACACTACAGTACCAACCAGCTCACAGTACACTACAATACCAACCAGCTCACACTCACAGTACACTACAATACCAACCAGCTCACACTCAAAGTACACTACAATACCAACCAGCTCACACTCACAGTACACTACAATACCAACCAGCTCACAGTACACTACAATACCAACCAGCTCACAGTACACTACAATACCAACGAGCTCACACTAACAGTACACTACAATACCAACCAGCTCACAGTACACTACAATACCAACCAGCTCACACTCACAGTACACTACAATACCAACCAGCTCACAGTACACTACAATACCAACCAGCTCACAGTGCACTACATACCAACCAGCTCACACTCACAGTACACTACAATACCAACTAGCTCACAGTACACTACAATACCAACCAGCTCACAGTACACTACAATACCAACCAGCTCACAGTACACTACAGTACCAACCAGCTCACAGTACACTACAATACCAACCAGCTCACACTCACAGTACACTACAATACCAACCAGCTCACACTCAAAGTACACTACAATACCAACCAGCTCACACTCACAGTACACTACAATACCAACCAGCTCACAGTACACTACAATACCAACCAGCTCACAGTACACTACAATACCAACCAGCTCACAGTACACTACAATACCAACGAGCTCACACTAACAGTACACTACAATACCAACCAGCTCACAGTACACTACAATACCAACCAGCTCACAGTACACTACAATACCAACCAGCTCACAGTACACTACAATACCAACCAGCCCACAGTACACTACAATACCAACCAGCTCACAGTACACTACAATACCAACCAGCTCACAATACACTACAATACCAACCAGCTCACAGTACACTACAATACCAACCAGCTCACACTCACAGTACACTACAATACCAACCAGCTCACACTCACAGTACACTACAATACCAACCAGCTCACACTCACAGTACACTACAATACCAACCAGCTCACAGTACACTACAATACCAACCAGCTCACAGTACACTACAATACCAACCAGCTCACAGTACACTACAATACCAACCAGCTCACACTAACAGTACACTACAATACCAACCAGCTCACAGTACACTACAATACCAACCAGCTCACACTCACAGTACACTACAATACCAACCAGCTCACAGTACACTACAATACCAACCAGCTCACAGTACACTACATACCAACCAGCTCACACTCACAGTACACTACAATACCAACTAGCTCACAGTACACTACATACCAACCAGCTCACACTCACAGTACACTACAATACCAACTAGCTCACAGTACACTACAATACCAACCAGCTCACAGTACACTACAATACCAACCAGCTCACAGTACACTACAGTACTAACCAGCTCACAGTACACTACAATACCAACCAGCTCACACTCACAGTACACTACAATACCAACCAGCTCACACTCACAGTACACTACAATACCAACCAGCTCACACTCACAGTACACTACAATACCAACCAGCTCACAGTACACTACAATACCAACCAGCTCACAGTACACTACAGTACCAACCAGCTCACAGTACAATACAATACCAACCAGCTCACAGTATACTACAATACCAACCAGCTCACAGTACACTACAATACCAACCAGCTCACAGTACACTACAATACCAACCAGCTCACAGTATACTACAATACCAACCAGCTCACACTCACAGTACACTACAATACCAACCAGCTCACAGTACACTACAAAACCAACCAGCTCACACTCACAGTACACTACAATACCAACCAGCTCACAGTACACTACAATACCAACCAGCTCACAGTATATTACAATACCAACCAGCTCACACTCACAGTACACTACAATACCAACCAGCTCACAGTACACTACAATACCAACCAGCTCACAGTACACTACAATACCAACCAGCTCACACTCACAGTACACTACAATACCAACCAGCTCACAGTACACTACAATACCAACCAGCTCACAGTACACTACAGTACCAACCAGCTCACAGTACACTACAATACCAACCAGCTCACACTCACAGTACACTACAATACCAACCAGCTCACACTCAAAGTACACTACAATACCAACCAGCTCACACTCACAGTACACTACAATACCAACCAGCTCACAGTACACTACAATACCAACCAGCTCACAGTACACTACAATACCAACCAGCTCACACTAACAGTACACTACAATACCAACCAGCTCACAGTACACTACAATACCAACCAGCTCACACTCACAGTACACTACAATACCAACCAGCTCACAGTACACTACAATACCAACCAGCTCACAGTGCACTACATACCAACCAGCTCACACTCACAGTACACTACAATACCAACTAGCTCACAGTACACTACAATACCAACCAGCTCACAGTACACTACAATACCAACCAGCTCACAGTACACTACAGTACCAACCAGCTCACAGTACACTACAATACCAACCAGCTCACACTCACAGTACACTACAATACCAACCAGCTCACACTCAAAGTACACTACAATACCAACCAGCTCACACTCACAGTACACTACAATACCAACCAGCTCACAGTACACTACAATACCAACCAGCTCACAGTACACTACAATACCAACCAGCTCACAGTACACTACAATACCAACCAGCTCACAGTACACTACAATACCAACCAGCTCACAGTATACTACAATACCAACCAGCTCACAGTATACTACAATACCAACCAGCTCACACTCACAGTACACTACAATACCAACCAGCTCACAGTACACTACAATACCAACCAGCTCACACTCACAGTACACTACAATACCAACCAGCTCACAGTACACTACAATACCAACCAGCTCACAGTATACTACAATACCAACCAGCTCACACTCACAGTACACTACAATACCAACCAGCTCACAGTACACTACAATACCAACCAGCTCACAGTACACTACAATACCAACCAGCTCACAGTACACTACAATACCCACCAGCTCACAGTATACTACAATACCAACCAGCTCACAGTATACTACAATACCAACCAGCTCACAGTACACTGCAATACCAACCAGCTCACAGTACACTACAGTACCAACCAGCTCACAGTACACTACAATACCAACCAGCTCACACTCACAGTACACTATAATACCAACCAGCTCACACTCACAGTACACTACAATACCAACCAGCTCACACTCACAGTACACTACAATACCAACCAGCTCACAGTACACTACAATACCAACCAGCTCACAGTACACTACAATACCAACCAGCTCACAGTACACTACAGTACCAACCAGCTCACAGTACACTACAATACCAACCAGCTCACAGTGTACTACAATACCAACCAGCTCACAGTACACTACAATACCAACCAGCTCACACTCACAGTACACTACAATACCAACCAGCTCACAGTACACTACAATACCAACCAGCTCACACTCACAGTACACTACAATACCAACCAGCTCACAGTACACTACAATACCAACCAGCTCACAGTATACTACAATACCAACCAGCTCACACTCACAGTACACTACAATACCAACCAGCTCACAGTACACTACAATACCAACCAGCTCACAGTACACTACAATACCAACCAGCTCACACTCACAGTACACTACAATACCAACCAGCTCACAGTACACTACAATACCAACCAGCTCACAGTATACTACAACACCAACCAGCTCACAGTACACTACAATACCAACCAGCTCACACTCACAGTACACTACAATACCAACCAGCTCACAGTACACTACAATACCAACCAGCTCACAGTACACTACAATACCAACCAGCTCACAGTACACTACAATACCCACCAGCTCACAGTATACTACAATACCAACCAGCTCACAGTATACTACAATACCAACCAGCTCACAGTACACTACAATACCAACCAGCTCACAGTACACTATAATACCAACCAGCTCACAGTATACTACGATACCAACCAGCTCACAGTATACTAAGATACCAACCAGCTCACAGTACACTACAATACCAACCAGCTCACAGTACACTACAATACCAACCAGCTCACAGTACACTACAATACCAACCAGCTCACAGTACACTACAATACCAACCAGCTCACAGTACACTACAATACCAACCAGCCCACAGTACACTACAATACCAACCAGCTCACAGTACACTACAATACCAACCAGCTCACAATACACTACAATACCAACCAGCTCACAGTACACTACAATACCAACCAGCTCACACTCACAGTACACTACAATACCAACCAGCTCACACTCACAGTACACTACAATACCAACCAGCTCACACTCACAGTACACTACAATACCAACCAGCTCACAGTACACTACAATACCAACCAGCTCACAGTACACTACAATACCAACCAGCTCACAGTACACTACAATACCAACCAGCTCACAGTACACTACAATACCAACCAGCTCACAGTACACTACAATACCAACCAGCTCACACTAACAGTACACTACAATACCAACCAGCTCACAGTACACTACAATACCAACCAGCTCACACTCACAGTACACTACAATACCAACCAGCTCACAGTA
Source organism: Salmo salar (assembly GCF_965601325.2). Taxonomy (NCBI): domain Eukaryota; kingdom Metazoa; phylum Chordata; class Actinopteri; order Salmoniformes; family Salmonidae; genus Salmo; species Salmo salar. The sequence continues at coordinate 7,281,320 of NC_138292.1, forward strand.
CACTACAATACCAACCAGCTCACAGTACACTACATACCAACCAGCTCACACTCACAGTACACTACAATACCAACTAGCTCACAGTACACTACAATACCAACCAGCTCACAGTACACTACAATACCAACCAGCTCACAGTACACTACAGTACTAACCAGCTCACAGTACACTACAATACCAACCAGCTCACACTCACAGTACACTACAATACCAACCAGCTCACACTCACAGTACACTACAATACCAACCAGCTCACACTCACAGTACACTACAATACCAACCAGCTCACAGTACACTACAATACCAACCAGCTCACAGTACACTACAGTACCAACCAGCTCACAGTACAATACAATACCAACCAGCTCACAGTATGCTACAATACCAACCAGCTCACAGTACACTACAATACCAACCAGCTCACAGTACACTACAATACCAACCAGCTCACAGTATACTACAATACCAACCAGCTCACACTCACAGTACACTACAATACCAACCAGCTCACAGTACACTACAAAACCAACCAGCTCACACTCACAGTACACTACAATACCAACCAGCTCACAGTACACTACAATACCAACCAGCTCACAGTATATTACAATACCAACCAGCTCACACTCACAGTACACTACAATACCAACCAGCTCACAGTACACTACAATACCAACCAGCTCACAGTACACTACAATACCAACCAGCTCACACTCACAGTACACTACAATACCAACCAGCTCACAGTACACTACAATACCAACCAGCTCACAGTATACTACAATACCAACCAGCTCACAGTACACTACAATACCAACCAGCTCACAGTACACTACAATACCAACCAGCTCACAGTACACTACAATACCAACCAGCTCACACTCACAGTACACTACAATACCAACCAGCTCACAGTATACTACAATACCAACCAGCTCACAGTATACTACAATACCAACCAGCTCACAGTACACTACAATACCAACCAGCTCACAGTACACTACAATACCAACCAGCTCACAGTACACTACAATACCAACCAGCTCACAGTACACTACAATACCAACCAGCTCACAGTACACTACAATACCAACCAGCTCACACTAACAGTACACTACAATACCAACCAGCTCACAGTACACTACAATACCAACCAGCTCACACTCACAGTACACTACAATACCAACCAGCTCACAGTACACTACAATACCAACCAGCTCACAGTACACTACATACCAACCAGCTCACACTCACAGTACACTACAATACCAACTAGCTCACAGTACACTACAATACCAACCAGCTCACAGTACACTACAATACCAACCAGCTCACAGTACACTACAGTACTAACCAGCTCACAGTACACTACAATACCAACCAGCTCACACTCACAGTACACTACAATACCAACCAGCTCACACTCACAGTACACTACAATACCAACCAGCTCACACTCACAGTACACTACAATACCAACCAGCTCACAGTACACTACAATACCAACCAGCTCACAGTACACTACAGTACCAACCAGCTCACAGTACAATACAATACCAACCAGCTCACAGTATACTACAATACCAACCAGCTCACAGTACACTACAATACCAACCAGCTCACAGTACACTACAATACCAACCAGCTCACAGTATACTACAATACCAACCAGCTCACACTCACAGTACACTACAATACCAACCAGCTCACAGTACACTACAAAACCAACCAGCTCACACTCACAGTACACTACAATACCAACCAGCTCACAGTACACTACAATACCAACCAGCTCACAGTATATTACAATACCAACCAGCTCACAGTATATTACAATACCAACCAGCTCACACTCACAGTACACTACAATACCAACCAGCTCACAGTACACTACAATACCAACCAGCTCACAGTACACTACAATACCAACCAGCTCACACTCACAGTACACTACAATACCAACCAGCTCACAGTACACTACAATACCAACCAGCTCACAGTACACTACAGTACCAACCAGCTCACAGTACACTACAATACCAACCAGCTCACACTCACAGTACACTACAATACCAACCAGCTCACACTCAAAGTACACTACAATACCAACCAGCTCACACTCACAGTACACTACAATACCAACCAGCTCACAGTACACTACAATAGCAACCAGCTCACAGTACACTACAATACCAACGAGCTCACACTAACAGTACACTACAATACCAACCAGCTCACAGTACACTACAATACCAACCAGCTCACACTCACAGTACACTACAATACCAACCAGCTCACAGTACACTACAATACCAACCAGCTCACAGTGCACTACATACCAACCAGCTCACACTCACAGTACACTACAATACCAACTAGCTCACAGTACACTACAATACCAACCAGCTCACAGTACACTACAATACCAACCAGCTCACAGTACACTACAGTACCAACCAGCTCACAGTACACTACAATACCAACCAGCTCACACTCACAGTACACTACAATACCAACCAGCTCACACTCAAAGTACACTACAATACCAACCAGCTCACACTCACAGTACACTACAATACCAACCAGCTCACAGTACACTACAATACCAACCAGCTCACAGTACACTACAATACCAACCAGCTCACAGTACACTACAATACCAACCAGCTCACAGTATACTACAATACCAACCAGCTCACAGTATACTACAATACCAACCAGCTCACACTCACAGTACACTACAATACCAACCAGCTCACAGTACACTACAATACCAACCAGCTCACACTCACAGTACACTACAATACCAACCAGCTCACAGTACACTACAATACCAACCAGCTCACAGTATACTACAATACCAACCAGCTCACACTCACAGTACACTACAATACCAACCAGCTCACAGTACACTACAATACCAACCAGCTCACAGTACACTACAATACCAACCAGCTCACAGTACACTACAATACCCACCAGCTCACAGTATACTACAATACCAACCAGCTCACAGTATACTACAATACCAACCAGCTCACAGTACACTGCAATACCAACCAGCTCACAGTACACTACAGTACCAACCAGCTCACAGTACACTACAATACCAACCAGCTCACACTCACAGTACACTATAATACCAACCAGCTCACACTCACAGTACACTACAATACCAACCAGCTCACACTCACAGTACACTACAATACCAACCAGCTCACAGTACACTACAATACCAACCAGCTCACAGTACACTACAATACCAACCAGCTCACAGTACACTACAGTACCAACCAGCTCACAGTACACTACAATACCAACCAGCTCACAGTGTACTACAATACCAACCAGCTCACAGTACACTACAATACCAACCAGCTCACACTCACAGTACACTACAATACCAACCAGCTCACAGTACACTACAATACCAACCAGCTCACACTCACAGTACACTACAATACCAACCAGCTCACAGTACACTACAATACCAACCAGCTCACAGTATACTACAATACCAACCAGCTCACACTCACAGTACACTACAATACCAACCAGCTCACAGTACACTACAATACCAACCAGCTCACAGTACACTACAATACCAACCAGCTCACACTCACAGTACACTACAATACCAACCAGCTCACAGTACACTACAATACCAACCAGCTCACAGTATACTACAACACCAACCAGCTCACAGTACACTACAATACCAACCAGCTCACACTCACAGTACACTACAATACCAACCAGCTCACAGTACACTACAATACCAACCAGCTCACAGTACACTACAATACCAACCAGCTCACAGTACACTACAATACCCACCAGCTCACAGTATACTACAATACCAACCAGCTCACAGTATACTACAATACCAACCAGCTCACAGTACACTACAATACCAACCAGCTCACAGTACACTATAATACCAACCAGCTCACAGTATACTACGATACCAACCAGCTCACAGTATACTAAGATACCAACCAGCTCACAGTACACTACAATACCAACCAGCTCACAGTACACTACAATACCAACCAGCTCACAGTACACTACAATACCAACCAGCTCACAGTACACTACAATACCAACCAGCTCACAGTACACTACAATACCAACCAGCCCACAGTACACTACAATACCAACCAGCTCACAGTACACTACAATACCAACCAGCTCACAATACACTACAATACCAACCAGCTCACAGTACACTACAATACCAACCAGCTCACACTCACAGTACACTACAATACCAACCAGCTCACACTCACAGTACACTACAATACCAACCAGCTCACACTCACAGTACACTACAATACCAACCAGCTCACAGTACACTACAATACCAACCAGCTCACAGTACACTACAATACCAACCAGCTCACAGTACACTACAATACCAACCAGCTCACAGTACACTACAATACCAACCAGCTCACAGTACACTACAATACCAACCAGCTCACACTAACAGTACACTACAATACCAACCAGCTCACAGTACACTACAATACCAACCAGCTCACACTCACAGTACACTACAATACCAACCAGCTCACAGTACACTACAATACCAACCAGCTCACAGTACACTACATACCAACCAGCTCACACTCACAGTACACTACAATACCAACTAGCTCACAGTACACTACAATACCAACCAGCTCACAGTACACTACAATACCAACCAGCTCACAGTACACTACAGTACTAACCAGCTCACAGTACACTACAATACCAACCAGCTCACACTCACAGTACACTACAATACCAACCAGCTCACACTCACAGTACACTACAATACCAACCAGCTCACACTCACAGTACACTACAATACCAACCAGCTCACAGTACACTACAATACCAACCAGCTCACAGTACACTACAGTACCAACCAGCTCACAGTACAATACAATACCAACCAGCTCACAGTATACTACAATACCAACCAGCTCACAGTACACTACAATACCAACCAGCTCACAGTACACTACAATACCAACCAGCTCACAGTATACTACAATACCAACCAGCTCACACTCACAGTACACTACAATACCAACCAGCTCACAGTACACTACAAAACCAACCAGCTCACACTCACAGTACACTACAATACCAACCAGCTCACAGTACACTACAATACCAACCAGCTCACAGTATATTACAATACCAACCAGCTCACACTCACAGTACACTACAATACCAACCAGCTCACAGTACACTACAATACCAACCAGCTCACAGTACACTACAATACCAACCAGCTCACACTCACAGTACACTACAATACCAACCAGCTCACAGTACACTACAATACCAACCAGCTCACAGTATACTACAATACCAACCAGCTCACAGTACACTACAATACCAACCAGCTCACAGTACACTACAATACCAACCAGCTCACAGTACACTACAATACCAACCAGCTCACAGTACACTACAATACCAACCAGCTCACAGTACACTACAATACCAACCAGCTCACAGTACACTACAATACCAACCAGCTCACAGTACACTACAATACCAACCAGCTCACAGTACACTACAATACCAACCAGCTCACAGTACACTACAATACCAACCAGCTCACACTAACAGTACACTACAATACCAACCAGCTCACAGTACACTACAATACCAACCAGCTCACACTCACAGTACACTACAATACCAACTAGCTCACAGTACACTACAATACCAACCAGCTCACAGTGCACTACATACCAACCAGCTCACACTCACAGTACACTACAATACCAACTAGCTCACAGTACACTACAATACCAACCAGCTCACAGTACACTACAATACCAACCAGCTCACAGTACACTACAGTACCAACCAGCTCACAGTACACTACAATACCAACCAGCTCACACTCACAGTACACTACAATACCAACCAGCTCACACTCAAAGTACACTACAATACCAACCAGCTCACACTCACAGTACACTACAATACCAACCAGCTCACAGTACACTACAATACCAACCAGCTCACAGTACACTACAATACCAACGAGCTCACACTAACAGTACACTACAATACCAACCAGCTCACAGTACACTACAATACCAACCAGCTCACACTCACAGTACACTACAATACCAACCAGCTCACAGTACACTACAATACCAACCAGCTCACAGTGCACTACATACCAACCAGCTCACACTCACAGTACACTACAATACCAACTAGCTCACAGTACACTACAATACCAACCAGCTCACAGTACACTACAATACCAACCAGCTCACAGTACACTACAGTACCAACCAGCTCACAGTACACTACAATACCAACCAGCTCACACTCACAGTACACTACAATACCAACCAGCTCACACTCAAAGTACACTACAATACCAACCAGCTCACACTCACAGTACACTACAATACCAACCAGCTCACAGTACACTACAATACCAACCAGCTCACAGTACACTACAATACCAACCAGCTCACAGTACACTACAATACCAATGAGCTCACACTAACAGTACACTACAATACCAACCAGCTCACAGTACACTACAATACCAACCAGCTCACACTCACAGTACACTACAATACCAACCAGCTCACAGTACACTACAATACCAACTAGCTCACAGTACACTACAATACCAACCAGCTCACAGTACACTACAATACCAACCAGCTCACAGTACACTACAGTACCAACCAGCTCACAGTACACTACAATACCAACCAGCTCACACTCACAGTACACTACAATACCAACCAGCTCACACTCAAAGTACACTACAATACCAACCAGCTCACACTCACAGTACACTACAATACCAACCAGCTCACAGTACACTACAATACCAACCAGCTCACAGTACACTACAATACCAACCAGCTCACAGTACACTACAATACCAACCAGCTCACAGTATACTACAATACCAACCAGCTCACAGTATACTACAATACCAACCAGCTCCCACTCACAGTACACTACAATACCAACCAGCTCACAGTACACTACAATACCAACCAGCTCACACTCACAGTACACTACAATACCAACCAGCTCACAGTACACTACAATACCAACCAGCTCACAGTATACTACAATACCAACCAGCTCACACTCACAGTACACTACAATACCAACCAGCTCACAGTACACTACAATACCAACCAGCTCACAGTACACTACAATACCAACCAGCTCACAGTACACTACAATACCCACCAGCTCACAGTATACTACAATACCAACCAGCTCACAGTATACTACAATACCAACCAGCTCACAGTACACTACAATACCAACCAGCTCACAGTACACTACAGTACCAACCAGCTCACAGTACACTACAATACCAACCAGCTCACACTCACAGTACACTATAATACCAACCAGCTCACACTCACAGTACACTACAATACCAACCAGCTCACACTCACAGTACACTACAATACCAACCAGCTCACAGTACACTACAATACCAACCAGCTCACAGTACACTACAATACCAACCAGCTCACAGTACACTACAATACCAACCAGCTCACAGTACACTACAGTACCAACCAGCTCACAGTACACTACAATACCAACCAGCTCACAGTGTACTACAATACCAACCAGCTCACAGTACACTACAATACCAACCAGCTCACACTCACAGTACACTACAATACCAACCAGCTCACAGTACACTACAATACCAACCAGCTCACACTCACAGTACACTACAATACCAACTAGCTCACAGTACACTACAATACCAACCAGCTCACACTCACAGTACACTACAATACCAACCAGCTCACAGTACACTACAATACCAACCAGCTCACAGTATACTACAATACCAACCAGCTCACACTCACAGTACACTACAATACCAACCAGCTCACAGTACACTACAATACCAACCAGCTCACAGTACACTACAATACCAACCAGCTCACACTCACAGTACACTACAATACCAACCAGCTCACAGTACACTACAATACCAACCAGCTCACAGTATACTACAACACCAACCAGCTCACAGTACACTACAATACCAACCAGCTCACACTCACAGTACACTACAATACCAACCAGCTCACAGTACACTACAATACCAACCAGCTCACAGTACACTACAATACCAACCAGCTCACAGTACACTACAATACCCACCAGCTCACAGTATACTACAATACCAACCAGCTCACAGTATACTACAATACCAACCAGCTCACAGTACACTACAATACCAACCAGCTCACAGTACACTACAATACCAACCAGCTCACAGTATACTACGATACCAACCAGCTCACAGTATACTAAGATACCAACCAGCTCACAGTACACTACAATACCAACCAGCTCACAGTACACTACAATACCAACCAGCTCACAGTACACTACAATACCAACCAGCTCACAGTACACTACAATACCAACCAGCTCACAGTACACTACAATACCAACCAGCCCACAGTACACTACAATACCAACCAGCTCACAGTACACTACAATACCAACCAGCTCACAATACACTACAATACCAACCAGCTCACAGTACACTACAATACCAACCAGCTCACACTCACAGTACACTACAATACCAACCAGCTCACACTCACAGTACACTACAATACCAACCAGCTCACAGTACACTACAATACCAACCAGCTCACACTCACAGTACACTACAATACCAACCAGCTCACAGTACACTACAATACCAACCAGCTCACAGTACACTACAATACCAACCAGCTCACACTCACAGTACACTACAATACCAACCAGCTCACACTCACAGTACACTACAATACCAACCAGCTCACACTCACAGTACACTACAATACCAACCAGCTCACACTCACAGTACACTACAATACCAACCAGCTCACACTCACAGTACACTACAATACCAACCAGCTCACACTCACAGTACACTACAATACCAACCAGCTCACACTCACAGTACACTACAATACCAACCAGCCCACACTCACAGTACACTACAATACCAACCAGCCCACAGCCCACAGTACACTACAATACCAACCAGCTCACAGTACACTACAATACCAACCAGCTCACAGTACACTACAATACCAACCAGCTCACAGTATACTACAATACCAACCAGCTCACAGTACACTACAATACCAACCAGCTCACAGTACACTACAATACCAACCAGCTCACATTCACAGTACACTACAATAATAACCAGCTCAGACTCACAGTACACTACAATGCCAACCAGCTCACACTCACAGTACACTACAATACCATCCAGCTCACACTCACAGTACACTACAATACCAACCAGCTCACACTCACAGTACACTACAATACCAACCAGCTCACAGTACACGACAATACCAACCAGCTCACAGTACACTACATACCAACCAGCACACAGTACACTACAATACCAACCAGCTCACACTCACAGTACACTACAATACCAACCAGCCCACAGTACACTACAGTACCAACCAGCTCACACTCACAGTACACTACAATACCAACCAGCTCACAGTACACTACAATACCAACCAGCTCACAGTACACTACATACCAACCAGCACACAGTACACTACAATACCAACCAGCTCACACTCACAGTACACTACAATACCAACCAGCTCACAGTACACTACAATACCAACCAGCTCACAGTACACTACAATACCAACCAGCTCACAGTATACTACAATACCAACCAGCTCACACTCACAGTACACTACAATACCAACCAGCTCACAGTACACTACAATACCAACCAGCTCACAGTACACTACAATACCAACCAGCTCACAGTACACTACAATACCCACCAGCTCACAGTATACTACAATACCAACCAGCTCACAGTATACTACAATACCAACCAGCTCACAGTACACTACAATACCAACCAGCTCACAGTACACTACAGTACCAACCAGCTCACAGTACACTACAATACCAACCAGCTCACACTCACAGTACACTATAATACCAACCAGCTCACACTCACAGTACACTACAATACCAACCAGCTCACACTCACAGTACACTACAATACCAACCAGCTCACAGTACACTACAATACCAACCAGCTCACAGTACACTACAATACCAACCAGCTCACAGTACACTACAATACCAACCAGCTCACAGTACACTACAGTACCAACCAGCTCACAGTACACTACAATACCAACCAGCTCACAGTGTACTACAATACCAACCAGCTCACAGTGCACTACAATACCAACCAGCTCACACTCACAGTACACTACAATACCAACCAGCTCACAGTACACTACAATACCAACCAGCTCACACTCACAGTACACTACAATACCAACCAGCTCACAGTACACTACAATACCAACCAGCTCACAGTATACTACAATACCAACCAGCTCACACTCACAGTACACTACAATACCAACCAGCTCACAGTACACTACAATACCAACCAGCTCACAGTACACTACAATACCAACCAGCTCACACTCACAGTACACTACAATACCAACCAGCTCACAGTACACTACAATACCAACCAGCTCACAGTATACTACAACACCAACCAGCTCACAGTACACTACAATACCAACCAGCTCACACTCACAGTACACTACAATACCAACCAGCTCACAGTACACTACAATACCAACCAGCTCACAGTACACTACAATACCAACCAGCTCACAGTACACTACAATACCCACCAGCTCACAGTATACTACAATACCAACCAGCTCACAGTATACTACAATACCAACCAGCTCACAGTACACTACAATACCAACCAGCTCACAGTACACTACAATACCAACCAGCTCACAGTATACTACGATACCAACCAGCTCACAGTATACTAAGATACCAACCAGCTCACAGTACACTACAATACCAACCAGCTCACAGTACACTACAATACCAACCAGCTCACAGTACACTACAATACCAACCAGCTCACAGTACACTACAATACCAACCAGCTCACAGTACACTACAATACCAACCAGCCCACAGTACACTACAATACCAACCAGCTCACAGTACACTACAATACCAACCAGCTCACAATACACTACAATACCAACCAGCTCACAGTACACTACAATACCAACCAGCTCACACTCACAGTACACTACAATACCAACCAGCTCACACTCACAGTACACTACAATACCAACCAGCTCACAGTACACTACAATACCAACCAGCTCACACTCACAGTACACTACAATACCAACCAGCTCACAGTACACTACAATACCAACCAGCTCACAGTACACTACAATACCAACCAGCTCACACTCACAGTACACTACAATACCAACCAGCTCACACTCACAGTACACTACAATACCAACCAGCTCACACTCACAGTACACTACAATACCAACCAGCTCACACTCACAGTACACTACAATACCAACCAGCTCACACTCACAGTACACTACAATACCAACCAGCTCACACTCACAGTACACTACAATACCAACCAGCTCACACTCACAGTACACTACAATACCAACCAGCCCACACTCACAGTACACTACAATACCAACCAGCCCACAGCCCACAGTACACTACAATACCAACCAGCTCACAGTACACTACAATACCAACCAGCTCACAGTACACTACAATACCAACCAGCTCACAGTATACTACAATACCAACCAGCTCACAGTACACTACAATACCAACCAGCTCACAGTACACTACAATACCAACCAGCTCACATTCACAGTACACTACAATAATAACCAGCTCAGACTCACAGTACACTACAATGCCAACCAGCTCACACTCACAGTACACTACAATACCATCCAGCTCACACTCACAGTACACTACAATACCAACCAGCTCACACTCACAGTACACTACAATACCAACCAGCTCACAGTACACGACAATACCAACCAGCTCACAGTACACTACATACCAACCAGCACACAGTACACTACAATACCAACCAGCTCACACTCACAGTACACTACAATACCAACCAGCCCACAGTACACTACAGTACCAACCAGCTCACACTCACAGTACACTACAATACCAACCAGCTCACAGTACACTACAATACCAACCAGCTCACAGTACACTACATACCAACCAGCACACAGTACACTACAATACCAACCAGCTCACACTCACAGTACACTACAATACCAACCAGCTCACAGTACACTACAATACCAACCAGCTCACACTCACAGTACACTACAGTACCAACCAGCTCACACTCACAGTACACTACAATACCAACCAGCTCACAGTACACTACAATACCAACCAGCTCACACTCACAGTACACTACAATACCAACCAGCTCACACTCACAGTACACTACAATACCAACCAGCCCACAGTACACTACAATACCAACCAGCCCACAGTACACTACAATACCAACCAGCTCACAGTACACTACAATACCAACCAGCTCACAGAACACTACAATACCAACCATCTCACACTCACAGTACACTACAATACCAACCAGCTCACAGTACACTACATACCAACCAGCTCACACTAACAGTACACTACAATACCAACCAGCTCACACTAATAGTACACTACAATACCAACCAGCTCACAGTACACTACATTACCAACCAGCTCACAGTACACTACAATACCAACCAGCTCACACTAACAGTACACTACAATACCAACCAGCTCACAGTACACTACAGTACCAACCAGCTCACAGTACACTACAATACCAACCAGCTCACACTCACAGTACACTACAATACCAACCAGCTCACAGTACACTACAATACCAACCAGCTCACAGTACACTACAATACCAACCAGCTCACACTCACAGTACACTACAATACCAACCAGCTCATACTCACAGTACACTACAATACCAACCAGCTCACACTCACAGTACACTACAATACCAACCAGCTCACAGTACACTACAATACCAACCATCTCACACTCACAGTACACTACAATACCAACCAGCTCACAGTACACTACATACCAACCAGCTCACACTAACAGTACACTACAATACCAACCAGCTCACACTAATAGTACACTACAATACCAACCAGCTCACAGTACACTACAATACCAACCAGCTCACAGTACACTACAATACCAACCAGCCCACACTAACAGTACACTACAATACCAACCAGCTCACAGTACACTACAGTACCAACCAGCTCACAGTACACTACAATACCAACCAGCTCACACTCACAGTACACTACAATACCAACTAGCTCTCACTAACAGTACACTACAATACCAACCAGCTGACAGTACACTACAATACCAACCAGCTCACATACCACCAGAAACATTAAAGACCTGCCCACCTGCTGCTCAGACTAGTCTTATGTCTAGTGTCATAGTTCAACATGTAGCATTATGGAAAGCAGTACACTGGCATTAAAGCTTAGCGTTTTTCTCTCCCATGCAACTCTATTGTCATGATGGCCTTTCTGATTGATTATCTTGGTCTATCCCATGCAACTCTATTATCATGATTGCCTTTCTGATCGATTATCTTGGTCTAGCCCATGCAACTCAATGGAATCTTTCCCCAATGCCCGTACGCATTCACACTAGCCCAAATGCATAGCCTAACTGCAATCAATTACTAGCCCACCATGCAACTCTGCATAGCCTACTATCTCCCCAATGCACGATCACATGGCAGCCCAAGCGGCAGGCAGGCAGTGCCATGGACCCGCTGACCTTCAGAGAGGATAAATGGCCATTCATTTGCCCTTGGGCCGAGATGAGGGCTGAGTAGGCTGAACAGGCTCTCCATTGTGAGGAGGGCAGTAGCCTGGGGTCTTCTCTCAGTGAGGATCATCGTCATGGTGGACTAGAGGGAGGTCGGGGGGACGGAGGGAGCTGTCTACGTCCCAAATGGCACCCTATTCCCTACATAGCCTTCCCTGTAGCTCAGTTGGTAGAGCATGGTGTTTGCAACACCAGGGTTGTGGGTTCGATTCCCACGGGGGGCCAGCACAGAAAAAAATGTATGAAATTGTATGAAATGTATGCATTCACTACTGTAAGTCGCTCTGGATAAGAGCGTCTGCTAAATGACTAAAATGTAAAAAAAAAAAAAAAAAAAATAGTGCACTACTTTTGACAAGGGCACATACAGACTGAAGTACACTACTTTTGACCAGAGCCATATGGGTCTTGATCAAAAGTGGTGCACTATGTAGGGAATAGGGTGCCATTTGGGATGCTTCCTGTCATTAGGTTCAGCTGATGCCTCCAGGGTTGGTTGGTTAGTGTCATGGCCCAGGGGCTGTTAATACAGAGTGTCCTATAGACATGTGGTGTGTCCAGATGTGTTTTAATGTTATGTGCACAAGTACAGTGAAATGCCTTTCTTGCAAGCTCTAAAACCAACAATGCAGTAATCAATATCAATGTAGTACTAAAAATAACAAGGTAGAACAAAAACACAGGAGATATAAAAATAAGAAATAAAAAGAACAGGAGAAGGTAAGAAGCTATATACAGGGTCAGTTCAATACCATATTAACAACGTGCAGAGATACTGGAGTGATAGAGGTAGATATGTATAGGGGTAAGGTGACTATATACAGGGTCAGTTCAATACCATATTAACAACGTGCAGGGATACTGGAGTGATAGAGGTAGATATGTATAGGGGTAAGGTGACTATATACAGGGTCAGTTCAATACCATATTAACAATGTGCAGGGATACTGGAGTGATAGAGGTAGATATGTATAGGGGTAAGGTGACTATATACAGGGTCAGTTCAGTACCATATTAACAATGTGCAGAGATACTGGAGTGATAGAGGTAGATATGTATAGGGGTAAGGTGACTATATACAGGGTCAGTTCAGTACCATATTAACAATGTACAGGGATACTGGAGTGATAGAGGTAGATATGTATAGGGGTAAGGTGACTATATACAGGGTCAGTTCAATACCATATTAACAACGTGCAGAGATACTGGAGTGATAGAGGTAGATATGTATAGGGGTAAGGTGACTATATACAGGGTCAGTTCAGTACCATATTAACAACGTGCAGAGATACTGGAGTGATAGAGGTAGATATGTATAGGGGTAAGGTGACTATATACAGGGTCAGTTCAATACCATATTAACAATGTGCAGGGATACTGGAGTGATAGAGGTAGATATGTATAGGGGTAAGGTGACTATATACAGGGTCAGTTCAGTACCATATTAACAATGTGCAGGGATACTGGAGTGATAGAGGTAGATATGTATAGGGGTAAGGTGACTATATACAGGGTCAGTTCAATACCATATTAACAACGTGCAGGGATACTGGAGTGATAGAGGTAGATATGTATAGGGGTAAGGTGACTATATACAGGGTCAGTTCAGTACCATATTAACAACGTGCAGAGATACTGGAGTGATAGAGGTAGATATGTATAGGGGTAAGGTGACTATATACAGGGTCAGTTCAATACCATATTAACAACGTGCAGAGATACTGGAGTGATAGAGGTAGATATGTATAGGGGTAAGGTGACTATATACAGGGTCAGTTCAATACCATATTAACAATGTGCAGGGATACTGGAGGGATAGAGGTAGATATGTATAGGGGTAAGGTGACTATATACAGGGTCAGTACCATATTAACAATGTACAGGGATACTGGAGTGATAGAGGTAGATATGTATAGGGGTAAGGTGACTATATACAGGGTCAGTTCAGTACCATATTAACAATGTGCAGAGATACTGGAGTGATAGAGGTAGATATGTATAGGGGTAAGGTGACTATATACAGGGTCAGTACCATATTAACAATGTGCAGGGATACTGGAGTGATAGAGGTAGATATGTATAGGGGTAAGGTGACTATATACAGGGTCAGTTCAATACCATATTAACAACGTGCAGAGATACTGGAGTGATAGAGGTAGATATGTATAGGGGTAAGGTGACTATATACAGGGTCAGTTCAGTACCATATTAACAATGTGCAGGGATACTGGAGTGATAGAGGTAGATATGTATAGGGGTAAGGTGACTATATACAGGGTCAGTTCAATACCATATTAACAATGTACAGGGATACTGGAGTGATAGAGGTAGATATGTATAGGGGTAAGGTGACTATATACAGGGTCAGTTCAGTACCATATTAACAATGTACAGAGATACTGGAGTGATAGAGGTAGATATGTATAGGGGTAAGGTGACTATATACAGGGTCAGTTCAGTACCATATTAACAATGTACAGGGATACTGGAGTGATAGAGGTAGATATGTATAGGGGTAAGGTGACTATATACAGGGTCAGTTCAGTACCATATTAACAACGTGCAGAGATACTGGAGTGATAGAGGTAGATATGTATAGGGGTAAGGTGACTATATACAGGGTCAGTTCAATACCATATTAACAATGTACAGGGATACTGGAGTGATAGAGGTAGATATGTATAGGGGTAAGGTGACTATATACAGGGTCAGTTCAATACCATATTAACAATGTGCAGGGATACTGGAGTGATAGAGGTAGATATGTATAGGGGTAAGGTGACTATATACAGGGTCAGTTCAATACCATATTAACAATGTGCAGGGATACTGGAGTGATAGAGGTAGATATGTATAGGGGTAAGGTGACTATATACAGGGTCAGTTCAATACCATATTAACAATGTGCAGGGATACTGGAGTGATAGAGGTAGATATGTATAGGGGTAAGGTGACTATATACAGGGTCAGTTCAATACCATATTAACAATGTACAGAGATACTGGAGTGATAGAGGTAGATATGTATATGGGTAAGGTGACTATTTACAGGGTCAGTACCATATTAACAATGTACAGGGATACTGGAGTGATAGAGGTAGATATGTATAGGGGTAAGGTGACTATATACAGGGTCAGTTCAGTACCATATTAACAATGTGCAGGGATACTGGAGTGATAGAGGTAGATATGTATAGGGGTAAGGTGACTATACACAGGGTCAGTTCAATACCATATTAACAATGTACAGAGATACTGGAGTGATAGAGGTAGATATGTATATGGGTAAGGTGACTATTTACAGGGTCAGTACCATATTAACAATGTACAGGGATACTGGAGTGATAGAGGTAGATATGTATAGGGGTAAGGTGACTATATACAGGGTCAGCTACCATATTAACAACGTGCAGAGATACTGGAGTGATAGAGGTAGATATGTATAGGGGTAAGGTGACTATATACAGGGTCAGTTCAATACCATATTAACAATGTGCAGGGATACTGGAGTGATAGAGGTAGATATGTATAGGGGTAAGGTGACTATACACAGGGTCAGTACCATATTAACAATGTACAGGGATACTGGAGTGATAGAGGTAGATATGTATAGGGGTAAGGTGACTATATACAGGGTCAGTACCATATTAACAACGTGCAGAGATACTGGAGTGATAGAGGTAGATATGTATAGGGGTAAGGTGACTATATACAGGGTCAGTTCAATACCATATTAACAATGTGCAGGGATACTGGAGTGATAGAGGTAGATATGTATATGGGTAAGGTGACTATATACAGGGTCAGTTCAATACCATATTAACAATGTGCAGGGATACTGGAGTGATAGAGGTAGATATGTATAGGGGTAAGGTGACTATATACAGGGTCAGTTCAATACCATATTAACAATGTGCAGGGATACTGGAGTGATAGAGGTAGATATGTATAGGGGTAAGGTGACTATATACAGGGTCAGTTCAATACCATATTAACAATGTGCAGGGATACTGGAGTGATAGAGGTAGATATGTATATGGGTAAGGTGACTATATACAGGGTCAGTTCAATACCATATTAACAACGTGCAGAGATACTGGAGTGATAGAGGTAGATATGTATAGGGGTAAGGTGACTATATACAGGGTCAGTACCATATTAACAATGTGCAGGGATACTGGAGTGATAGAGGTAGATATGTATAGGGGTAAGGTGACTATATACAGGGTCAGTACCATATTAACAATGTGCAGGGATACTGGAGGGATAGAGGTAGATATGTACATGGGTAAGGTGACTATATACAGGGTCAGTACCATATTAACAATGTGCAGGGATACTGGAGTGATAGAGGTAGATATGTATAGGGGTAAGGTGACTATATACAGGGTCAGTTCAGTACCATATTAACAATGTGCAGGGATACTGGAGTGATAGAGGTAGATATGTATAGGGGTACGGTGACTAGGCATCAGGATATATGATAAACAGAGTAGCAGCAGTGTAAATTATGATTGTATGTGACTGTGTGTTACGCCCGTTGTTGGAATGAGACCAAGGTGCAGCGTGGTATTGTTTTTATTTACAATGACACCGGGAAAAACAACAAAAATACAAAAACAAAAGTAAAGCTACATGCAGTGCAGAAAGCAACTAAACACAAACAAGATCCCACAATCACAGGTGGGAAAAAGGGCTGCCTAAGTATGATCCCCAATCAGAGACAATGATAAACAGCTGCCTCTGATTGGGAACCATACTAGGCCAACAAAGAAATAGAAGCATAGATATGCCCACCCAAGTCACACCCTGACCTAACAAAATAGAGAATAAAAAAGGCTCTCTAAGGTCAGGGCGTGACACTGTGTGTGTGTAGAGTCAGTATAAATGTGTGTGCATGTTGTGTGTGTGTTGGAGTGTCAGTGTGCGAACGTGTGTAGAGTCAGTATAAATGTGTGTCACGGATCCCTCCGGAACTTTTATTACGCACATCTGGCCCCTATTCCCACTGATTAGTACTTGTATAATGTTCCCTTTGGTTTCCATTGGGCTGTCGAGTATTGTTACAATGTCCGTTGATATGTGTGAGTACCTGAGCTGTGTGTTTTGGCTTTCGTGCCATTGTGGATTGTGCAGATGATTACGGGTCTCGTCCTGTGTGGAGATGAGGAGGGAGGTGGGTAGTATGGATGGAACTATGAGGAGGGAGGTGGGTAGTGTGGATGGAGATGAGGAGGGAGGTGGGTAGTATGGATGGAACTATGAGGAGGGAGGTGGGTAGTATGGATGGAACTATGAGGAGAGAGGTGGGTAGTGTGGATGGAGATGAGGAGGGAGGTGGGTAGTATGGATGGAACTATGAGGAGGGAGGTGGGTAGTATGGATGGAACTATGAGGAGGGAGGTGGGTAGTATGGATGGAGATGAGGAGGGAGGTGGGTAGTATGGATGGAGATGAGGAGGGAGGTGGGTAGTATGGATGGAACTATGAGGAGGGAGGTGGGTAGTATGGATGGAACTATGAGGAGGGAGGTGGGTAGTATGGATGGAACTATGAGGAGGGAGGTGGGTAGTATGGATGGAGATGAGGAGGGAGGTGGGTAGTATGGATGGAACTATGAGGAGGGAGGTGGGTAGAATGGATGGAACTATGAGGAGGGAGGTGGGTAGTATGGATGGAACTATGAGGAGGGAGGTGGGTAGTATGGATGGAACTATGAGGAGGGAGGTGGGTAGTATGGATGGAACTATGAGGAGGGAGGTGGGTAGTATGGATGGAACTATGAGGAGGGAGGTGGGTAGTATGGATGGAACTATGATGAGGGAGGTGGGTAGTATGGATGGAGATGAGGAGGGAGGTGGGTAGTATGGATGGAACTATGAGGAGGGAGGTGGGTAGTATGGATGGAACTATGAGGAGGGAGGTGGGTAGTATGGATGGAACTATGAGGAGGGAGGTGGGTAGTATGGATGGAACTATGAGGAGGGAGGTGGGTAGTATGGATGGAGATGAGGAGGGAGGTGGGTATTATGGATGAAACTATGAGGAGGGAGGTGGGTAGTATGGATGGAACTATGAGGAGGGAGGTGGGTAGTATGGATGAAACTATGAGGAGGGAGGTGGGTAGTATGGATGGAACTATGAGGAGGGAGGTGGGTAGTATGGATGGAACTATGAGGAGGGAGGTGGGTAGTATGGATGGATATGAGGAGGGAGGTGGGTAATATGGATGGAACTATGAGGAGGGAGGTGGGTAGTGTGGATGGAACTATGAGGAGGTAGGTGGGTAGTATGGATGGAACTATGAGGAGGGAGGTGGGTAGTGTGGATGGAACTATGAGGAGGGAGGTGGGTAGTATGGATGGAAATATGAGGAGGGAGGTGGGTAGTATGGATGGAACTATGAGGAGGGAGGTGGGTAGTATGGATGGAACTATGAGGAGGGAGGTGGGTAGTATGGATGGAACTATGAGGAGGGAGGTGGGTAGTATGGATGGAACTATGAGGAGGGAGGTGGGTAGTATGGATGGAACTATGAGGAGGGAGGTGGGTAGTATGGATGGAACTATGAGGAGGGAGGTGGGTAGTATGGATGGAGATGAGGAGGGAGGTGGGTAGTCATGGATGGAGATGAGGAGGGAGGTGGGTAGTGGATGGAATGAGGAGGGAGGTGGGTCGTGGATGGATGAGGAGGGAGGTGGGTAGTGATGGATGGAGACTATGAGGAGGGAGGTGGGTAGTATGGATGGAACTATGAGGAGGGAGGTGGGTAGTATGGATGGAACTATGAGGAGGGAGGTGGGTAGTATGGATGGAACTATGAGGAGGGAGGTGGGTAGTATGGATGGAACTATGAGGAGGGAGGTGGGTAGTATGGATGGAGATGAGGAGGGAGGTGGGTAGTATGGATGGAGATGAGGAGGGAGGTGGGTAGTATGGATGGAGATGAGGAGGGAGGTGGGTAGATGGATGGAACTATGAGGAGGGAGGTGGGTAGTATGGATGGAACTATGAGGAGGGAGGTGGGTAGTATGGATGGAACTATGAGGAGGGAGGTGGGTAGTATGGATGGAGATGAGGAGGGAGGTGGGTAGTGGGGGATGAGGAGGGAGGTGGGTATATGGATGGAACTATGAGGAGGGAGGTGGGTAGTATGGATGGAACTATGAGGAGGGAGGTGGGTAGTATGGATGGAACTATGAGGAGGGGGTGGGTAGTATGGATGGAGATGAGGAGGGGGTGGGTAGTATGGATGGAACTATGAGGAGGGAGGTGGGTAGTATGGATGGAATGAGGAGGGGGTGGGTAGTATGGATGGAACTATGAGGAGGGAGGTGGGTAGTATGGATGGAACTATGAGGAGGGAGGTGGGTAGTATGGATGGAACTATGAGGAGGGAGGTGGGTAGTATGGATGGAACTATGAGGAGGGAGGTGGGTAGTATGGATGGAACTATGAGGAGGGAGGTGGGTAGTATGGATGGAACTATGAGGAGGGAGGTGGGTAGTATGGATGGAACTATGAGGAGGGAGGTGGGTAGTATGGATGGAACTATGAGGAGGGAGGTGGGTAGTATGGATGGAACTATGAGGAGGGAGGTGGGTAGTATGGATGGAACTATGAGGAGGGAGGTGGGTAGTATGGATGGAACTATGAGGAGGGAGGTGGGTAGTATGGATGGAGATGAGGAGGGAGGTGGGTAGTATGGATGGAACTATGAGGAGGGAGGTGGGTAGTATGGATGGAACTATGAGGAGGGAGGTGGGTAGTATGGATGGAACGATGAGGAGGGAGGTGGGTAGTATGGATGGAACTATGAGGAGGGAGGTGGGTAGTATGGATGGAGATGAGGAGGGAGGTGGGTAGTATGGATGGAACTATGAGGACGGAGGTGGGTAGTATGGATGGAGATGAGGAGGGAGGTGGGTAGTATGGATGGAACTATGAGGACGGAGGTGGGTAGTATGGATGGAGATGAGGAGGGAGGTGGGTAGTATGGATGGAACTATGAGGACGGAGGTGGGTAGTATGGATGGAGATGAGGAGGGAGGTGGGTAGTGTGGATGGAGTTGAGGAGGGAGGTGGGTAGTGTGGATGGAGATGAGGAGGGAGGTGGGTAGTGTGGATGGAGTTGAGGAGGGAGGTGGGTAGTGTGGATGGAGTTGAGGAGGGAGGTGGGTAGTATGGATGGAGATGAGGAGGGAGGTGGGTAGTATGGATGGAACTATGACTAGGGAGGTGGGTAGTGTGGATGGAGATGAGGAGGGAGGTGGGCAGGGTGGATGGAACTATGACTAGGGAGGTGGGTAGTGTGGATGGAGATGAGGAGGGAGGTGGGTAGTATGGATGGAGATGAGGAGGGAGGTGGGTAGTATGGATGGAACTATGACTAGGGAGGTGGGTAGTGTGGATGGAGATGAGGAGGGAGGTGGGCAGGGTGGAAGGAGATGAGTAAAGCACTAAACACACTGTGTCGGTGTTGCCGTGTGATCACCTGCTGGGTGTCGCCCAACGGTGCTGATTAATCATGTAGAATTGGAAAATAAACAGAAAATGACAGCTGATTTCCTGGTCAGAGGATGATTGAAGCACATCTGGCATTTTCCATGGCAACAATGGCCTCAAACCTTGTCATACTGCAATAAGAGGTCTTCATCATTGTGTTGAGTATCTCTACGTCAAATTGTGTTGATTCTTTTGAGTTGCAATAAATGAATGTTCTTGTTGCTACGGCTAGTGGTAATATCGGTTCAGTTGTGTGCTGCAGACTCCTTTCTAAAGGCATCTGTTTCCATCTCTCTGTCCCTCTCTTCCTCCATGCCCATCCCTCTGTCTGTGCTCCCCCTCTCTACTCTCCTCCCTCCCATCCTCCCTCTCAGGCTCGGCTGCGTTGCCAGGCAACATGGCGTACTTTGGGAGTGCCCAGGATGATGTGGATCTGGAGGATGAAGATGATGAAGAGGAGGAGTGTGACGACAGGATGTCAGCTCACAGCCACAACTCAACTTCCTGTCCGTCCTCACAGCGGAAAAACAAAACAACGCCGGGGAAGAAGGTCTCCAATGGACATGGTACTACTGATCTAACATGTTGTTTTGATACTCACTACTGATCTCCATGTTGTTTTGGTACACACAACTGATCTCCATGTTGTTTTGGTAGTCACTACTGATCTCCATGTTGTTTTGGTAGTCACTACTGATCTCCATGTTGTTTTGGTACTCACTACTGATCTCCATGTTGTTTTGGTACTCACTACTGATCTCCATGTTGTTTTGGAAGTCACAACTGATCTCCATGTTGTTTTGGTACTCACTACTGATCTCCATGTTGTTTTAGTACTCACTACTGATCTCCATGTTGTTTTAGTACTCACTACTGATCTACCATGTTGTTTTGGTAGTCACTACTGATCTAACATGTTGTTTTGATACTCACTACTGATCTACCATGTTGTTTTGATACTCACTACTGATCTCCATGTTGTTTTAGTACTCACTACTGATCTACCATGTTGTTTTGGTAGTCACTACTGATCTAACATGTTGTTTTGATACTCACTACTGATCTCCATGTTGTTTTAGTACTCACTACTGATCTCCATGTTGTTTTAGTACTCACTACTGATCTCCATGTTGTTTTAGTACTCACTACTGATCTCCATGTTGTTTTGGTACCCACTACTGATCTCCATGTTGTTTTAGTACTCACTACTGATCTCCATGTTGTTTTAGTACTCACTACTGATCTCCATGTTGTTTTAGTACTCACTACTGATCTCCATGTTGTTTTGGTACCCACTACTGATCTCCATGTTGTTTTAGTACTCACTACTGATCTCCATGTTGTTTTAGTACTCACTACTGATCTACCATGTTGTTTTGGTAATCACTACTGATCTACCATGTTGTTTTGGTAGTCACTACTGATCTACCATGTTGTTTTGGTAGTCACTACTGATCTCCATGTTGTTTTGGTAGTCACTACTGCTCTACCATGTTGTTTTGGTACTCACTACTGATCCACCAGGTTGTTTTGGTAGTCTCTACTGATCTACCATGTTGTTTTGGTAGTCACTACTGATCCACCAGGTTATTTTGGTACCCACTACTGATCTACCATGTTGTTTTGGTACTCGCTACTGATCTACCATGTTGTTTTGGTACTCACTACTGATCTACCATGTTGTTTTGGTCGTCACTACTGCTCTACCATGTTGTTTTAGTACTCACTACTGATCTACCATGTTGTTTTGGTACACACAACTGATCTACCATGTTGTTTCGGTACCCACTACTGATCTACCATGTTGTTTTAGTACTCACTACTGATCTACCATGTTGTTTTAGAACACACTACTGATCTACCATGTTGTTTTGGTACCCACTACTGATCTATCATGTTGTTTTGGTACCCACTACTGATCTACCATGTTGTTTTGGTACTCACTACTGATCTCCTTTTTGTTTTGGTACCCACAACTGATCTACCATGTTGTTTTGGTACCCACTACTGATCTACCATGTTGTTTTAGTACCCACTACTGATCTACCATGTTGTTTTGGTAGTCACTACTGATCTACCATATTGTTTTGGTACTCACTACTGATCTACCATGTTGTTTTGGTAGTCACTACTGATCTACCATGTTGTTTTGGTACTCACTACTGATCTCCATGTTGTTTTGGTAGTCACTACTGCTCTCCATGTTGTTTTGATACTCACTACTGATCTCCATGTTGTTTTAGTACTCACTACTGATCTCCATGTTGTTTTGATACTCACTACTGATCTCCATGTTGTTTTAGTACTCACTACTGATCTACCATGTTGTTTTGGTAGTCACTACTGATCTAACATGTTGTTTTGATACTCACTACTGATCTACCATGTTGTTTTGATACTCACTACTGATCTCCATGTTGTTTTAGTACTCACTACTGATCTACCATGTTGTTTTGGTAGTCACTACTGATCTAACATGTTGTTTTGATACTCACTACTGATCTCCATGTTGTTTTAGTACTCACTACTGATCTCCATGTTGTTTTAGTACTCACTACTGATCTCCATGTTGTTTTGGTACCCACTACTGATCTACCATGTTGTTTTGGTACTCGCTACTGATCTACCATGTTGTTTTGGTACTCACTACTGATCTACCATGTTGTTTTGGTAGTCACTACTGCTCTACCATGTTGTTTTAGTACTCACTACTGATCTACCATGTTGTTTTGGTACACACAACTGATCTACCATGTTGTTTCGGTACCCACTACTGATCTACCATGTTGTTTTAGTACTCACTACTGATCTACCATGTTTTTTTAGAACACACTACTGATCTACCATGTTGTTTTGGTAGTCACTACTGATCTAACATGTTGTTTTGATACTCACTACTGATCTCCATGTTGTTTTAGTACTCACTACTGATCTCCATGTTGTTTTAGTACTCACTACTGATCTCCATGTTGTTTTGGTACCCACTACTGATCTACCATGTTGTTTTGGTACTCGCTACTGATCTACCATGTTGTTTTGGTACTCACTACTGATCTACCATGTTGTTTTGGTAGTCACTACTGCTCTACCATGTTGTTTTAGTACTCACTACTGATCTACCATGTTGTTTTGGTACACACAACTGATCTACCATGTTGTTTCGGTACCCACTACTGATCTACCATGTTGTTTTAGTACTCACTACTGATCTACCATGTTGTTTTAGAACACACTACTGATCTACCATGTTGTTTTGGTACCCACTACTGATCTATCATGTTGTTTTGGTACCCACTACTGATCTACCATGTTGTTTTGGTACTCACTACTGATCTCCTTTTTGTTTTGGTACCCACAACTGATCTACCATGTTGTTTTGGTACCCACTACTGATCTCCATGTTGTTTTGGTAGTCACTACTGCTCTCCATGTTGTTTTGATACTCACTACTGATCTCCATGTTGTTTTGGTAGTCACTACTGATCTCCATGTTGTTTTAGTACTCACTACTGATCTACCATGTTGTTTTGGTAGTCACTACTGATCTAACATGTTGTTTTGATACTCACTACTGATCTACCATGTTGTTTTGATACTCACTACTGATCTCCATGTTGTTTTGGTAGTCACTACTGATCTACCATGTTGTTTTGGTACTCACTACTGATCTCCATGTTGTTTTGGTAGTCACTACTGATCTCCATGTTGTTTTAGTACTCACTACTGATCTACCATGTTGTTTTGGTACCCACTACTGATCTATCATGTTGTTTTGGTACCCACTACTGATCTACCATATTGTTTTGGTACTCACTACTGATCTACCATGTTGTTTTGGTAGTCACTACTGATCTACCATGTTGTTTTGGTACTCACTACTGATCTCCATGTTGTTTTGGTAGTCACTACTGCTCTCCATGTTGTTTTGATACTCACTACTGATCTCCATGTTGTTTTGGTAGTCACTACTGATCTCCATGTTGTTTTAGTACTCACTACTGATCTACCATGTTGTTTTGGTAGTCACTACTGATCTAACATGTTGTTTTGATACTCACTACTGATCTACCATGTTGTTTTGATACTCACTACTGATCTCCATGTTGTTTTAGTACTCACTACTGATCTACCATGTTGTTTTGGTAGTCACTACTGATCTAACATGTTGTTTTGATACTCACTACTGATCTCCATGTTGTTTTAGTACTCACTACTGATCTCCATGTTGTTTTAGTACTCACTACTGATCTCCATGTTGTTTTGGTACCCACTACTGATCTCCATGTTGTTTTAGTACTCACTACTGATCTCCATGTTGTTTTAGTAGTCTCTACTGATCTACCATGTTGTTTTGGTACTCACTACTGATCCACCAGGTTGTTTTGGTAGTCACTACTGCTCTACCATGTTGTTTTGGTACTCACTACTGATCCACCAGGTTGTTTTGGTAGTCTCTACTGATCTACCATGTTGTTTTGGTAGTCACTACTGATCCACCAGGTTGTTTTGGTACCCACTACTGATCTACCATGTTGTTTTGGTACTCGCTACTGATCTACCATGTTGTTTTGGTACTCACTACTGATCTACCATGTTGTTTTGGTAGTCACTACTGCTCTACCATGTTGTTTTAGTACTCACTACTGATCTACCATGTTGTTTTGGTACACACAACTGATCTACCATGTTGTTTCGGTACCCACTACTGATCTACCATGTTGTTTTAGTACTCACTACTGATCTACCATGTTGTTTTAGAACACACTACTGATCTACCATGTTGTTTTGGTACCCACTACTGATCTATCATGTTGTTTTGGTACCCACTACTGATCTACCATGTTGTTTTGGTACTCACTACTGATCTCCTTTTTGTTTTGGTAGTCACTACTGATCTAACATGTTGTTTTGGTACTCACTACTGATCTCCATGTTGTTTTGGTACTCACTACTGCTCTCCATGTTGTTTTGGTAGTCTCTACTGATCTCCATGTTGTTTTGGAAGTCACTACTGATCTACCATGTTGTTTTGGCACTCACTACTGATCTACCATGTTGTTTTGGTACACACTACTGATCTCCATGTTGTTTTGGTACTCACTACTGATCTACCATGTTGTTTTGGTACTCACTACTGATCTCCATGTTGTTTTGGTAGTCACTACTGATCTCCATGTTGTTTTGGTAGTCACTACTGATCTACCATGTTGTTTTGGTAGTCACTACTGATCTACCATGTTGTTTTAGTACTCACTACTGATCTCCATGTTGTTTTGGTACTCACTACTGATCTCCATGTTGTTTTGGTAGTCACTACTGCTCTCCATGTTGTTTTGGTACTCACTACTGATCTCCATGTTGTTTTGGTAGTCACTACTGATCTACCATGTTGTTTTGGTAGTCACTACTGATCTACCATGTTGTTTTAGTACTCACTACTGATCTCCATGTTGTTTTGGTACTCACTACTGATCTCCATGTTGTTTTGGTAGTCACTACTGCTCTCCATGTTGTTTTGGTACTCACTACTGATCTCCATGTTGTTTTAGTACTCACTACTGATCTACCATGTTGTTTTAGTACTCACTACTGATCTACCATGTTGTTTTGGTAGTCACTACTGATCTCCATGTTGTTTTGGTACCCACTACTGCTCTCCATGTTGTTTTGGTAGTCACTACTGATCTACCATGTTGTTTTAGTACTCACTACTGATCTCCATGTTGTTTTGGTACTCACTACTGATCTCCATGTTGTTTTGGTAGTCACTACTGCTCTCCATGTTGTTTTGGTACTCACTACTGATCTCCATGTTGTTTTGGTAGTCACTACTGCTCTCCATGTTGTTTTGGTACTCACTACTGATCTCCATGTTGTTTTGGTAGTCACTACTGCTCTCCATGTTGTTTTGTTCACCTTCTTGTTCAGTCAGTCAGTCAGTCAGTCAGTCACTCACTCACTCACTCACTCACTCACTCACTCACTCACTTAGTCGTTTGCTTGGTTTGCTCACAATAACTCAGTCAGCCAGTTACGTCACTCACTCTTTCCCAGACGTCGTTCTACTCTACCTAGTAACAGAGCCTAGAGGCCCATACTGTATAATTCTCCCTCACCAATCAGAAGAAGCCTAGTTAATTACAGCTCTGTCTCCTCTCACACCATGAGTTGATGGGGAGCATCCCAAATCTATAGTGCACTACTTTTAACCAGGACCCAGGCCAAAAGTAGTGCACTACAAACCATGTACTCAATGATCCGCGTCCACAAACAGAGCTCCATCATCCTCCCTTTACACACACACACACACACACACACACACACACACACACACACACACACACACACACACACACACACACACACACACACACACACACACACACACACACACACACACACACACACACACACACACACACACACACACACACAACCTGTATGCATAGCACCAGGCGTTATTCACTTCAACTGAAGCAAAGTATACACAGTCCTCACCCAGAGCTCACCCAGGGCCTGGGTCTTAAAGGTTCAGCAGCTCTCACCCAGGGCCATGGGTCTTAAAGGTGCAGCAGCTCTCACCCAGGGCCATGGGTCTTAAAGGAGCAGCAGCTCTCACCCAGACCTCACCCAGGGCCATAGGTCTTAAAGGTGCAGCAGCTCTCACCCAGACCTCACCCAGGGCCATGGGTCTTAAAGGAGCAGCAGCTCTCACAAAAGGGCTATGGGTCTTAAAGGAGCAGCAGCTCTCACCCAGACCTCACCCAGGGCCATGGGTCTTAAAGGAGCAGCAGCTCTCACAAAAGGGCTATGGGTCTTAAAGGAGCAGCAGCTCTCACCCAGACCTCACCCAGGGCCATGGGTCTTAAAGGAGCAGCAGCTCTCACCCAGGGCCATGGGTCTTAAAGGTGCAGCAGCTCTCACCCAGGGCCATGGGTCTTAAAGGAGCAGCAGCTCTCACCCAGGGCCATGGGTCTTAAAGGTGCAGCAGCTCTCACCCAGGGCCATGGGTCTTAAAGGAGCAGCAGCTCTCACCCAGACCTCACCCAGGGCCATGCATCTTAAAGGTGTAGCAATGTTTGTACAGTATACATATAGAGTTCCATATAGAACCTATGGTTGGACATATATAGTTCCATATAGAACCTATGGTTGGACATATAGAGTTCCATATAGAACCTATGGTTGGACACATAGAGGTCCATATAGAACCCATTGTTGGACATATAGAGTTCCATATAGAACCTATGGTTGGACACATAGAGTTCCATATAGAACCCATGGTTGGACATATAGAGTTCCATATAGAACCTATGGTTGGACACATAGAGGTCCATATAGAACCCATGGTTGGACATATAGAGTTCCATAT
The DNA here is from genome assembly GCF_965601325.2 of Salmo salar. Taxonomy (NCBI): domain Eukaryota; kingdom Metazoa; phylum Chordata; class Actinopteri; order Salmoniformes; family Salmonidae; genus Salmo; species Salmo salar. The sequence goes on from NC_138292.1 coordinate 7,311,008, forward strand.
ATAACCTATGGTTGGACATATAGAGGTACATATAGAACCTATGGTTGGACAAATATAGTTCTATATAGAACCCATGGTTGGACAAATAGAGGTCCATATAGAACCTATGGTTGGACACATAGAGGTCCATATAGAACCTATGGTTGGACATATAGAGTTCCATATAGAACCTATGGTTGGACACATAGAGGTCCATATAGAACCTATGGTTGGACACATAGAGGTCCATATAGAACCTATGGTTGGACACATAGAGTTCCATATAGAACCCATGGTTGGACACATAGAGGTCCATATAGAACCCATGGTTGGACACATAGAGTTCCATATAGAACCTATGGTTGGACATATAGAGTTCCATATAGAACCTATGGTTGGACACATAGAGGTCCATATAGAACCTATGGTTGGACATATAGAGGTCCATATAGAACCTATGGTTGGACATATAGAGGTCCATATAGAACCCATGGTTGGACACATAGAGGTCCATATAGAACCTATGGTTGGACACATAGAGGTCCATATAGAACCTATGGTTGGACATATAGAGGTCCATATAGAACCTATGGTTGGACACATAGAGGTCCATATAGAACCTATGGTTGGACATATATAGTTCCATATAGAACCTATGGTTGGACACATAGAGGTCCATATAGAACCTATGGTTGGACATATAGAGGTCCATATAGAACCTATGGTTGGACATATAGAGGTCCATATAGAACCTATGGTTGGACACATAGAGGTCCATATAGAACCTATGGTTGGACACATAGAGGTCCATATAGAACCTATGGTTGGACATATAGAGGTCCATATAGAACCTATGGTTGGACATATAGAGGTCCATATAGAACCTATGGTTGGACACATATAGACCTCCTCTCCTCTGCCCTCAGTTGTTCTATGGGCCTACAGAGTCCGAGTCACAAATGGCACCCTATTCCCTTCATAGTGCACTACGTTTAACCAGGTCCCATCAGCCTATTCCCTCTATAGTGTGGCAGGTAGCCGGCAGGTAGCCTAGTGGTTAGAGCGTTGGGCCAGTAACCGAAAGGTTGCAAGATCGAATTCCCGAGCTGACAAGGTAAAAATCTGTTGTTCTGTCCCTGAACAAGGAAGTTAACCCACTGTTCCTAGGCTGTCATTGAAAATAAGAATTTGTTCTTAACTGACTTGCCTAGTTAAATAAAGGTTAAATAGTGCACTACTTTTAACCAGAGCCCTTAGTTTTTGACCTATGGGCCCTGGTTACTATAAAGGTAATAGTCTGCCATTTGGGACACAGCCAGAGTGGAGTACAGTGTTTGAGGAAGTGTGTCTTGGGACGGATGTGAACATGCTAGGTCTTGTGCAGACAGTCAGTAGTATGTATGGAAGGGGGGGGGGGGGGTGAAACCAGAGACTGCCGTCAACTCAGCTGGAATCCTGGAGCAACCAGACTCCCTCCACACACAGCTCTGACCCCATCTTACAGAGAGAGAGAAACTTACTGTGGAGGTCAAAAGTTGAGCTCATGTTTATTCTGTCAACTATGATGGATGGATGAAGGAGGAGGAGGAGTGCTTGTCTACATGTTGGACATACACTTAAATCAGCCTGGCCAGAGTTGAGGAAGGGATGTGTGTGTGAGCATTTGTTTGTGTGTATGAGTGTGTGTGAGAGCATTTGTTTGTGTGTATGAGTGTGTGTGAGAGCATTTGTTTGTGTGTGCGAGTGTGTGTACTGTATACAGAGGGTGTGTGTGTGTGTGGGTGCTGAAAAGTGCTCTGTGGGAAAGCCAAACGTTACCCGGAGCCAGAGTGTTGGTCCTACACACGTTGAGGGAACCAGAGACTTCTCCCAGCTAGAGCTTGTGCCAAGTAGGACACTTTAATATGCTGCACTGGCGGGAGGCCAACTGCTTAGCGTAAAATACAGCTCCCTCAGGCAGATATAGAGCACCGCTTTCACTGATTAACTGACCCAACAAACACTATTTCTCTGTTTCACTATAATCTTACTTTCCAACATTGGACACTTTCTTTTCAGTAGGCCTATCATAACACTACTTGGAGTTTGAAAGCTGCAGGATATTTGAATGGATGGATTTTAGATTTTAATATAACCTTGGGTGGTACTAGATGTATTTTGTTCCTAGTTTCAAAGAGATATTGAGTGCCGTTGAAATTAAAGCGTCATAAAGAAATGGTATTTGTCACTGTTCAAATAGGTGTTTGTTAGAATGACACTTCTGGGAGCACCACAGTGAGTCACTGAAAGCTTTTTAACTGATTTGATTAAGCACCGTCTTTTCAACGTACCGTCTTTTCAAAGCACCGTCTTTTCAACGTACCGTCTTTTCAACGTACCGTCTTTTCAACGCACCGTCTTTTCAACGTACCGTCTTTTCAAAGCACCGTCTTTTCAACGTACCGTCTTTTCAAAGCACCGTCTTTTCAACGTACCGTCTTTTCAACGTACCGTCTTTTCAACGTACTGTCTTTTCAAAGCACCGTCTTTTCAACGTACCGTCTTTTCAACGTACCGTCTTTTCAAAGCACCGTCTTTTCAAAGCACCGTCTTTTCAACGTACCGTCTTTTCAACGTACTTTCAACGTACCGTCTTTTCAACGCACCGTCTTTTCAACGCACCGTCTTTTCAACGTACCGTCTTTTCAACGCACCGTCTTTTCAACGTACCGTCTTTTCAACGTACTTTCAACGTACCGTCTTTTCAACGCACCATCTTTTCAAAGCACCGTCTTTTCAACGTACCGTCTTTTCAAAGCACCGTCTTTTCAACGCACCGTCTTTTCAAAGCACCGTCTTTTCAACGTACCGTCTTTTCAACGTACCGTCTTTTCAACGTACCGTCTTTTCAAAGCACCGTCTTTTCAACGTACCGTCTTTTCAACGCACCGTCTTTTCAAAGCACCGTCTTTTCAACGTACCGTCTTTTCAACGTACCGTCTTTTCAAAGCACCGTCTTTTCAACGTACCGTCTTTTCAACGCACCGTCTTTTCAAAGCACCGTCTTTTCAACGCACCGTCTTTTCAACGCACCGTCTTTTCAAAGCACCGTCTTTTCAACGTACCGTCTTTTCAAAGCACCGTCTTTTCAACGCACCGTCTTTTCAACGTACCGTCTTTTCAACGTACCGTCTTTTCAACGCACCGTCTTTTCAACGTACCGTCTTTTCAACGTACCGTCTTTTCAAAGCACCGTCTTTTCAACGTACCGTCTTTTCAAAGCACCGTCTTTTCAAAGCACCGTCTTTTCAACGTACCGTCTTTTCAACGTACCGTCTTTTCAACGTACCGTCTTTTCAATGCACCGTCTTTTCAAAGCACCGTCTTTTCAAGGTACCGTCTTTTCAAAGCACCGTCTTTTCAACGTACCGTCTTTTCAAGTTACTTTGGAATAATAATGTACCTGTAACTGTAACAGACATAAAACAAATATAGACATATCATAACGGATTGACAGTTGCATCCCACTGAGAACACACTGGTTGAATCAATGTTGTTTCCACGTCAATTCAATGAAATGACGTTGAACCAACGTGGATTAGACGTTGAATTGACGTCTGTGCCCAGTAGGATAGCTCTTAACACACATGACAGATAGACTGACACTGCTATCATAGTTATCAGCTTAGGCATTGTCTTCCGTATATTATTCAAGTGTGAAATATGGTTTATCTGAGAAGCTTCTGCATAGTTTGAATAGCTAGCCTACTTTTGTTTGTCCATTTAGTGTGGTATTTATGGTTTGTTAATAATAGCTGCACACACATTCAGTGTGGATGTGGCTTTGGCCACAACACGTTCAAGGTTAATGTAAGGATAGAGTAAACAGAAAAGTTGTAAAACTGATGTTGAAAACAGTGTAAACAGTCCATACATTTCATCGTTCTCATTCTGTGTTCCAGTGTTGAATGGCCACTGCAGGTCCTTACGGGGGAAGGAGCTCTTCCTGAGGCCCAGAGGGAGAGAGGCTATCCAGGCCAGAGAGAGGGCTGAGAGGGGAGAGGCCCGGAGGGAGAACCACAGGACCTCTACAGGACCCCCAGCCAGGACCTCCAGCACCACCTACAGTCTTCGCCACAGCAGGCCCACCCAGGAGCACCCAAAGCAGGTACACCAGGGAGACACAGATGGGCTGGGATGGAGAGTACCTGGGCTGAATCCCAAATGGCACTCTATTGAATATTCTCGATGTAGTGTACTACCCTTGACCAAGGCCTATAGGGCTCTGGACAAAAGTGGTGTACTATATAGGGAATAGGGTGCCTTTCGGGACAGATTAAGTGTGTGTCTGATGCCAGCGTGCCAGTCTGTTAGTGTTGGCCCCAGTATTCTGTCGCTGCTGGAGGGTTTACATTTCCTGTCCTCCTGGTACAGCTTCCTGTTGGCTACAGACATGCTGACCTCTCTCTCTCTCTCTCTCTCTCTCTCTCTCTCTCTCTCTCTCTCTCTCTCTCTCTCTCTCTCTCTCTCTCTCTCTCTCTCTCTCTCTCTGTCTCTCTCTCTCTCTCTCTCTCTCCTCTCTCTCTCTCTCTCTCTCTCTCTCTCTCTCTCTCAAACCAGACTTCCCCTCGGCCGTAACTAACCCATCAACGTTTACAAATCTGATCTGTAAGGTTTAAGGAAGCAGTATGGTGGAAACTCCACCACTACACTGCTGACATAGTCACATTGTTCTGTATGGCAACTGGGAGCAGTGATGCCCTCTGGTGGGCGGAGTGGGATGGTTCCCTCATTCTTCCCAGCAACACTCAGCCCCTCCCCGACACACAGACTCCTTTATGTAGAGGAATAATACTGACAGTTACTGGCTTCCTGTACATAACCTTGGCAGACATACGTCATTATGAATATTTAGCATGAGTGCTATTTGAAACACATATCAATTTGGGTCTTCATTCAGTCTCTGATCCAAATGGCACCCTATTCCCTATGTAGTGCACTACTTTTGATTGGTGCCCTATGGGCTCTGGACAAAAGTAGGCAACTATATAGGGATTAGGATGCCATTTGGGACACAGTCCTGATCTCCTTTGTGCATCTGCTGTTGTATAGGAGGGATGCCAGAAACCTCTCCCTGTCCTTGGCAATACAACAGGTGACAGATTGTCTGGTGTCCTGTCCACCTTGGTCTGGAACTAATCAACTACACCTCAGTAAGAGAGGAGATCTGAAGTCTGTAATGTTCCACTACTGTATATGATCAGCTTAAAACGTGGACCGAGCAGCTATAGATATAGAAGGAGAAGACATGCTGGACCTAGGTATAAATGATGGAGCTAGGTATAAATGATGATGGAGCTAGGTATAAATGATGATGGAGCTAGGTATAAATGATGATGGAGCTAGGTATAAATGATGATGGAGCTAGGTATAAATGATGATGGAGCTAGGTATAAATGATGGAGCTAGGTATAAATGATGATGGAGCTAGGTATAAATGATGGAGCTAGGTATAAATGATGATGGAGCTAGGTATAAATGATGATGGAGCTAGGTATAAATGATGATGGCGCTAGGTATAAATGATGGAGCTAGGTATAAATGATGATGGAGCTAGGTATAAATGATGATGGAGCTAGGTATAAATGATGATGTGAGATTTCCAAAATGTACTTATTTTTGATAATCATCCTTGTGTCTATTGCAGGTTTCTAAAGTGAACAGGCTGTCGCGGGTATCTTCAGCTACCGTACGCAACTCCTGTGCCAAAAAGCCCCCGGCCTCCCGACCACTGCCGTCCAGAACTGTGAAGTCCACAGCCACAGCGCTTCCCAGGGGCCACATCCCCTACACCAAAGCCAGACTTCTCAAAGAAGCCAGACTTCTCAAAGAGGCCAAACTCACCCTGGACAAAAGAGCCTCCTCCAAAGCTCGCCAACCCCTGAAAAACCAACGGCGCTCTCCCAGTGGCAGTGCCCGCCGCCACCCACGCCCACCACAGTCCAACTCAGGAAAACTCTCAAGCGGCGATGCAAAGACTCCCAACAAACAGGAGGTACAATCCAACAAGGCAGCCGGCAGATGTTTCCTACAACGAGTCAACGGGCAGCTTCACCCACGCCGATGTGGCGGTAAGCAGGTACTGCAGGGGCGTGAGGGCGTCAGGCACTCCAAGAGACGTCTGGGGCTCCCGGCTGAGGAGTGTCCAACAGAGACACCGGAGTCTTTGCCGGAGGTCAAAAAGGTTAGACTGCAGGTCAATGCCCCGGAGACGCGAAGCAGCAGGAAGGTCAATGTCCAGGAGAAGGCTGTGGCGGTGTCCGGCGGCCATCTTGGTAAGGTCACGTCATCCCGACCTTCCTCCTCGGAGCAAAGACCCAAACGAGCCTCCGCTGGCAAGCTGATGTTGACCCGACAAGCACAGCCCATACCCCCTACTGCTAATACTACTACTGCTAACACTACACCACCAGCTAAGAACACTACTACTAAGAAAACTTTCCAGGGCACTTCCAAGAACACTTCCCATGTCACTTCCAAGGGCACTTCCACCTCCACTTCCTCTACCTCAGCAGCCAAGGTGAAACCAGGCACCAGCAGCCCAGCTAAACCAGCAGCAGAGCCTAAAGCAGCAGAGAGGCAGCGGGGAGATCGGGAAGAGTGGGGAGAGCGGGAGAGTGGGGAGAAGAGAGGTGCAGCACCACCCCCGCCCCTGTCCCTAACCGAGGTGCCAGTGTTCAGACCTAGCCTGGAGGAGTTCCACGACCCCCTGGTGTATGTGGAAGCGGTGCGGGGGCAGGCAGAGAGCTATGGGCTGTGCAGGGTGGCGCCCCCTCAGGACTGGAGGCCAGAGTGCAAGCTGAAAGAGGACATGAGGTTTGTGACCCAGGTGCAGCACATCCATAAGCTGGGTCGGCGCTGGGGGCCCAATGTACTCCGGCTGGCCTGCATCAGGAAACACCTCCAGGCCCAGGGCATCTCCATGGAGGACCCCCCGCTCATAGGTACATTTCTGTAGGACTGATACTTAGGGTGCGTCTCAAATGGTACCCTATTTGCTACATAGTACACTACATTTGACCAGAGCCCTATGGGGGCCCTATGGACCCTGGTCAAAAGTAATGCACTAAATAGGGAAAAGGGTTCCATTTGGGACTGACTGTCACTAAGGTTTAATGTCAAAGACATTTAAGGGAGCTACAAATAGTTCCACCACATCATGTTATTCTAGTACAGTTTCATGTTATTCTAGTACAGTTTCATGTTACTCTAGTACAGTGTCATGTTATTCTAGTACAGTTTCATCTTATTCTAGTACAGTTTCATGATATTCTAGTAGTGTCATGTTATTCTAGTACAGTTGCATTATATTCTTGTACAGTTTCATGTTATTCTAGTACAGTTTCATGATATTCTAGTACAGTTTCATGTTATTCTAGTACAGTTTCATGTTATTCTAGTACAGTTTTATCTTATTCTAATACAGTTTCATGATATTCTAGTACATTATCATCTATTTCTAGTACAGTTTCATGTTATTCTAGTACAGTTTCATGATATTCTAGTATAGTTTCATGATATTCTAGTATAGTTTCATGATATTCTAGTACAGGTTCATCTTATTCTAGTACAGTCTCATGATATTCTAGTACAGTTTCATGATATTCTAGTACAGTTTCATGTTATTCTAGTACAGTTTCATGTTATTCTAGTACAGTTTCATGTTATTCTAGTACAGTTTCATGATATTCTAATACAGTTTCATGTTATTCTAGTACAGTTTCATGATATTCTAATACAGTTTCATGTTATTCTAGTACAGTTTCATGTTATTCTAGTAGTTTCATCTTATTCTAATACAGTTTCATGTTATTCTAGTACAGTTTCATGTTATTCTAGTACAGTTTCATGATATTCTAGTACAGTTTCATGTTATTCTAGTACAGTTTCATCTTATTCTAATACAGTTTCATGTTATTCTAGTACAGTTTCATGTTATTCTAGTACAGTTTCATGTTATTCTAGTACAGTTTCATGTTATTCTAGTACAGTTTCATGTTATTCTAGTACAGTTTCATGATATTCTAGTACAGTTTCATCTTATTCTAGTACAGTTTCATCTTATTCTAGTAAAGTTTCATGTTGTTCGAGTACAGTTTCATGTTATTCTAGTACAGTTTCATGTTATTCTAGTACAGTTTCATCTTATTCTAATACAGTTTCATGTTATTCTAGTACAGTTTCATGATATTCTAGTACAGTTTCATGTTATTCTAATACAGTTTCATCTTATTCTAGTTCAGTTTCATGTTGTTCGAGTACAGTTTCATCTTATTCTAGTACAGTTTCATCTTATACTAGTACAGTTTCATCTTATTCTAATACAGTTTCATGTTATTCTAGTACAGTTTCATGATATTCTAGTACAGTTTCATGTTATTCTAGTACAGTTTCGTGTTATTCTAATACAGTTTCATCTTATTCTAGTACATTTTCATCTATTTCTAGTACAGTTTCATCTTATTCTAGTACAGTTTCATGATATTCTAGTATAGTTTCATGATATTCTAGTACAGGTTCATCTTATTCTAGTACAGGTTCATCTTATTCTAATACAGTCTCATGATATTCTTGTACAGTTTCATGATATTCTAGTACAGTTTCATGTTATTCTAGTACAGTTTCATGTTATTCTAATACAGTTTCATGTTATTCTAGTACAGTTTCATGTTATTCTAGTACAGTTTCATGTTATTCTAGTACAGTTTCATGTTATTCTAGTACAGTTTCATGATATTCTAGTACAGTTTCATGTTATTCTAGTACAGTTTCATCTTATTCTAATACAGTTTCATCTTATTCTAGTACAGTTTCATGTTATTCTAGTACAGTTTCATCTTATTCTAATACAGTTTCATGTTATTCTAGTACAGTTTCATGTTATTCTAGTACAGTTTCATGTTATTCTAGTACAGTTTCATGTTATTCTAGTACAGTTTCATGATATTCTAGTACAGTTTCATGTTATTCTAGTACAGTTTCATGTTATTCTAGTACAGTTTCATGTTATTCTAGTACAGTTTCATCTTATTCTAATACAGTTTCATGTTATTCTAGTACAGTTTCATGATATTCTAGTACAGTTTCATGTTATTTTAGTACAGTTTCATGATAGTCTAGTACAGTTTCATCTTATTCTAGTACAGTTTCATCTTATTCTAGTTCAGTTTCATGTTGTTCGAGTACAGTTTCATGTTATTCGAGTACAGTTTCATGTTATTCTAGTACAGTTTCATGTTATTCTAGTACAGTTTCATCTTATTCTAGTACAGTTTCATGATATTCTAGTACAGTTTCATGTTATTCTAATACAGTTTCATGTTATTCTAGTACAGTTTCATCTTATTCTAGTACAGTTTCATGTTATTCTAATACAGTTTCATGTTATTCTAGTACAGTTTCATGTTATTCTAATACAGTTTCGTCTTATTCTAGTACAGTTTCATGTTATTCTAATACAGTTTCACCTTATTCTAGTACAGTTTCATGTTATTCTAATACAGTTTCATCTTATTCTATCACATATGTCAACTCTACATAGAGTGGCTATCTATCAAGATTTCCAGTTTGAAGTTTCCTCTTGTTAATTCAGTGTGCTGCTAGAGGTTTCCTTCTGAGGGAACTGTATAGTTAAAAGGCTTCTCCCAAATTACCTCTGACCCCCCCTCATCCTGACCTCTGACCCGTCTCTCATCCTGACCTCTGACCCATCTCTCATCCTGACCTCTGACCCATCTCTCATCCTGACTTCATCCTGACCTCTGACCCATCTCTCATCCTGACCTCTGACCCACCTCTCATCCTGACCACCTCTCATCCTGACCTCTGAGCCCCCTCTCATCCTGACCTCTGACCCATCTCTCATCCTGACCTCTGACCCCCCCTCATCCTGACCTCTGAACCACCTCTCATCCTGACCTCTGAACCACCTCTCATCCTGACCTCTGAACCACCTCTCATCCTGACCATCCTGCCCATTGGCTGCTGCTGATTGCTCTTAGTGTGTTTGTAAGTGAGACCTTGACTCTGACCTTACCTAGTGAGGAAGGATTACAGTTCCTCTGCCAGGTGGCAGCTTTGATGAGATTACACTGGGAGAGATGGGGGTTGTCAGGATCCCTGACACACACACACACACACACACACACACACACACACACACACACACACACACACACACACACACACACACACACACACGGCTAGTGTAGCTCACACACAGTCACATACACACACACACACACTGACAACCCCCAGACCAGTAGCAGCGTGAGTGAGTGAGTGAGTGAGTGAGTGAGTGAGTGAGTGAGTGTGACAAATGGGGAACGTCTGTAAGGGGATTTTACAGGCAGCAGACACCCATGGTGAGGGAGAGTAGAGGAACGAAGGAGCAGAGATATTACACTCTGTCTGTGTCTCAAATGGCACACTATTCCCTATGTAGTGCACTACTTTTGACCAGGGCCCAAAGGAGTTATATAGGGAATAGGGTGCCATTTGGGACACAGAAATTCTCGCTCTCAGGCTCCAATACCTACAGGCCTCCGCTCTGTCAGAGTGGGCCTCAACATCAGACAGGATCATGGCTGTCTAAACCAGGCTGTCCTGGCTAACAGAGCCAAGTCATTCATTCATCAAACATCCACAGCCTCTCATCTAGAACATTTGGCTGTAACTAGTTTGAAAGCTTATTGTAAATGTAGTGAACGTTGCTGCTTTTTCAGAATCCATGTTTATCAGCCCCGTTGGTCCTCTCTATATTCTCCCAGATGCATACAGTACATCCATTTTAACCCATGTTCTTCTATCTTGGTCATGGGCGCCCACAGGGTGTGCATGCTTTTGTTCCAGCCCAGCACTAACAGCCCGGTACTAATACAACAAATCAACCAATCATTATTAAGCCATGTGGTTTCACAGAACCAGGATTAAAGAACGTTGTTTTAACCTCCTTGTTCTGTGTTCTGTCTCATCCTCCTTCACTCCCTTCTCTTCCTCCTTATCCTCCCTCGCTCCCTCCTTCACTCCCTCCCTAACCTCCCTCCCTCTCACCCTTCTTCACTCCCTCCCTCTCTCCTTCCCTCCCTATCCTCCCTCCCTCTCTCCCTCCTTCACTCCCTCCCTCTCTCCCTTTTCACTCCCTCCCTATCCTCCCTCCCTTTCTCTCTCCTTCACTCCCTCCTCTTCCTCCTTATCCTCCCTCTCACCCTCTTTCACTCCCTCCCTAACCTCCCTCCCTCTCTCCCTCCTTCACTCCCTCCCTCTCACCCTCCTTCACTCCCTCCTCTTCCTCCATATCCTCCCTCTCTCTCCTTTACTCCCGCCTCTTCCTCCATATCCTCCCTCTCCCTCCCTCCCTCCCTGCCAGGAGGATGTGAGTTGGACCTGGCCCGGTTCTTTCAGCTCATCAACGACATGGGCGGCATGCAGCAGGTCAGCGACATGAAGAAATGGAATAAGCTAGCCGACCAGCTCCGTATCCCCAAGACTGCACAGGTACTGTACTGCTTCAAGGCTGCATAAATGGCACCATATTCTCTATACAGTAGACTGCTTTTGACCAGGGCCCATAAGGCTCTGGCCTACTATATAGGGAATAGGGGGCCATTTGGTATTCAGCCTCTTGTGTTGACCATGATGCTGTTCTGTAACAAACAATTCCTTCCAGCATCTGTGTCTTGTAGTGTTTCATCTACACTGAAGTGGGTCATTTTGTTTTCATCCTACTTTTTTATTTGAGATTGACTTCTGATGAAAACCAACAGCCAGCCCAGCTAGCTGCATAGCTAAGTACAGCACTTTGACATTTGATGTTAACACTGCCCTCTCTGTCAACTGTCAACTGCAACGTAATAATATCCTACCACCCGACCACAGGATCGTCTGGCCAAGCTGCAGGAGGCCTATTGTCAGTACCTACTGTCCTACGACTCCCTGGACCCCGCTGAGCGCATCCGCCTGGAGAGGGAGGTGCTGGAGGAGAAGGGGAGGCTGGAGAAGAAGAAAGGGCCCCTGGAGGGCCACTCAGATGACTCCCAACAGAGCCTGCTCCAGCTGCCCCGCTGTGAGCCCAAGAATGGCCTGGTAAACGGGGTGATCCGGAGGAACGGCCTGCCCAGGAACCTGGAGGAAGGAGCGAAAGAGGGGAAGAAACAGGAGAAGGACATGTGGCTGAGGTCCAGCAGGAGGAGACTGTTCTCTCAGGAGAAGAAAGGAGGAAGAGGAGGAGCAGAGGAGGAGAAAGAGTTTCTTAGTGACCAGCACAAGTGTATATACAGGGTAGGTCATGTTATCCCCTTTCTCTGGCCCTGTACACACTCAGGTTGAACAACTGATGTACAACACATTTGGCACAACAAATGTGATACAACGGACAGTTTTTCTGGACACAAATAATTACCCAAGCATAGTGGAGGCACTACAAAATGCACAATGCTTGTGTAAATATTATTGGTTAAGTCTATTGGTTAATGAGCTCTGTGGTAGCTGTGAGTGGGCAGATTGAATACAATGCAGCACTGTCAATACAGTGTGTATAGCTGTTAGTGCCTGGAAGCAGAACTACAATATCCCTGGTTCAGTTGCTCTCACATCTAATATAGGTCATTGCACATCTGCAAGCACAGAGGCCACACACACGATCAGACACACACGCACACACACCTCATTTTGACAACACGTCACCCCATGTCAACTTATCACTGCCAGTATTTCTGTCTTGATGCTCCATGATGATCTTCTGTTGCTCACAGTTCTCTTATCAGTAGTGTCAGTTACAGTTCTCCTGTAGTATCAGTTAGTTCTCCTGTAGTATCAGTTAGTTCTCCTGTAGTATCAGTTAATTCTCCTGTAGTATCAGTTAGTTCTCCTGTAGTATCAGTTCTCCTGTAGTATCAGTTACAGTTCTCCTGTAGTATCAGTTAGTTCTCCTGTAGTATCAGTTAGTTCTCCTGTAGTATCAGTTAATTATCCTGTAGTATCAGTTAGTTCTCCTGTAGTATCAGTTAGTTCTCCTGTAGTATCAGTTAGTTCTCCTGTAGTATCAGTCAGTTCTCCTGTAGTATCAGTCAGTTCTCCTGTAGTATCAGTTAGTTCTCCTGTAGTATCTGTTACAGTTCTCCTGTAGTATCAGTCAGTTCTCCTGTAGTATCAGTCAGTTCTCCTGTAGTATCAGTTAGTTCTCCTGTAGCATCAGTCAGTTCTCCTGTAGTATCAGTCAGTTCTCCTGTAGTATCAGTCAGTTCTCCTGTAGCATCAGTCAGTTCTCCTGTAGTATCAGTCAGTTCTCCTGTAGTATCAGTTAGTTCTCCTGTAGTATCAGTTAGTTCTCCTGTAGTATCTGTTACAGTTCTCCTGTAGTATCAGTCAGTTCTCCTGTAGTATCAGTTAGTTCTCCTGTAGTATCTGTTACAGTTCTCCTGTAGTATCTGTTACAGTTCTCCTGTAGTATCAGTTAGTTCTCCTGTAGTATCAGTCAGTTCTCCTGTAGTATCAGTCAGTTCTCCTGTAATATCAGTTACAGTTCTCCTGTAGTATCAGTTAGTTCTCCTGTAGTATCAGTCAGTTCTCCTATAGAATCAGTTAGTTCTCCTGTAGTATCAGTTAGTTCTCCTGTAGTATCAGTTAGTTCTCCTGTAGTATCAGTCAGTTCATCTGTAGTATCAGTCAGTTCTCCTGTAGTATCAGTTAGTTCTCCTATAGTATCAGTCAGTTCTCCTGTAGCATCAGTTAGTTCTCCTGTAGTATCAGTTAGTTCTCCTGTAGCATCAGTTAGTTCTCCTGTAGTATCAGTTAGTTCTCCTGTAGTATCAGTTAGTTCTCCTGTAGTATCAGTTAATTCTCCTGTAGTATCAGTCAGTTCTCCTGTAGTACCAGTTAGTTCTCCTGTAGTATCAGTCAGTTCTCCTGTAGTATCAGTCAGTTCTCCTGTAGCATCAGTCAGTTCATCTGTAGTATCAGTCAGTTAATCTGTAGAATCAGTCAATTCTCCTGTAGAATCAGTTAATTCTCCTGTAGAATCAGTTAATTCTCCTGTAGAATCAGTTAGTTCTCCTGTAGAATCAGTTAGTTCTCCTGTAGTATCAGTTAGTTCTCCTGTAATATCAGTTAGTTCTCCTGTAGTATCAGTTAGTTCTCCAGTAATATCAGTTACAGTTCTCCTGTAGTATCAGTTAGTTCTCCTGTAGTATCAGTTACAGTTCTTTTGTAGTATCAGTCAGTTCTCCTGTAGTATCAGTTACAGTTCTCCTGTAGTATCAGTTAGTTCTCCTGTAGTATCAGTTAGTTCTCCTGTAGTATCAGTCAGTTCTCCTGTAGTATCAGTCAGTTCTCCTGTAGTATCAGTTAGTTCTCCTGTAGTATCAGTTAGTTCTCCTGTAGTATCAGTTAGTTCTCCTGTAGTATCAGTTAGTTCTCCTGTAGTATCAGTCAGTTCTCCTGTAGTATCAGTCAGTTCTCCTGTAGTATCAGTTAGTTCTCCTGTAGTATCAGTTAGTTCTCCTGTAGTATCAGTCAGTTCTCCTGTAGTATCAGTTAGTTCTCCTGTAGTATCAGTTAGTTCTCCTGTAGTATCAGTTAGTTCTCCTGTAGATCAGTTAGTTCTCCTGTAGTATCAGTAGTTCTCCTGTAGTATCAGTTAGTTCTCCTGTAGTATCAGTTAGTTCTCCGTGTCAGTCATCAGCTGTAGACAGTTATTCTCCTGTAGTATCAGCCAGTTCTCCTGTAGTATCAGTTAGTTCTCCTGTAGTCAGTCAGCCCTGTAACAGTTAGTTCTCCTGTAGTATCAGTCAGTTCTCCTGTAGTATCAGTAGTTCTCCTGTAGTATCAGTTCAGTTCTCCTGTAATATCAGTTACGGTTCTCCTGTAGTATCAGTTAGTTCTCCTGTAGTATCAGTTAGTTCTCCTGTAGTATCAGTTAGTTCTCCTGTAGTATCAGTTAGTTCTCCTGTAGTATCAGTCAGTTCTCCTGTAGTATCAGTTAGTTCTCCTGTAGTATCAGTTAGTTCTCCTGTAGTATCAGTTAGTTCTCCTGTAGTATCAGTCAGTTCTCCTGTAGTATCAGTCAGTTCTCCTGTAGTATCAGTTAATTCTCCTGTAGTATCAGTTAGTTCTCCTGTAGTATCAGTCAGTTCTCCTGTAGAATCAGTCAGTTCTCCTGTAGTATCAGTTAGTTCTGCTGTAGTATCAGTTCTCCTGTAGTATCAGTTAGTTCTCCTGTAGTATCAGTTAGTTCTCCTGTAGTATCAGTCAGTTCTCCTGTAGAATCAGTCAGTTCTCCTGTAGAATCAGTCAGTTCTCCTGTAGTATCAGTTAGTTCTGCTGTAGTATCAGTTCTCCTGTAGTATCAGTTAGTTCTTCTGTAGTATCAGTTACTTATAGCGTTTCATCTCTCAGTTTGACTTCTTACTTTTTAAACCTGGCTCGTAGGGAGTATTCTGTCTGTGAATGCCAGCATAGCTGGGCCCATATGAAATCAATATATTGGGCCATAATAAGAAATACAGTAATCTCCTCCACACATGTGGGAAAGCTTACAGTGACTGACTGTAGTCCAACCAACCAGGGATTTTCCTGGCACATTCATACAGGCTGTCCCTGCCCGGCTGTTTGTCATGTATCTGAGCTTATGTCCCAAATGGTGCCCAATTCCCTGTCTAGTGCACTACTTTTAACCAGGGCCCTTAGGGCTCCGATCGAAAGTAGTACTCTATATAAGGGAATAGTTAGCCATTTGGATAAGGGAAACGGGTGCCATATGGGAGGCAACCTGAGAAAAGCGTCTGGATGGAAGACTCCCCTTCAGAATGTGCTGAGGCTGCAGCAGCAGCGGGGAGAGGAAGGAAGATGATGTCATGCAGCACAGTGACATCCACATGTATCATGTAGTTTTCACCCTCTCAGAGAAAAGCTTTTTGTTTTTGTCTGGCTGTTCAACTAACACTCCCATCTGATTGGCTGTGATAATCGTTACATTGACAGTGGGTGCGTCCCAAATCACATTCCTTTTCCCTTTTCTAATGCAGTACTTTTGACCAGAGCCTGTTCAGAAGTAGCATGTCATTGGGGACGGAGACAGTATCAAGGGGCTTAAAAGACTACTTCCTGTATGGTCTTACTAGTCTCTTTGGTTGTGTTTCTGTGTCATTCGATTGGCAGTATATCAAAACACCTCAGTCCATAAGCTCGTACACTCTTTGTTTGTGTTCATGATTTGCTGTGATAATCTTTACATTGACTGTATATCAGGGAACTTGAAAGGGACCATAAGGTCTTACCCCTCCCTCTCTTTGTGTTTCTCTATGGCAGGGGAAGTCGGTTTCTCTCACTACGTTCTACAGGACAGCCAGGAATACTATGAACATGTGTTTCAACAAGGAGCCTGGGACGGCTGAGGTGGAGGTAAGGTCTACATATCCCAAACTGTTATATACCTGCTACGTAGGTTGCGCTACTTAAGGCCCTATTCAGGTTTCAGAGAAGTTGACTTAACATGGACTTAAATAAAAAAAATACACATTTGACTTATTGACATAAATCCATGTTAAGTCTACTTATTTCAAGTCTGAATCGGCCCTTAGTGCACTAGTTTTGGTCAGGGCCCTGCTATTTGGGACGCAACCATATAGTCATAATGAATAAGTAGTATAATTCACTGGGACCATAAGTAGTATAATTCACTGGGACCATAAGTAGTATAACTCACTGGGACCATAAGTAGTATAATTCACTGGGACCATAAGTAGTATAATTCACTGGGACCATAAGTAGTATAATTCACTGGGACCATAAGTAGTATAATTCACTGGGACCATAAGTAGTATAATTCACTGGGACCATAAGTAGTATAACTCACTGGGACCATAAGTAGTATAATTCACTGGGACCATAAGTAGTATAATTCACTGGGACCATAAGTAGTATAACTCACTGGGACCATAAGTAGTATAATTCACTGGGACCATAAGTAGTATAATTCACTTGGACCATAAGTAGTATAATTCACTGGGACCATAAGTAGTATAATTCACTGGGACCATAAGTAGTATAACTCACTGGGACCATAAGTAGAATGGAGATGACTGATCAGGTCATTGACATATTTCTTCTCTCCTTTTGTCTTTCTTGTCAGCCATCCCACTGTGTGATCTACTGTCACTACTTGTTTTTTCATCTACATTAATGCAATAATGTTTCTGTCTGTGATTGCAGCAGGAGTACTGGAACATCGTGGAGCAGAGGGAATGTCATGTTGCAGTGCACTGTGGGAAAGTGGACACTAAAACTCATGGGAGTGGCTTCCCAGTTGGAAAGTCTGAGACGTTTTCAAAGTAAGGGCCTAACAGCATTATCCTATCACATGAATGGAGGATTTTGAATTTCCTGCTTATTCCCTCCTGATTCCTGGAATCTTCCAACTGGGATTTCTGGAGAACCTGGGAATTTTTGGAAAGTTAGGGGGAATTTTACAACCCTGTAAGGACTGTGGTGGTTAATTTCTGTTTTACCAAATGAGGAGAAACAAACTCCACACACCAGTCAGAGTTATACTTAAACTACATCTTTAATAATAAGAGCTTTGCAATAGCACTGACTTTCAACGATTCCCTATTTCTAATGAACCGTTGAGAGTGACAACACAAAAGTACAAAGATCTTTTATAGCCAAGATACACCCCTCTCAACCTACATGATGAACAACAGATACATAGAATGGTCACAAGGTTAAGATTTGTATGAAAGATATCTATAATACATAGCAGATAGCATCTGCTATGTCAACAGTTTTCATTGTACAGACCAGTGTCTGGCCCTTCTACTCCAAACTGGAACCGTCTCTTCCTGGTACGGTATAGAACAGAAACATTAGCTCATCCAATGGCATAACTCAATTGTCAACTCTAGATACTCCCATCTCAAGTAAAACCCCTTCTTGACCCCACTCCTGGACAAGCTCACTGAGGGGAGTGAGTCTCTAGGTCATACACTATCCCAGGATAAGTGCAACATCAGAGAGGACATACAATGGTTCCATACACTGCCATACACCTCCCCCCAATGCCAAAGGAGGGAGTGACTTGCGCACAGACATTGTGAAGACAAGTAATTGGTTCCCCATTAATCACGCCATTCCTTCACATGGTTTAAGAGTAGGTAAAGACACATTCACAGATGAAGACAATGTTCCATCCTGTCCTCTTCCCTTTCTGATATTCTGCATAGCACCAGAGACATGTAAAAGACAAGCCTGACCTCTTCCCTCTCTGGGCCCCAAGTGACTGAGCCCCAGCTGAGGGAAGAAGTGTAACTGCCAACACCAGAGTCCAAAGGGATACATTCTAATAACAAGTATATCACATAAGCATATTATGCAGATAAGACATCTTAATTATCTATGTTACCCAACTAATTCTGATTCATCCGCCACAGGACATGCATAAAATATGTGTTCTGTTCTCTTGTCTCCACTCAAGACATGGATGGAACCTTACAGTCCTTCCCAATAATTCAGGATCCATCTTACGCCATCTTGGTGCTGTGCCAGGTAATCATCTATACCTATGACCCTCTCCTTTTACACAGGATGACAGTCAAGTGTATTGTAATACAGACAGTTGTAAGTAGCTGCAGAGTGAACTGAAGGACTCCCATCAGCTTAACTACAACAGTTCCTTGAAAGTATGTTGTGCTAGTTTTTTTGTTTTATACAGTATATCCTAATTTTTGGTGACACAATTCAATTGCATTCTGCTATGTATTAAGTGAGCTTGAACTGACTAGAAAAGCTTGACAGTCTACTATGTCTTCCTTTGTGGTTCTACAGGAGTGACCATTCCTTGGCTGAACATCGGCATGGTCTTCTCTACCTCATGCTGGTCGCGAGACCATCATCGCCTTCCATACATTGATTACTTACACACTGGTGCTGACTGCATTTGGTAAGTAGTGGTTCACTGCTCACTGCCCTCTCCCAGTTTAATCCTACGGTCACTCAGGTTCACCACCTGCCACAACCAATGGAGAACGAGCTCAGCATCAGTTAGTCAAGCCTGATGAAATAGAACTAATGGAGATTGATTTAATAGAACTCCCTGAGCGTGGTCAGTACAGTATGAAGGAAACGCTGTATGGCTCAGTAGGTAGAGCATGGCGCTCACAACGCCAGGATAGTGGGTTTGATTCTCTGGGACATCCATATGTAAAATGTATGCAGCATGACTGTAAGTCTCTATTGGATAAAAGCATCTGCTAAATGGTATATATTTAAGCAATAAGGCACGAGAGGGTGTGGTATATGGCCAATATACCACAGCTAAGGGCTGTTCTTAGGCACGACGCATTGCCTTATTGATATTATAAACTGGTTCGCAACATAATTAGAACAGTAAAATGTTTTGTCATACCTGTGGTATACGGTCTGATATTCCACGGCTGTCAGCCAATCAGCATTCAGGGCTCGAACCACCCAGTTTATAATATATATATATATATATGGAATTCTTGAAAGACCAGACAATATAAACTTTTTTCTTTTTCATTACATTATTCAAATATGAAATACAAATCTCCAAATGTATTTTTGTTTCATTTTATAACGCTATATAATGCTCCAGGCCTGATTTTGTTAGCATTTTGGCATGTTTTTCTAGATTCAGAACATAAAACATTTTGTTAGCGTTTTGGCATGTTTTTCGAGATTCAGAACATAAAACAACATTTATAAAGGAAAAATGATCCCTTAGTACAAACATCACAGCAAATATGTCAATAGTTTAAGCATGTGTTACAGAAGAGTGATTAAAATATATTTTTATAATAAAAATAAAAAAAGTTCTTAAGGGGTTTAGCCATCAGTGACGGAGTTGACAACAGATACTCAAAACAGACATTTTTGCCTCAAAGTATTTTAAATTTGTAAAGTATATTAAATTATTCTTTCTGCACTCTGACGGAGTTGACGTTAGACCAAAATCTTTTTTAGGGTTTTGAATATGGTGATTTCTATATTGTTTGTTTAAAATATATCAGATAGTGGAGAACTTTCCAGACTATGAGTGGTCTTGTTGCACTACATGTAATGAGAACATGAAGAGGTCATTATGGTAGAGCTGTCCCTGCTCATTCCTGATTTGAGTTGACCAAATCTCCAGACACATCTTTTAGGAATCACAGTTTCGAGATAAGGGCTATTGCAAATAACTACACAAGATCCTTTTTCAGTTAATATTAATTATTGCCAGTTAAAAAATATATATAATATAATTTTGGAGTTTGAAATTGGGATCCTTTTCTCCAGACAATGGCATTTCCGGGTATAGAGCCAACATGGAAATGAATAATATTGAAAATATTTCGAAAATTCCAAAAGCAAATCTTTCCCCTTATAAAATTCCCCTCAAAGTAATTGTTAGGCTCAAATAAAATGCTATAAAACTACAATAAAAATAAAGTTTCATTGCCAGACAAGGATATTATTATTATTTACTAGTACTATGACATGTGTCCACTAACTCCAACATGTTATCATATAGTGGTACACAATTAGATCCTAATAACCCATGTGACCTGGGGTCTAGGTACTGTATTCCTGCTGAGGAGAAAGTGAAGCTGGACAAGGTGGTTCACACACTGCTGCAGGCTAATGGAACCCCAGGACTGGAGATGTTGGAGAACAACATCATGGTGAGACTGCAGGATACACAGCACACACATACAGTACAAACATGGACTACAGAAATACTGTCCACACATACAGTACAAACATGGACTACAGAAATACTGTCCACACATACAGTACAAACATGGACTACATAAACACTGTCCACACACATACAGTACAAACATGGACTACATAAACACTGTCCACACACATACAGTACAAACATGGACTACATAAACACTGTCCACACATACAGTACAAACATGGACTACAGAAATACTGTCCACACATACAGTACAAACATGGACTACAGAAACACTGTCCACACATACAGTACAAACATGGACTACATAAACACTGTCCACACACATACAGTACAAACATGGACTACAGAAACACTGTCCACACATACAGTACAAACATGGACTACATAAACACTGTCCACACATACAGTACAAACATGGACTACAGAAATACTGTCCACACATACAGTACAAACATGGACTACATAAACACTGTCCACACACATACAGTACAAACATGGACTACAGAAATACTGTCCACACATACAGTACAAACATGGACTACATAAACACTGTCCACACACATACAGTACAAACATGGACTACAGAAACACTGTCCACACACATACAGTACAAACATGGACTACATAAATACTGTCCACACACATACAGTACAAACATGGACTACAGAAACACTGTCCACACATACAGTACAAACATGGACTACAGAAACACTGTCCACACACATACAGTACAAACATGGACTACATAAATACTGTCCACACACATACAGTACAAACATGGACTACAGAAACACTGTCCACACATACAGTACAAACATGGACTACATAAACACTGTCCACACATACAGTACAAACATGGACTACATAAACACTGTCCACACATACAGTACAAACATGGACTACAGAAACACTGTCCACACATACAGTACAAACATGGACTACATAAACACTGTCCACACATACAGTACAAACATGGACTACAGAAACACTGTCCACACATACAGTACAAACATGGACTACATAAACACTGTCCACACATACAGTACAAACATGGACTACATAAACACTGTCCACACATACAGTACAAACATGGACTACAGAAATACTGTCCACACATACAGTACAAACATGGACTACATAAACACTGTCCACACATACAGTACAAACATGGACTACATAAACACTGTCCACACATACAGTACAAACATGGACTACAGAAATACTGTCCACACATACAGTACAAACATGGACTACATAAACACTGTCCACACACATACAGTACAAACATGGACTACATAAACACTGTCCACACATACAGTACAAACATGGACTACAGAAATACTGTCCACACACATACAGTACAAACATGGACTACATAAACACTGTCCACACATACAGTACAAACATGGACTACATAAACACTGTCCACACATACAGTACAAACATGGACTACAGAAATACTGTCCACACATACAGTACAAACATGGACTACAGAAATACTGTCCACACATACAGTACAAACATGGACTACATAAACACTGTCCACACACATACAGTACAAACATGGACTACAGAAATACTGTCCACACATACAGTACAAACATGGACTACAGAAATACTGTCCACACACATACAGTACAAACATGGACTACAGAAATACTGTCCACACATACAGTACAAACATGGACTACAGAAATACTGTCCACACACATACAGTACAAACATGGACTACATAAACACTGTCCACACACATACAGTACAAACATGGACTACATAAATACTGTCCACACACATACAGTACAAACATGGACTACAGAAATACTGTCCACACATACAGTACAAACATGGACTACATAAACACTGTCCACACATACAGTACAAACATGGACTACATAAATACTGTCCACACACATACAGTACAAACATGGACTACAGAAATACTGTCCACACATACAGTACAAACATGGACTACATAAACACTGTCCACACATACAGTACAAACATGGACTACAGAAATACTGTCCACACATACAGTACAAACATGGACTACATAAACACTGTCCACACATACAGTACAAACATGGACTACAGAAACTGTCCACACACATACAGTACAAACATGGACTACAGAAATACTGTTCACACATACAGTACAAACATGGACTACATAAACACTGTCCACACATACAGTACAAACATGGACTACATAAACACTGTCCACACATACAGTACAAACATGGACTACAGAAATACTGTCCACACATACAGTACAAACATGGACTACAGAAATACTGTCCACACATACAGTACAAACATGGACTACATAAACACTGTCCACACACATACAGTACAAACATGGACTACAGAAATACTGTCCACACATACAGTACAAACATGGACTACAGAAATACTGTCCACACACATACAGTACAAACATGGACTACAGAAATACTGTCCACACATACAGTACAAACATGGACTACAGAAATACTGTCCACACACATACAGTACAAACATGGACTACATAAACACTGTCCACACACATACAGTACAAACATGGACTACATAAATACTGTCCACACACATACAGTACAAACATGGACTACAGAAATACTGTCCACACATACAGTACAAACATGGACTACATAAACACTGTCCACACATACAGTACAAACATGGACTACATAAATACTGTCCACACACATACAGTACAAACATGGACTACAGAAATACTGTCCACACATACAGTACAAACATGGACTACATAAACACTGTCCACACATACAGTACAAACATGGACTACAGAAATACTGTCCACACATACAGTACAAACATGGACTACATAAACACTGTCCACACATACAGTACAAACATGGACTACAGAAACTGTCCACACACATACAGTACAAACATGGACTACAGAAATACTGTTCACACATACAGTACAAACATGGACTACATAAACACTGTCCACACATACAGTACAAACATGGACTACAGAAATACTGTCCACACATACAGTACAAACATGGACTACATACACACTGTCCACACATACAGTACAAATATGGATTACAGAAACACTGTCCACACACATACAGTACAAACATGGACTACATAAACACTGTCCACACACATACAGTACAAACATGGACTACATAAACACTGTCCACACATACAGTACAAACATGGACTACATAAACACTGTCCACACATACAGTACAAACATGGACTACATAAACACTGTCCACACATACAGTACAAACATGGACTACATAAACACTGTCCACACACATACAGTACAAACATGGACTACAGAAACACTGTCCACACATACAGTACAAACATGGACTACATAAACACTGTCCACACACATACAGTACAAACATGGACTACATAAATACTGTCCACACACATACAGTACAAACATGGACTACATAAACACTGTCCACACATACAGTACAAACATGGACTACATAAACACTGTCCACACATACAGTACAAACATGGACTACATAAACACTGTCCACACACATACAGTACAAACATGGACTACATAAACACTGTCCACACATACAGTACAAACATGGACTACATAAACACTGTCCACACACATACAGTACAAACATGGACTACATAAACACTGTCCACACATACAGTACAAACATGGACTACAGAAATACTGTCCACACACATACAGTACAAACATGGACTACATAAACACTGTCCACACACATACAGTACAAACATGGACTACATAAACACTGTCCACACATACAGTACAAACATGGACTACATAAACACTGTCCACATATACAGTACAAACATGGACTACATACACACTGTCCACACATACAGTACAAACATGGACTACACTGTCCACACATACAGTACAAACATGGACTACATACACACTGTCCACACATACAGTACAAACATGGACTACATACACACTGTCCACACATACAGTACAAACATGGACTACACTGTCCACACATACAGTACAAACATGGACTACATAAACACTGTCCAGACATACAGTACAAACATGGACTACAGAAACACTGTCCACACACATACAGTACAAACATGGACTACAGAAACACTGTCCACACACATACAGTACAAACATGGACTACATAAACACTGTCCACACATACAGTACAAACATGGACTACATAAACACTGTCCACACACATACAGTACAAACATGGACTACATAAATACTGTCCACACATACAGTACAAACATGGACTACAGAAACACTGTCCACACATACAGTACAAACATGGACTACAGAAATACTGTCCACACACATACAGTACAAACATGGACTACATAAACACTGTCCACACATACAGTACAAACATGGACTACAGAAACACTGTCCACACACATACAGTACAAACATGGACTACATAAACACTGTCCACACATACAGTACAAACATGGACTACATAAACACTGTCCACACATACAGTACAAACATGGACTACATAAACACTGTCCACACATACAGTACAAACATGGACTACATAAACACTGTCCACACACATACAGTACAAACATGGACTACATAAACACTGTCCACACATACAGTACAAACATGGACTACATAAACACTGTCCACACATACAGTACAAACATGGACTACATAAACACTGTCCACACATACAGTACAAACATGGACTACATAAACACTGTCCACACATACAGTACAAACATGGACTACAGAAACACTGTCCACACATACAGTACAAACATGGACTACAGAAACACTGTCCACACATACAGTACAAACATGGACTACATAAACACTGTCCACACATACAGTACAAACATGGACTACAGAAACACTGTCCACACACATACAGTACAAACATGGACTACATAAACACTGTCCACACACATACAGTACAAACATGGACTACAGAAACACTGTCCACACACATACAGTACAAACATGGACTACATAAACACTGTCCACACATACAGTACAAACATGGACTACATAAACACTGTCCACACACATACAGTACAAACATGGACTACATAAACACTGTCCACATATACAGTACAAACATGGACTACATACACACTGTCCACACATACAGTACAAACATGGACTACACTGTCCACACATACAGTACAAACATGGACTACATACACACTGTCCACACATACAGTACAAACATGGACTACATACACACTGTCCACACATACAGTACAAACATGGACTACACTGTCCACACATACAGTACAAACATGGACTACATAAACACTGTCCAGACATACAGTACAAACATGGACTACAGAAACACTGTCCACACACATACAGTACAAACATGGACTACATAAACACTGTCCACACACATACAGTACAAACATGGACTACAGAAACAGTGTCCACACACATACAGTACAAACATGGACTACATAAACACTGTCCACACATACAGTACAAACATGGACTACATAAACACTGTCCACACACATACAGTACAAACATGGACTACATAAACACTGTCCACACACATACAGTACAAACATGGACTACATAAACACTGTCCACACATACAGTACAAACATGGACTACAGAAACACTGTCCACACATACAGTACAAACATGGACTACATAAACACTGTCCACACATACAGTACAAACATGGACTACAGAAACACTGTCCACACATACAGTACAAACATGGACTACATAAACACTGTCCACACATACAGTACAAACATGGACTACATAAACACTGTCCACACATACAGTACAAACATGGACTACAGAAATACTGTCCACACATACAGTACAAACATGGACTACATAAACACTGTCCACACATACAGTACAAACATGGACTACATAAACACTGTCCACACATACAGTACAAACATGGACTACAGAAATACTGTCCACACATACAGTACAAACATGGACTACATAAACACTGTCCACACACATACAGTACAAACATGGACTACATAAACACTGTCCACACATACAGTACAAACATGGACTACAGAAATACTGTCCACACACATACAGTACAAACATGGACTACATAAACACTGTCCACACATACAGTACAAACATGGACTACATAAACACTGTCCACACATACAGTACAAACATGGACTACAGAAATACTGTCCACACATACAGTACAAACATGGACTACAGAAATACTGTCCACACATACAGTACAAACATGGACTACATAAACACTGTCCACACACATACAGTACAAACATGGACTACAGAAATACTGTCCACACATACAGTACAAACATGGACTACAGAAATACTGTCCACACACATACAGTACAAACATGGACTACAGAAATACTGTCCACACATACAGTACAAACATGGACTACAGAAATACTGTCCACACACATACAGTACAAACATGGACTACATAAACACTGTCCACACACATACAGTACAAACATGGACTACATAAATACTGTCCACACACATACAGTACAAACATGGACTACAGAAATACTGTCCACACATACAGTACAAACATGGACTACATAAACACTGTCCACACATACAGTACAAACATGGACTACATAAATACTGTCCACACACATACAGTACAAACATGGACTACAGAAATACTGTCCACACATACAGTACAAACATGGACTACATAAACACTGTCCACACATACAGTACAAACATGGACTACAGAAATACTGTCCACACATACAGTACAAACATGGACTACATAAACACTGTCCACACATACAGTACAAACATGGACTACAGAAACTGTCCACACACATACAGTACAAACATGGACTACAGAAATACTGTTCACACATACAGTACAAACATGGACTACATAAACACTGTCCACACATACAGTACAAACATGGACTACATAAACACTGTCCACACATACAGTACAAACATGGACTACAGAAATACTGTCCACACATACAGTACAAACATGGACTACAGAAATACTGTCCACACATACAGTACAAACATGGACTACATAAACACTGTCCACACACATACAGTACAAACATGGACTACAGAAATACTGTCCACACATACAGTACAAACATGGACTACAGAAATACTGTCCACACACATACAGTACAAACATGGACTACAGAAATACTGTCCACACATACAGTACAAACATGGACTACAGAAATACTGTCCACACACATACAGTACAAACATGGACTACATAAACACTGTCCACACACATACAGTACAAACATGGACTACATAAATACTGTCCACACACATACAGTACAAACATGGACTACAGAAATACTGTCCACACATACAGTACAAACATGGACTACATAAACACTGTCCACACATACAGTACAAACATGGACTACATAAATACTGTCCACACACATACAGTACAAACATGGACTACAGAAATACTGTCCACACATACAGTACAAACATGGACTACATAAACACTGTCCACACATACAGTACAAACATGGACTACAGAAATACTGTCCACACATACAGTACAAACATGGACTACATAAACACTGTCCACACATACAGTACAAACATGGACTACAGAAACTGTCCACACACATACAGTACAAACATGGACTACAGAAATACTGTTCACACATACAGTACAAACATGGACTACATAAACACTGTCCACACATACAGTACAAACATGGACTACAGAAATACTGTCCACACATACAGTACAAACATGGACTACATACACACTGTCCACACATACAGTACAAACATGGACTACACTGTCCACACACATACAGTACAAACATGGACTACACTGTCCACACACATACAGTACAAGCATGGACTACACTGTCCACACACATACAGTACAAACATGGACTACAGAAATACTGTCCACACACATACAGTACAAACATGGACTACATAAACACTGTCCACACATACAGTACAAATATGGATTACAGAAACACTGTCCACACACATACAGTACAAACATGGACTACATAAACACTGTCCACACACATACAGTACAAACATGGACTACATAAACACTGTCCACACATACAGTACAAACATGGACTACATAAACACTGTCCACACATACAGTACAAACATGGACTACATAAACACTGTCCACACATACAGTACAAACATGGACTACATAAACACTGTCCACACACATACAGTACAAACATGGACTACAGAAACACTGTCCACACATACAGTACAAACATGGACTACATAAACACTGTCCACACACATACAGTACAAACATGGACTACATAAATACTGTCCACACACATACAGTACAAACATGGACTACATAAACACTGTCCACACATACAGTACAAACATGGACTACATAAACACTGTCCACACATACAGTACAAACATGGACTACATAAACACTGTCCACACACATACAGTACAAACATGGACTACATAAACACTGTCCACACATACAGTACAAACATGGACTACATAAACACTGTCCACACACATACAGTACAAACATGGACTACATAAACACTGTCCACACATACAGTACAAACATGGACTACAGAAATACTGTCCACACACATACAGTACAAACATGGACTACATAAACACTGTCCACACACATACAGTACAAACATGGACTACATAAACACTGTCCACACATACAGTACAAACATGGACTACATAAACACTGTCCACATATACAGTACAAACATGGACTACATACACACTGTCCACACATACAGTACAAACATGGACTACACTGTCCACACATACAGTACAAACATGGACTACATACACACTGTCCACACATACAGTACAAACATGGACTACATACACACTGTCCACACATACAGTACAAACATGGACTACACTGTCCACACATACAGTACAAACATGGACTACATAAACACTGTCCAGACATACAGTACAAACATGGACTACAGAAACACTGTCCACACACATACAGTACAAACATGGACTACAGAAACACTGTCCACACACATACAGTACAAACATGGACTACATAAACACTGTCCACACATACAGTACAAACATGGACTACATAAACACTGTCCACACACATACAGTACAAACATGGACTACATAAATACTGTCCACACATACAGTACAAACATGGACTACAGAAACACTGTCCACACATACAGTACAAACATGGACTACAGAAATACTGTCCACACACATACAGTACAAACATGGACTACATAAACACTGTCCACACATACAGTACAAACATGGACTACAGAAACACTGTCCACACACATACAGTACAAACATGGACTACATAAACACTGTCCACACATACAGTACAAACATGGACTACATAAACACTGTCCACACATACAGTACAAACATGGACTACATAAACACTGTCCACACATACAGTACAAACATGGACTACATAAACACTGTCCACACACATACAGTACAAACATGGACTACATAAACACTGTCCACACATACAGTACAAACATGGACTACATAAACACTGTCCACACATACAGTACAAACATGGACTACATAAACACTGTCCACACATACAGTACAAACATGGACTACATAAACACTGTCCACACATACAGTACAAACATGGACTACAGAAACACTGTCCACACATACAGTACAAACATGGACTACAGAAACACTGTCCACACATACAGTACAAACATGGACTACATAAACACTGTCCACACATACAGTACAAACATGGACTACAGAAACACTGTCCACACACATACAGTACAAACATGGACTACATAAACACTGTCCACACACATACAGTACAAACATGGACTACAGAAACACTGTCCACACACATACAGTACAAACATGGACTACATAAACACTGTCCACACATACAGTACAAACATGGACTACATAAACACTGTCCACACACATACAGTACAAACATGGACTACATAAACACTGTCCACATATACAGTACAAACATGGACTACATACACACTGTCCACACATACAGTACAAACATGGACTACACTGTCCACACATACAGTACAAACATGGACTACATACACACTGTCCACACATACAGTACAAACATGGACTACATACACACTGTCCACACATACAGTACAAACATGGACTACACTGTCCACACATACAGTACAAACATGGACTACATAAACACTGTCCAGACATACAGTACAAACATGGACTACAGAAACACTGTCCACACACATACAGTACAAACATGGACTACATAAACACTGTCCACACACATACAGTACAAACATGGACTACAGAAACAGTGTCCACACACATACAGTACAAACATGGACTACATAAACACTGTCCACACATACAGTACAAACATGGACTACATAAACACTGTCCACACACATACAGTACAAACATGGACTACATAAACACTGTCCACACACATACAGTACAAACATGGACTACATAAACACTGTCCACACATACAGTACAAACATGGACTACATAAACACTGTCCACACATACAGTACAAACATGGACTACATAAACACTGTCCACACATACAGTACAAACATGGACTACAAAACACTGTCCACACATACAGTACAAACATGGACTACATAAACACTGTCCACACATACAGTACAAACATGGACTACATAAACACTGTCCACACATACAGTACAAACATGGACTACATAAACACTGTCCACACATACAGTACAAACATGGACTACAGAAACACTGTCCACACACATACAGTACAAACATGGACTACATAAACACTGTCCACACATACAGTACAAACATGGACTACAGAAACACTGTCCACACACATACAGTACAAACATGGACTACATAAACACTGTCCACACATACAGTACAAACATGGACTACATAAACACTGTCCACACACATACAGTACAAACATGGACTACAGAAACACTGTCCACACATACAGTACAAACATGGACTACATAAACACTGTCCACACACATACAGTACAAACATGGACTACATAAACACTGTCCACACATACAGTACAAACATGGACTACATAAACACTGTCCACACATACAGTACAAACATGGACTACAGAAACACTGTCCACACATACAGTACAAACATGGACTACATAAACACTGTCCCACACATACAGTACAAACATGGACTACAGAAACACTGTCCACACACATACAGTACAAACATGGACTACATAAACACTGTCCACACACATACAGTACAAACATGGACTACAGAAACACTGTCCACACACATACAGTACAAACATGGACTACATAAACACTGTCCACACATACAGTACAAACATGGACTACATAAACACTGTCCACACATACAGTACAAACATGGACTACATAAACACTGTCCACACATACAGTACAAACATGGACTACAACACTGTCCACACATACAGTACAAACATGGACTACATACACACTGTCCACACATACAGTACAAACATGGACTACATAAACACTGTCCAACACATACAGTACAAACATGGACTACATAAACACTGTCCACACATACAGTACAAACATGGACTACATAAACACTGTCCACACACATACAGTACAAACATGGACTACATAAACACTGTCCACACATACAGTACAAACATGGACTACATAAACACTGTCCACACACATACAGTACAAACATGGACTACAGAAACACTGTCCACACACATACAGTACAAACATGGACTACATAAACACTGTCCACACATACAGTACAAACATGGACTACATAAACACTGTCCACACACATACAGTACAAACATGGACTACAGAAACACTGTCCACACACATACAGTACAAACATGGACTACAGAAATACTGTCCACACACATACAGTACAAACATGGACTACATAAACACTGTCCACACACATACAGTACAAACATGGACTACAGAAATACTGTCCACACACATACAGTACAAACATGGACTACAGAAACACTGTCCACACATACAGTACAAACATGGACTACATAAACACTGTCCACACATACAGTACAAACATGGACTACATAAACACTGTCCACACATACAGTCCAAACATGGACTACATAAACACTGTCCACACACATACAGTACAAACATGGACTACAGAAATACTGTCCACACACATACAGTACAAACATGGACTACATAAACACTGTCCACACATACAGTACAAACATGGACTACATAAACACTGTCCACACACATACAGTACAAACATAGACTACAGAAACACTGTCCACACACATACAGTACAAACATGGACTACATAAACACTGTCCACACATACAGTACAAACATGGACTACATAAACACTGTCCACACACATACAGTACAAACATGGACTACAGAAACACTGTCCACACACATACAGTACAAACATGGACTACATAAACACTGTCCACACACATACAGTACAAACATGGACTACATAAACACTGTCCACACATACAGTACAAACATGGACTACAGAAACACTGTCCACACACATACAGTACAAACATGGACTACATAAATACTGTCCACATATATAGTACAAACATGGACTACATAAACACTGTCCACACATACAGTACAAACATGGACTACAGAAACACTGTCCACACACATACAGTACAAACATGGACTACATAAACACTGTCCACACATACAGTACAAACATGGACTACATAAACACTGTCCACACATACAGTACAAACATGGACTACACTGTCCACAC
This sequence comes from Salmo salar, assembly GCF_965601325.2. NCBI lineage: Eukaryota > Metazoa > Chordata > Actinopteri > Salmoniformes > Salmonidae > Salmo > Salmo salar. The sequence goes on from NC_138292.1 coordinate 7,344,442, forward strand.
ATACAGTACAAACACATGGACTACATAAACACTGTCCACACATACAGTACAAACATGGACTACATAAACACTGTCCACACATACAGTACAAACATGGACTACAGAAACACTGTCCACACATACAGTACAAACATGGACTACATAAACACTGTCCACACACATACAGTACAAACATGGACTACAGAAACACTGTCCACACACATACAGTACAAACATGGACTACATAAACACTGTCCACACACATACAGTACAAACATGGACTACATAAACACTGTCCACACATACAGTACAAACATGGACTACAGAAACACTGTCCACACATACAGTACAAACATGGACTACAGAAACACTGTCCACACATACAGTACAAACATGGACTACATAAACACTGTCCACACATACAGTACAAACATGGACTACATAAACACTGTCCACACATACAGTACAAACATGGACTACAGAAACACTGTCCACACACATACAGTACAAACATGGACTACATAAACACTGTCCACACATACAGTACAAACATGGACTACATAAACACTGTCCACACATACAGTACAAACATGGACTACAGAAATACTGTCCACACACATACAGTACAAACATGGACTACATAAACACTGTCCACACATACAGTACAAACATGGACTACAGAAACACTGTCCACACATACAGTACAAACATGGACTACATAAACACTGTCCCACACATACAGTACAAACATGGACTACATAAACACTGTCCACACATACAGTACAAACATGGACTACATAAACACTGTCCACACATACAGTACAAACATGGACTACATAAACACTGTCCACACACATACAGTACAAACATGGACTACATAAACACTGTCCACACATACAGTACAAACATGGACTACATAAACACTGTCCACACATACAGTACAAACATGGACTACATAAACACTGTCCACACATACAGTACAAACATGGACTACACTGTCCACACATACAGTACAAACATGGACTACATAAACACTGTCCACACATACAGTACAAACATGGACTACATAAACACTGTCCACACATACAGTACAAACATGGACTACATAAACACTGTCCACACATACAGTACAAACATGGACTACATAAACACTGTCCACACATACAGTACAAACATGGACTACAGAAACACTGTCCACACACATACAGTACAAACATGGACTACATAAACACTGTCCACACACATACAGTACAAACATGGACTACATAAACACTGTCCACACATACAGTACAAACATGGACTACATAAACACTGTCCACACATACAGTACAAACATGGACTACAGAAACACTGTCCACACATACAGTACAAACATGGACTACATAAACACTGTCCACACATACAGTACAAACATGGACTACAGAAACACTGTCCACACACATACAGTACAAACATGGACTACATAAACACTGTCCACACATACAGTACAAACATGGACTACAGAAACACTGTCCACACACATACAGTACAAACATGGACTACAGAAACACTGTCCACACACATACAGTACAAACATGGACTACATAAACACTGTCCACACATACAGTACAAACATGGACTACATAAACACTGTCCACACACATACAGTACAAACATGGACTACATAAACACTGTCCACACACATACAGTACAAACATGGACTACATAAACACTGTCCACACATACAGTACAAACATGGACTACATAAACACTGTCCACATATACAGTACAAACATGGACTACATACACACTGTCCACACATACAGTACAAACATGGACTACACTGTCCACACATACAGTACAAACATGGACTACATACACACTGTCCACACATACAGTACAAACATGGACTACATAAACACTGTCCACACACATACAGTACAAACATGGACTACATAAACACTGTCCACACATACAGTACAAACATGGACTACATAAACACTGTCCACACATACAGTACAAACATGGACTACATACACACTGTCCACACATACAGTACAAACATGGACTACATACACACTGTCCACACATACAGTACAAACATGGACTACACTGTCCACACATACAGTACAAACATGGACTACATAAACACTGTCCACACACATACAGTACAAACATGGACTACAGAAACACTGTCCACACACATACAGTACAAACATGGACTACATAAACACTGTCCACACATACAGTACAAACATGGACTACATAAACACTGTCCACACACATACAGTACAAACATGGACTACAGAAACACTGTCCACACATACAGTACAAACATGGACTACAGAAATACTGTCCACACACATACAGTACAAACATGGACTACAGAAACACTGTCCACACACATACAGTACAAACATGGACTACATAAACACTGTCCACACATACAGTACAAACATGGACTACATAAACACTGTCCACACATACAGTACAAACATGGACTACAGAAATACTGTCCACACACATACAGTACAAACATGGACTACAGAAACACTGTCCACACATACAGTACAAACATGGACTACATAAACACTGTCCACACATACAGTACAAACATGGACTACAAAAACACTGTCCACACATACAGTACAAACATGGACTACATAAACACTGTCCACACATACAGTACAAACATGGACTACAGAAATACTGTCCACACACATACAGTACAAACATGGACTACATAAACACTGTCCACACATACAGTACAAACATGGACTACATAAACACTGTCCACACACATACAGTACAAACATAGACTACAGAAACACTGTCCACACACATACAGTACAAACATGGACTACATAAACACTGTCCACACATACAGTACAAACATGGACTACATAAACACTGTCCACACACATACAGTACAAACATGGACTACAGAAACACTGTCCACACACATACAGTACAAACATGGACTACATAAACACTGTCCACACACATACAGTACAAACATGGACTACATAAACACTGTCCACACATACAGTACAAACATGGACTACAGAAACACTGTCCACACACATACAGTACAAACATGGACTACATAAACACTGTCCACACATACAGTACAAACATGGACTACATAAACACTGTCCACACATACAGTACAAACATGGACTACAGAAACACTGTCCACACACATACAGTACAAACATGGACTACATAAACACTGTCCACACATACAGTACAAACATGGACTACACTGTCCACACATACAGTACAAACATGGACTACATAAACACTGTCCACACATACAGTACAAACATGGACTACAGAAACACTGTCCACACATACAGTACAAACATGGACTACATAAACACTGTCCACACACATACAGTACAAACATGGACTACATAAACACTGTCCACACACATACAGTACAAACATGGACTACATAAACACTGTCCACACATACAGTACAAACATGGACTACATAAACACTGTCCACACATACAGTACAAACATGGACTACAGAAACACTGTCCACACACATACAGTGCAAACATGGACTACATAAATACTGTCCACACATACAGTACAAACATGGACTACATAAACACTGTCCACACATACAGTACAAACATGGACTACATAAACACTGTCCACACATACAGTACAAACATGGACTACACTGTCCACACATACAGTACAAACATGGACTACATAAACACTGTCCACACATACAGTACAAACATGGACTACATAAACACTGTCCACACATACAGTACAAACATGGACTACAGAAACACTGTCCACACATACAGTACAAACATGGACTACATAAACACTGTCCACACATACAGTACAAACATGGACTACATAAACACTGTCCATACACATACAGTACAAACATGGACTACAGAAATACTGTCCACACACATACAGTACAAACATGGACTACAGAAATACTGTCCACACACATACAGTACAAACATGGACTACATAAACACTGTCCACACACATACAGTACAAACATGGACTACATAAACACTGTCCACACATACAGTACAAACATGGACTACAGAAACACTGTCCACACACATACAGTACAAACATGGACTACATAAACACTGTCCACACATACAGTACAAACATGGACTACAGAAACACTGTCCACACATACAGTACAAACATGGACTACAGAAACACTGTCCACACATACAGTACAAACATGGACTACATAAACACTGTCCACACACATACAGTACAAACATGGACTACATAAACACTGTCCACACATACAGTACAAACATGGACTACAGAAACACTGTCCACACACATACAGTACAAACATGGACTACATAAACACTGTCCACACATACAGTACAAACATGGACTACATAAACACTGTCCACACATACAGTACAAACATGGACTACAGAAACACTGTCCACACACATACAGTACAAACATGGACTACATAAACACTGTCCACACATACAGTACAAACATGGACTACAGAAACACTGTCCACACATACAGTACAAACATGGACTACATAAACACTGTCCACACACATACAGTACAAACATGGACTACATAAACACTGTCCACACATACAGTACAAACATGGACTACATAAACACTGTCCACACATACAGTACAAACATGGACTACATAAACACTGTCCACACATACAGTACAAACATGGACTACATAAACACTGTCCACACATACAGTACAAACATGGACTACATAAACACTGTCCACACATACAGTACAAACATGGACTACATAAACACTGTCCACACATACAGTACAAACATGGACTACAGAAACACTGTCCACACATACAGTACAAACATGGACTACATAAACACTGTCCACACATACAGTACAAACATGGACTACATAAACACTGTCCACACACATACAGTACAAACATGGACTACATAAACACTGTCCACACACATACAGTACAAACATGGACTACAGAAACACTGTCCACACATACAGTACAAACATGGACTACAGAAACACTGTCCACACACATACAGTACAAACATGGACTACAGAAACACTGTCCACACATACAGTACAAACATGGACTACAGAAACACTGTCCACACATACAGTACAAACATGGACTACATAAACACTGTCCACACACATACAGTACAAACATGGACTACATAAACACTGTCCACACATACAGTACAAACATGGACTACATAAACACTGTCCACACATACAGTACAAACATGGACTACAGAAACACTGTCCACACATACAGTACAAACATGGACTACAGAAACACTGTCCACACATACAGTACAAACATGGACTACATAAACACTGTCCACACATACAGTACAAACATGGACTACATAAACACTGTCCACACATACAGTACAAACATGGACTACATAAACACTGTCCACACACATACAGTACAAACATGGACTACATAAACACTGTCCACACATACAGTACAAACATGGACTACATAAACACTGTCCACACATACAGTACAAACATGGACTACAGAAACACTGTCCACACATACAGTACAAACATGGACTACATAAACACTGTCCACACATACAGTACAAACATGGACTACAGAAACACTGTCCACACACATACAGTACAAACATGGACTACATAAACACTGTCCACACATACAGTACAAACATGGACTACAGAAACACTGTCCACACATACAGTACAAACATGGACTACAGAAACACTGTCCACACACATACAGTACAAACATGGACTACATAAACACTGTCCACACATACAGTACAAACATGGACTACAGAAACACTGTCCACACATACAGTACAAACATGGACTACAGAAACACTGTCCACACATACAGTACAAACATGGACTACATAAACACTGTCCACACATACAGTACAAACATGGACTACAGAAACACTGTCCACACATACAGTACAAACATGGACTACATAAACACTGTCCACACACATACAGTACAAACATGGACTACATAAACACTGTCCACACATACAGTACAAACATGGACTACAGAAACACTGTCCACACATACAGTACAAACATGGACTACATAAACACTGTCCACACATACAGTACAAACATGGACTACATAAACACTGTCCACACATACAGTACAAACATGGACTACATAAACACTGTCCACACACATACAGTACAAACATGGACTACATAAACACTGTCCACACATACAGTACAAACATGGACTACATAAACACTGTCCACACATACAGTACAAACATGGACTACATACACACTGTCCACACATACAGTACAAACATGGACTACACTGTCCACACATACAGTACAAACATGGACTACATAAACACTGTCCACACATACAGTACAAACATGGACTACAGAAACACTGTCCACACACATACAGTACAAACATGGACTACAGAAACACTGTCCACACATACAGTACAAACATGGACTACATAAACACTGTCCACACATACAGTACAAACATGGACTACAGAAACACTGTCCACACACATACAGTACAAACATGGACTACATAAACACTGTCCACACATACAGTACAAACATGGACTACATAAACACTGTCCACACATACAGTACAAACATGGACTACATAAACACTGTCCACACACATACAGTACAAACATGGACTACATAAACACTGTCCACACACATACAGTACAAACATGGACTACATAAACACTGTCCACACACATACAGTACAAACATGGACTACATAAACACTGTCCACACATACAGTACAAACATGGACTACAGAAACACTGTCCACACACATACAGTACAAACATGGACTACATAAACACTGTCCACACATACAGTACAAACATGGACTACATAAACACTGTCCACACATACAGTACAAACATGGACTACATAAACACTGTCCACACATACAGTACAAACATGGACTACATAAACACTGTCCACACATACAGTACAAACATGGACTACATAAACACTGTCCACACATACAGTACAAACATGGACTACATAAACACTGTCCACACATACAGTACAAACATGGACTACATAAACACTGTCCACACATACAGTACAAACATGGACTACATAAACACTGTCCACACATACAGTACAAACATGGACTACATAAACACTGTCCACACATACAGTACAAACATGGACTACAAACACTGTCCACACATACAGTACAAACATGGACTACATAAACACTGTCCACACATACAGTACAAACATGGACTACAGAAACACTGTCCACACACATACAGTACAAACATGGACTACATAAACACTGTCCACACATACAGTACAAACATGGACTACATAAACACTGTCCACACATACAGTACAAACATGGACTACAGAAACACTGTCCACACACATACAGTACAAACATGGACTACATAAATACTGTCCACACATACAGTACAAACATGGACTACATAAACACTGTCCACACATACAGTACAAACATGGACTACAGAAACACTGTCCACACACATACAGTACAAACATGGACTACATAAACACTGTCCACACATACAGTACAAACATGGACTACAAAACACTGTCCACACATACAGTACAAACATGGACTACATAAACACTGTCCACACATACAGTACAAACATGGACTACAGAAACACTGTCCACACATACAGTACAAACATGGACTACATAAACACTGTCCACACATACAGTACAAACATGGACTACATAAACACTGTCCACACACATACAGTACAAACATGGACTACATAAACACTGTCCACACACATACAGTACAAACATGGACTACATAAACACTGTCCACACACATACAGTACAAACATGGACTACAGAAACACTGTCCACACAATACAGTACAAACATGGACTACATAAACACTGTCCACACATACAGTACAAACATGGACTACAGAAACACTGTCCACACATACAGTACAAACATGGACTACAGAAACACTGTCCACACACATACAGTACAAACATGGACTACATAAACACTGTCCACACATACAGTACAAACATGGACTACATAAACACTGTCCACACATACAGTACAAACATGGACTACAGAAACACTGTCCACACATACAGTACAAACATGGACTACAGAAACACTGTCCACACATACAGTACAAACATGGACTACATAAACACTGTCCACACACATACAGTACAAACATGGACTACATAAACACTGTCCACACATACAGTACAAACATGGACTACAGAAACACTGTCCACACACATACAGTACAAACATGGACTACATAAACACTGTCCACACATACAGTACAAACATGGACTACAGAAACACTGTCCACACATACAGTACAAACATGGACTACAGAAACACTGTCCACACATACAGTACAAACATGGACTACATAAACACTGTCCACACATACAGTACAAACATGGACTACAGAAACACTGTCCACACACATACAGTACAAACATGGACTACATAAACACTGTCCACACATACAGTACAAACATGGACTACAGAAACACTGTCCACACATACAGTACAAACATGGACTACAGAAACACTGTCCACACATACAGTACAAACATGGACTACATAAACACTGTCCACACATACAGTACAAACATGGACTACATAAACACTGTCCACACACATACAGTACAAACATGGACTACATAAACACTGTCCACACACATACAGTACAAACATGGACTACATAAACACTGTCCACACATACAGTACAAACATGGACTACATAAACACTGTCCACACATACAGTACAAACATGGACTACATAAACACTGTCCACACACATACAGTACAAACATGGACTACATAAACACTGTCCACACATACAGTACAAACATGGACTACATAAACACTGTCCACACATACAGTACAAACATGGACTACATAAACACTGTCCACACATACAGTACAAACATGGACTACAGAAACACTGTCCACACATACAGTACAAACATGGACTACATAAACACTGTCCACACATACAGTACAAACATGGACTACATAAACACTGTCCACACATACAGTACAAACATGGACTACATAAACACTGTCCACACATACAGTACAAACATGGACTACATAAACACTGTCCACACACATACAGTACAAACATGGACTACATAAACACTGTCCACACATACAGTACAAACATGGACTACATAAACACTGTCCACACATACAGTACAAACATGGACTACATAAACACTGTCCACACATACAGTACAAACATGGACTACATAAACACTGTCCACACATACAGTACAAACATGGACTACATAAACACTGTCCACACACATACAGTACAAACATGGACTACAGAAACACTGTCCACACACATACAGTACAAACATGGACTACATAAACACTGTCCACACATACAGTACAAACATGGACTACATAAACACTGTCCACACATACAGTACAAACATGGACTACAGAAACACTGTCCACACACATACAGTACAAACATGGACTACATAAACACTGTCCACACATACAGTACAAACATGGACTACAGAAACACTGTCCACACACATACAGTACAAACATGGACTACATAAACACTGTCCACACATACAGTACAAACATGGACTACATAAACACTGTCCACACATACAGTACAAACATGGACTACAGAAACACTGTCCACACATACAGTACAAACATGGACTACATAAACACTGTCCACACATACAGTACAAACATGGACTACAGAAACACTGTCCACACATACAGTACAAACATGGACTACAGAAACACTGTCCACACACATACAGTACAAACATGGACTACATAAACACTGTCCACACATACAGTACAAACATGGACTACAGAAACACTGTCCACACACATACAGTACAAACATGGACTACAGAAACACTGTCCACACATACAGTACAAACATGGACTACATAAACACTGTCCACACACATACAGTACAAACATGGACTACATAAACACTGTCCACACACATACAGTACAAACATGGACTACAGAAACACTGTCCACACATACAGTACAAACATGGACTACAGAAATACTGTCCACATATATAGTACAAACATGGACTACATAAACACTGTCCACACATACAGTACAAACATGGACTACAGAAACACTGTCCACACACATACAGTACAAACATGGACTACATAAACACTGTCCACGACACATACAGTCACAAACATGGACTACATAAACACTGTCCACACACATACAGTACAAACATGGACTACATAAACACTGTCCACACACATACAGGACAAACATGGACTACATAAACACTGTCCACACACATACAGTACAAACATGGACTACATAAACACTGTCCACACATACAGTACAAACATGGACTACAGAAATACTGTCCACACATACAGTACAAACATGGACTACATAAACACTGTCCACACATACAGTACAAACATGGACTACATAAACACTGTCCACATATACAGTACAAACATGGACTACATACACACTGTCCACACATACAGTACAAACATGGACTACACTGTCCACACATACAGTACAAACATGGACTACATACACACTGTCCACACATACAGTACAAACATGGACTACATACACACTGTCCACACATACAGTACAAACATGGACTACACTGTCCACACATACAGTACAAACATGGACTACATAAACACTGTCCACACACATACAGTACAAACATGGACTACAGAAACACTGTCCACACACATACAGTACAAACATGGACTACAGAAACACTGTCCACACATACAGTACAAACATGGACTACATAAACACTGTCCACACATACAGTACAAACATGGACTACAGAAACACTGTCCACACACATACAGTACAAACATGGACTACATAAATACTGTCCACATATATAGTACAAACATGGACTACATAAACACTGTCCACACATACAGTACAAACATGGACTACAGAAACACTGTCCACACACATACAGTACAAACATGGACTACATAAACACTGTCCACACATACAGTACAAACATGGACTACACTGTCCACACATACAGTACAAACATGGACTACATAAACACTGTCCACACATACAGTACAAACATGGACTACAGAAACACTGTCCACACATACAGTACAAACATGGACTACATAAACACTGTCCACACACATACAGTACAAACATGAACTACAGAAACACTGTCCACACACATACAGTACAAACATGGACTACATAAACACTGTCCACACACATACAGTACAAACATGGACTACATAAACACTGTCCACACATACAGTACAAACATGGACTACAGAAACACTGTCCACACACATACAGTAGAAACATGGACTACATAAATACTGTCCACATATATAGTACAAACATGGACTACATAAACACTGTCCACACATACAGTACAAACATGGACTACAGAAACACTGTCCACACACATACAGTACAAACATGGACTACATAAACACTGTCCACACATACAGTACAAACATGGACTACACTGTCCACACATACAGTACAAACATGGACTACATAAACACTGTCCACACATACAGTACAAACATGGACTACAGAAACACTGTCCACACATACAGTACAAACATGGACTACATAAACACTGTCCACACATACAGTACAAACATGGACTACATAAACACTGTCCACACATACAGTACAAACATGGACTACAGAAACACTGTCCACACACATACAGTACAAACATGGACTACATAAACACTGTCCACACATACAGTACAAACATGGACTACAGAAACACTGTCCACACATACAGTACAAACATGGACTACAGAAACACTGTCCACACACATACAGTACAAACATGGACTACATAAACACTGTCCACACATACAGTACAAACATGGACTACAGAAACACTGTCCACACACATACAGTACAAACATGGACTACAGAAACACTGTCCACACATACAGTACAAACATGGACTACATAAACACTGTCCACACATACAGTACAAACATGGACTACAGAAACACTGTCCACACATACAGTACAAACATGGACTACACTGTCCACACACATACAGTACAAACATGGACTACATAAACTCTGTCCACACACATACAGTACAAACATGGACTACAGAAACACTGTCCACACACATACAGTACAAACATGGACTACAGAAATACTGTCCACATATATAGTACAAACATGGACTACATAAACACTGTCCACACATACAGTACAAACATGGACTACAGAAACACTGTCCACACACATACAGTACAAACATGGACTACATAAACACTGTCCACACATACAGTACAAACATGGACTACACTGTCCAGACATACAGTACAAACATGGACTACATAAACACTGTCCACACATACAGTACAAACATGGACTACAGAAACACTGTCCACACATACAGTACAAACATGGACTACATAAACACTGTCCACACATACAGTACAAACATGGACTACATAAACACTGTCCATACACATACAGTACAAACATGGACTACAGAAATACTGTCCACACACATACAGTACAAACATGGACTACATAAACACTGTCCACACACATACAGTACAAACATGGACTATATAAACACTGTCCACACATACAGTACAAACATGGACTACAGAAACACTGTCCACACACATACAGTACAAACATGGACTACATAAACACTGTCCACACATACAGTACAAACATGGACTACAGAAACACTGTCCACACATACAGTACAAACATGGACTACAGAAACACTGTCCACACATACAGTACAAACATGGACTACATAAACACTGTCCACACACATACAGTACAAACATGGACTACATAAACACTGTCCACACATACAGTACAAACATGGCCTACAGAAACACTGTCCACACACATACAGTACAAACATGGACTACATAAACACTGTTCACACATACAGTACAAACATGGACTACAGAAACACTGTCCACACATACAGTACAAACATGGACTACAGAAACACTGTCCACACACATACAGTACAAACATGGACTACATAAACACTGTCCACACATACAGTACAAACATGGACTACAGAAACACTGTCCACACATACAGTACAAACATGGACTACATAAACACTGTCCAAACATGGACTACATAAACACTGTCCACACACATACAGTACAAACATGGACTACATAAACACTGTCCAAACATGGACTACATAAACACTGTCCACACACATACAGTACAAACATGGACTACATAAACACTGTCCACACACATACAGGACAAACATGGACTACATAAACACTGTCCACACACATACAGTACAAACATGGACTACATAAACACTGTCCACACATACAGTACAAACATGGACTACAGAAATACTGTCCACACATACAGTACAAACATGGACTACATAAACACTGTCCACACACATACAGTACAAACATGGACTACATAAACACTGTCTACACATACAGTACAAACATGGACTACATAAACACTGTCCACACATACAGTACAAACATGGACTACATAAACACTGTCCACACACATACAGTACAAACATGGACTACATAAACACTGTCCACACATACAGTACAAACATGGACTACATAAACACTGTCCACACATACAGTACAAACATGGACTCCAGAAATACTGTCCACACATACAGTACAAACATGGACTACATAAACACTGTCCACACATACAGTACAAACATGGACTACAGAAACACTGTCCACACATACAGTACAAACATGGACTACAGAAACACTGTCCACACACATACAGTACAAACATGGACTACATAAACACTGTCCACACATACAGTACAAACATGGACTACAGAAACACTGTCCACACACATACAGTACAAACATGGACTACAGAAACACTGTCCACACATACAGTACAAACATGGACTACATAAACACTGTCCACACATACAGTACAAACATGGACTACAGAAACACTGTCCACACATACAGTACAAACATGGACTACACTGTCCACACACATACAGTACAAACATGGACTACATAAACACTGTCCACACATACAGTACAAACATGGACTACATAAACACTGTCCACACACATACAGTACAAACATGGACTACACTGTCCACACATACAGTACAAACATGGACTACATAAACACTGTCCACACATACAGTACAAACATGGACTACAGAAACACTGTCCACACACATACATTACAAACATGGACTACATAAACACTGTCCTCACACATACAGTACAAACATGGACTACAGAAACACTGTCCACACACATACAGTACAAACATGGACTACAGAAATACTGTCCACACACATACAGTACAAACATGGACTACATAAACACTGTCCACACATACAGTACAAACATGGACTACAGAAATACTGTCCACACACATACAGTACAAACATGGACTATATAAACACTGTCCACACATACAGTACAAACATGGACTACATAAACACTGTCCACACACATACAGTACAAACATGGACTACATAAACACTGTCCACACACATACAGTACAAACATGGACTACATAAACACTGTCCACACATACAGTACAAACATGGACTACATAAACACTGTCCACATATACAGTACAAACATGGACTACATACACACTGTCCACACATACAGTACAAACATGGACTACACTGTCCACACATACAGTACAAACATGGACTACATACACACTGTCCACACATACAGTACAAACATGGACTACATAAACACTGTCCACACACATACAGTACAAACATGGACTACATAAACACTGTCCACACATACAGTACAAACATGGACTACATAAACACTGTCCACATATACAGTACAAACATGGACTACATACACACTGTCCACACATACAGTACAAACATGGACTACACTGTCCACACATACAGTACAAACATGGACTACATACACACTGTCCACACATACAGTACAAACATGGACTACATACACACTGTCCACACATACAGTACAAACATGGACTACACTGTCCACACATACAGTACAAACATGGACTACATAAACACTGTCCACACACATACAGTACAAACATGGACTACAGAAACACTGTCCACACACATACAGTACAAACATGGACTACAGAAACACTGTCCACACATACAGTACAAACATGGACTACATAAACACTGTCCACACATACAGTACAAACATGGACTACAGAAACACTGTCCACACACATACAGTACAAACATGGACTACATAAACACTGTCCACACACATACAGTACAAACATGGACTACATAAACACTGTCCACACATACAGTACAAACATGGACTACATAAACACTGTCCACACATACAGTACAAACATGGACTACAGAAACACTGTCCACACATATACAGTACAAACATGGACTACATAAACACTGTCCACACATACAGTACAAACATGGACTACATAAACACTGTCCACACATACAGTACAAACATGGACTACAGAAACACTGTCCACACATACAGTACAAACATGGACTACATAAACACTGTCCACACACATACAGTACAAACATGAACTACAGAAACACTGTCCACACACATACAGTACAAACATGGACTACATAAACACTGTCCACACACATACAGTACAAACATGGACTACATAAACACTGTCCACACATACAGTACAAACATGGACTACAGAAACACTGTCCACACACATACAGTAGAAACATGGACTACATAAATACTGTCCACATATATAGTACAAACATGGACTACATAAACACTGTCCACACATACAGTACAAACATGGACTACAGAAACACTGTCCACACACATACAGTACAAACATGGACTACATAAACACTGTCCACACATACAGTACAAACATGGACTACACTGTCCACACATACAGTACAAACATGGACTACATAAACACTGTCCACACATACAGTACAAACATGGACTACAGAAACACTGTCCACACATACAGTACAAACATGGACTACATAAACACTGTCCACACATACAGTACAAACATGGACTACATAAACACTGTCCACACACATACAGTACAAACATGGACTACAGAAATACTGTCCACACACATACAGTACAAACATGGACTATATAAACACTGTCCACACATACAGTACAAACATGGACTACATAAACACTGTCCACACATACAGTACAAACATGGACTACAGAAACACTGTCCACACATACAGTACAAACATGGACTACAGAAATACTGTCCACACACATACAGTACAAACATGGACTACATAAACACTGTCCACACACATACAGTACAAACATGGACTATATAAACACTGTCCACACATACAGTACAAACATGGACTACAGAAACACTGTCCACACACATACAGTACAAACATGGACTACATAAACACTGTCCACACATACAGTACAAACATGGACTACAGAAACACTGTCCACACATACAGTACAAACATGGACTACAGAAACACTGTCCACACATACAGTACAAACATGGACTACATAAACACTGTCCACACATACAGTACAAACATGGACTACAGAAACACTGTCCACACACATACAGTACAAACATGGACTACATAAACACTGTCCACAGATACAGTACAAACATGGACTACAGAAACACTGTCCACACATACAGTACAAACATGGACTACAGAAACACTGTCCACACATACAGTACAAACATGGACTACATAAACACTGTCCAAACATGGACTACATAAACACTGTCCACACACATACAGTACAAACATGGACTACATAAACACTGTCCAAACATGGACTACATAAACACTGTCCACACATACAGTACAAACATGGACTACATAAACACTGTCCACACATACAGTACAAACATGGACTACATAAACACTGTCCACACACATACAGGACAAACATGGACTACATAAACACTGTCCACACACATACAGTACAAACATGGACTACATAAACACTGTCCACACATACAGTACAAACATGGACTACAGAAACACTGTCCACACATACAGTACAAACATGGACTACAGAAATACTGTCCACACATACAGTACAAACATGGACTACATAAACACTGTCCACACACATACAGTACAAACATGGACTACATAAACACTGTCCACACATACAGTACAAACATGGACTACATAAACACTGTCCACACATACAGTACAAACATGGACTACATAAACACTGTCCACACACATACAGTACAAACATGGACTACATAAACACTGTCCACACATACAGTACAAACATGGACTACACTGTCCACACATACAGTACAAACATGGACTACATAAACACTGTCCACACATACAGTACAAACATGGACTACAGAAACACTGTCCACACATACAGTACAAACATGGACTACATAAACACTGTCCACACACATACAGTACAAACATGAACTACAGAAACACTGTCCACACACATACAGTACAAACATGGACTACATAAACACTGTCCACACACATACAGTACAAACATGGACTACATAAACACTGTCCACACATACAGTACAAACATGGACTACAGAAACACTGTCCACACACATACAGTAGAAACATGGACTACATAAATACTGTCCACATATATAGTACAAACATGGACTACATAAACACTGTCCACACATACAGTACAAACATGGACTACAGAAACACTGTCCACACACATACAGTACAAACATGGACTACATAAACACTGTCCACACATACAGTACAAACATGGACTACACTGTCCACACATACAGTACAAACATGGACTACATAAACACTGTCCACACATACAGTACAAACATGGACTACAGAAACACTGTCCACACATACAGTACAAACATGGACTACATAAACACTGTCCACACATACAGTACAAACATGGACTACATAAACACTGTCCACACACATACAGTACAAACATGGACTACAGAAACACTGTCCACACACATACAGTACAAACATGGACTACATAAACACTGTCCACACATACAGTACAAACATGGACTACATAAACACTGTCCACACATACAGTACAAACATGGACTACAGAAACACTGTCCACACATACAGTACAAACATGGACTACAGAAATACTGTCCACACACATACAGTACAAACATGGACTACATAAACACTGTCCACACACATACAGTACAAACATGGACTATATAAACACTGTCCACACATACAGTACAAACATGGACTACAGAAACACTGTCCACACACATACAGTACAAACATGGACTACATAAACACTGTCCACACATACAGTACAAACATGGACTACAGAAACACTGTCCACACATACAGTACAAACATGGACTACAGAAACACTGTCCACACATACAGTACAAACATGGACTACATAAACACTGTCCACACATGGACAGTACATAAACTCTGGCCACACACATACAGTACAAACATGGACTACAGAAACACTGTCCACACACATACAGTACAAACATGGACTACATAAACACTGTCCACACATACAGTACAAACATGGACTACAGAAACACTGTCCACACATACAGTACAAACATGGACTACAGAAACACTGTCCACACATACAGTACAAACATGGACTACATAAACACTGTCCAAACATGGACTACATAAACACTGTCCACACACATACAGTACAAACATGGACTACATAAACACTGTCCAAACATGGACTACATAAACACTGTCCACACATACAGTACAAACATGGACTACATAAACACTGTCCACACATACAGTACAAACATGGACTACATAAACACTGTCCACACACATACAGGACAAACATGGACTACATAAACACTGTCCACACACATACAGTACAAACATGGACTACATAAACACTGTCCACACATACAGTACAAACATGGACTACAGAAACACTGTCCACACATACAGTACAAACATGGACTACAGAAATACTGTCCACACATACAGTACAAACATGGACTACATAAACACTGTCCACACACATACAGTACAAACATGGACTACATAAACACTGTCCACACATACAGTACAAACATGGACTACATAAACACTGTCCACACATACAGTACAAACATGGACTACATAAACACTGTCCACACACATACAGTACAAACATGGACTACATAAACACTGTCCACACATACAGTACAAACATGGACTACATAAACACTGTCCACACATACAGTACAAACATGGACTACAGAAACACTGTCCACACACATACAGTACAAACATGGACTACATAAACACTGTCCACACATACAGTACAAACATGGACTACAGAAACACTGTCCACACATACAGTACAAACATGGACTACAGAAACACTGTCCACACATACAGTACAAACATGGACTACATAAACACTGTCCACACATACAGTACAAACATGGACTACAGAAACACTGTCCACACACATACAGTACAAACATGGACTACATAAACACTGTCCCACACATACAGTACAAACATGGACTACAGAAACACTGTCCACACATACAGTACAAACATGGACTACATAAACACTGTCCACACATACAGTACAAACATGGACTACAGAAACACTGTCCACACACATACAGTACAAACATGGACTACATAAACACTGTCCACACACATACAGTACAAACATGGACTACATAAACACTGTCCACACATACAGTACAAACATGGACTACAGAAACACTGTCCACACACATACAGTACAAACATGGACTACATAAACACTGTCCACACATACAGTACAAACATGGACTACATAAACACTGTCCACACATACAGTACAAACATGGACTACAGAAACACTGTCCACACACATACAGTACAAACATGGACTACATAAACACTGTCCACACATACAGTACAAACATGGACTACAGAAACACTGTCCACACATACAGTACAAACATGGACTACAGAAACACTGTCCACACATACAGTACAAACATGGACTACATAAACACTGTCCACACATACAGTACAAACATGGACTACAGAAACACTGTCCACACATACAGTACAAACATGGACTACATAAACACTGTCCACACATACAGTACAAACATGGACTACATAAACACTGTCCACACACATACAGTACAAACATGGACTACAGAAACACTGTCCACACACATACAGTACAAACATGGACTACATAAACACTGTCCACACATACAGTACAAACATGGACTACATAAACACTGTCCACACATACAGTACAAACATGGACTACAGAAACACTGTCCACACATACAGTACAAACATGGACTACAGAAATACTGTCCACACACATACAGTACAAACATGGACTACATAAACACTGTCCACACACATACAGTACAAACATGGACTACATAAACACTGTCCACACATACAGTACAAACATGGACTACAGAAACACTGTCCACACATACAGTACAAACATGGACTACATAAACACTGTCCACACATACAGTACAAACATGGACTACAGAAACACTGTCCACACACATACAGTACAAACATGGACTACATAAACACTGTCCACACATACAGTACAAACATGGACTACAGAAACACTGTCCACACATACAGTACAAACATGGACTACAGAAACACTGTCCACACATACAGTACAAACATGGACTACATAAACACTGTCCACACATACAGTACAAACATGGACTACAGAAACACTGTCCACACACATACAGTACAAACATGGACTACATAAACACTGTCCACACATACAGTACAAACATGGACTACAGAAACACTGTCCACACATACAGTACAAACATGGACTACATAAACACTGTCCACACACATACAGTACAAACATGGACTACATAAACACTGTCCACACATACAGTACAAACATGGACTACATAAACACTGTCCACACATACAGTACAAACATGGACTACAGAAACACTGTCCACACATACAGTACAAACATGGACTACATAAACACTGTCCACACATACAGTACAAACATGGACTACAGAAACACTGTCCACACATACAGTACAAACATGGACTACATAAACACTGTCCACACATACAGTACAAACATGGACTACATAAACACTGTCCACACATACAGTACAAACATGGACTACATAAACACTGTCCACACACATACAGTACAAACATGGACTACATAAACACTGTCCACACACATACAGTACAAACATGGACTACATAAACACTGTCCACACATACAGTACAAACATGGACTACAGAAACACTGTCCACACATACAGTACAAACATGGACTACAGAAATACTGTCCACACATACAGTACAAACATGGACTACATAAACACTGTCCACACACATACAGTACAAACATGGACTACATAAACACTGTCCACACATACAGTACAAACATGGACTACATAAACACTGTCCACACATACAGTACAAACATGGACTACATAAACACTGTCCACACACATACAGTACAAACATGGACTACATAAACACTGTCCACACATACAGTACAAACATGGACTACATAAACACTGTCCACACATACAGTACAAACATGGACTACAGAAATACTGTCCACACATACAGTACAAACATGGACTACATAAACACTGTCCACACATACAGTACAAACATGGACTACAGAAACACTGTCCACACATACAGTACAAACATGGACTACAGAAACACTGTCCACACACATACAGTACAAACATGGACTACATAAACACTGTCCACACATACAGTACAAACATGGACTACAGAAACACTGTCCACACACATACAGTACAAACATGGACTACAGAAACACTGTCCACACATACAGTACAAACATGGACTACAGAAACACTGTCCACACATACAGTACAAACATGGACTACACTGTCCACACATATACAGTACAAACATGGACTACATAAACTCTGTCCACACACATACAGTACAAACATGGACTACAGAAACACTGTCCACACATACAGTACAAACATGGACTACATAAACACTGTCCACACATACAGTACAAACATGGACTACATAAACACTGTCCACACATACAGTACAAACATGGACTACAGAAACACTGTCCACACATACAGTACAAACATGGACTACAGAAACACTGTCCACACACATACAGTACAAACATGGACTACATAAACACTGTCCACACATACAGTACAAACATGGACTACATAAACACTGTCCACACATACAGTACAAACATGGACTACATAAACACTGTCCACACATACAGTACAAACATGGACTACATAAACACTGTCCACACATACAGTACAAACATGGACTACATAAACACTGTCCACACACATACAGTACAAACATGGACTACATAAACACTGTCCACACACATACAGTACAAACATGGACTACAGAAACACTGTCCACACATACAGTACAAACATGGACTACATAAACACTGTCCACACATACAGTACAAACATGGACTACATAAACACTGTCCACACACATACAGTACAAACATGGACTACATAAACACTGTCCACACACATACAGTACAAACATGGACTACATAAACACTGTCCACACATACAGTACAAACATGGACTACATAAACACTGTCCACACATACAGTACAAACATGGACTACAGAAACACTGTCCACACATACAGTACAAACATGGACTACATAAACACTGTCCACACATACAGTACAAACATGGAGTACATAAACACTGTCCACACACATACAGTACAAACATGGACTACATAAACACTGTCCACACATACAGTACAAACATGGACTACAGAAACACTGTCCACACACATACAGTACAAACATGGACTACAGAAACACTGTCCACACATACAGTACAAACATGGACTACAGAAACACTGTCCACACATACAGTACAAACATGGACTACACTGTCCACACATATACAGTACAAACATGGACTACATAAACTCTGTCCACACACATACAGTACAAACATGGACTACAGAAACACTGTCCACACACATACAGTACAAACATGGACTACATAAACACTGTCCACACATACAGTACAAACATGGACTACAGAAACACTGTCCACACATACAGTACAAACATGGACTACAGAAACACTGTCCACACACATACAGTATAAACATGGACTACATAAACACTGTCCACACATACAGTACAAACATGGACTACATAAACACTGTCCACACATACAGTACAAACATGGACTACATAAACACTGTCCACACATACAGTACAAACATGGACTACATAAACACTGTCCACACATACAGTACAAACATGGACTACAGAAACACTGTCCACACACATACAGTACAAACATGGACTACATAAACACTGTCCACACACATACAGTACAAACATGGACTACAGAAACACTGTCCACACATACAGTACAAACATGGACTACATAAACACTGTCCACACATACAGTACAAACATGGACTACATAAACACTGTCCACACACATACAGTACAAACATGGACTACATAAACACTGTCCACACACATACAGTACAAACATGGACTACATAAACACTGTCCACACATACAGTACAAACATGGACTACATAAACACTGTCCACACATACAGTACAAACATGGACTACAGAAACACTGTCCACACATACAGTACAAACATGGACTACATAAACACTGTCCACACATACAGTACAAACATGGAGTACATAAACACTGTCCACACACATACAGTACAAACATGGACTACATAAACACTGTCCACACATACAGTACAAACATGGACTACAGAAACACTGTCCACACATACAGTACAAACATGGACTACAGAAATACTGTCCACACACATACAGTACAAACATGGACTACATAAACACTGTCCACACACATACAGTACAAACATGGACTATATAAACACTGTCCACACATACAGTACAAACATGGACTACAGAAACACTGTCCACACACATACAGTACAAACATGGACTACATAAACACTGTCCACACATACAGTACAAACATGGACTACAGAAACACTGTCCACACATACAGTACAAACATGGACTACAGAAACACTGTCCACACATACAGTACAAACATGGACTACATAAACACTGTCCACACATACAGTACAAACATGGACTACAGAAACACTGTCCACACACATACAGTACAAACATGGACTACATAAACACTGTCCACACATACAGTACAAACATGGACTACAGAAACACTGTCCACACATACAGTACAAACATGGACTACAGAAACACTGTCCACACATACAGTACAAACATGGACTACATAAACACTGTCCAAACATGGACTACATAAACACTGTCCACACACATACAGTACAAACATGGACTACATAAACACTGTCCAAACCTGGACTACATAAACACTGTCCACACATACAGTACAAACATGGACTACATAAACACTGTCCACACATACAGTACAAACATGGACTACATAAACACTGTCCACACACATACAGGACAAACATGGACTACATAAACACTGTCCACACACATACAGTACAAACATGGACTACATAAACACTGTCCACACATACAGTACAAACATGGACTACAGAAACACTGTCCACACATACAGTACAAACATGGACTACAGAAATACTGTCCACACATACAGTACAAACATGGACTACATAAACACTGTCCACACACATACAGTACAAACATGGACTACATAAACACTGTCCACACATACAGTACAAACATGGACTACATAAACACTGTCCACACATACAGTACAAACATGGACTACATAAACACTGTCCACACACATACAGTACAAACATGGACTACATAAACACTGTCCACACATACAGTACAAACATGGACTACATAAACACTGTCCACACATACAGTACAAACATGGACTACAGAAATACTGTCCACACATACAGTACAAACATGGACTACATAAACACTGTCCACACATACAGTACAAACATGGACTACAGAAACACTGTCCACACATACAGTACAAACATGGACTACAGAAACACTGTCCACACACATACAGTACAAACATGGACTACATAAACACTGTCCACACATACAGTACAAACATGGACTACAGAAACACTGTCCACACACATACAGTACAAACATGGACTACAGAAACACTGTCCACACATACAGTACAAACATGGACTACAGAAACACTGTCCACACATACAGTACAAACATGGACTACATAAACACTGTCCACACATACAGTACAAACATGGACTACAGAAACACTGTCCACACATACAGTACAAACATGGACTACAGAAACACTGTCCACACACATACAGTATAAACATGGACTACATAAACACTGTCCACACATACAGTACAAACATGGACTACATAAACACTGTCCACACATACAGTACAAACATGGACTACATAAACACTGTCCACACATACAGTACAAACATGGACTACATAAACACTGTCCACACATACAGTACAAACATGGACTACAGAAACACTGTCCACACACATACAGTACAAACATGGACTACATAAACACTGTCCACACACATACAGTACAAACATGGACTACAGAAACACTGTCCACACATACAGTACAAACATGGACTACATAAACACTGTCCACACATACAGTACAAACATGGACTACATAAACACTGTCCACACACATACAGTACAAACATGGACTACATAAACACTGTCCACACACATACAGTACAAACATGGACTACATAAACACTGTCCACACATACAGTACAAACATGGACTACATAAACACTGTCCACACATACAGTACAAACATGGACTACAGAAACACTGTCCACACATACAGTACAAACATGGACTACATAAACACTGTCCACACATACAGTACAAACATGGAGTACATAAACACTGTCCACACACATACAGTACAAACATGGACTACATAAACACTGTCCACACATACAGTACAAACATGGACTACAGAAACACTGTCCACACACATACAGTACAAACATGGACTACAGAAACACTGTCCACACATACAGTACAAACATGGACTACAGAAACACTGTCCACACATACAGTACAAACATGGACTACACTGTCCACACATATACAGTACAAACATGGACTACATAAACTCTGTCCACACACATACAGTACAAACATGGACTACAGAAACACTGTCCACACACATACAGTACAAACATGGACTACATAAACACTGTCCACACATACAGTACAAACATGGACTACAGAAACACTGTCCACACATACAGTACAAACATGGACTACAGAAACACTGTCCACACACATACAGTATAAACATGGACTACATAAACACTGTCCACACATACAGTACAAACATGGACTACATAAACACTGTCCACACATACAGTACAAACATGGACTACATAAACACTGTCCACACATACAGTACAAACATGGACTACATAAACACTGTCCACACATACAGTACAAACATGGACTACAGAAACACTGTCCACACACATACAGTACAAACATGGACTACATAAACACTGTCCACACACATACAGTACAAACATGGACTACAGAAACACTGTCCACACATACAGTACAAACATGGACTACATAAACACTGTCCACACATACAGTACAAACATGGACTACATAAACACTGTCCACACACATACAGTACAAACATGGACTACATAAACACTGTCCACACACATACAGTACAAACATGGACTACATAAACACTGTCCACACATACAGTACAAACATGGACTACATAAACACTGTCCACACATACAGTACAAACATGGACTACAGAAACACTGTCCACACATACAGTACAAACATGGACTACATAAACACTGTCCACACATACAGTACAAACATGGAGTACATAAACACTGTCCACACACATACAGTACAAACATGGACTACATAAACACTGTCCACACACATACAGTACAAACATGGACTACATAAACACTGTCCACACACATACAGTACAAACATGGACTACATAAACACTGTCCACACACATACAGTACAAACATGGACTACATAAACACTGTCCACACATACAGTACAAACATGGACTACAGAAACACTGTCCACACACATACAGTACAAACATGGACTACAGAAATACTGTCCACACATACAGTACAAACATGGACTACATAAACACTGTCCACACACATACAGTACAAACATGGACTACATAAACACTGTCCACACATACAGTACATCATGGACTACATAAACACTGTCCACACACATACACACTGGGCTTTGGTGAAAAGTTCTGCACTATATAGGGAACAGGGTGCAAGAACTGCACTATATAGGGAACAGAATGTAAGTAGTGCACTATATAGGGAACAGGGTGTAAGTAGTGCACTACATCTGGAAGAGGATGCCATTTGGGATGTAGACTTGGTCGTCATGTAATACATGCCCTCTCTCCCTCCCTCCCTCCAGATCTCTCCGGAGGTGCTGTGTCGAGCGGGGGTCAAAGTGCACCGGACCGTCCAGCAGAGTGGCCAGTTCGTCGTCTGTTTCCCGGCAGCGTTCGTCTCCAAGGTGTGCTGCGGCTACAGCGTCTCCGAGACAGTGCACTTCGCCACCCCCCAGTGGCTGAACACGGGATACCAGGCTGCCAAGGTTGGAGCCCCCCGTCGTATCAATACTTGAAGGAAAAGCTATTAGTTGAAAGAAGAGTATAGTTTAATTCAGTACATAATGGATTATAATGTTACCTGCCATGCTAACGTTGCTGTAGTATTTAGTATAGTGTTACTAGTCGTTGGCATCGGCATGATAAATGTTGTTTTCACAGATAAAGTTGCAAGATCAGTTTGGTTAATGTATTGGTCTTCAACATTAATACAGATTCTTAAACACAGTTCTCCATAAAAAAAATCTTCATTACTTTTCTGTTACAATAAAAATATATATATATTGTTATTCAAGACAATTTCAAAGTGATATAAATGTCTTTGCTAAAATTAACGAAAATCCATTTTCGTTTAGGAGTCTGACCACATAGAGTATGAACTCCTGTACCCGTCCTGTACCTCTCCATGCTCCTGTACATCTTGGGGTGGCCAGTTTGACTGAGTTCCAGTCCTGAAAGCTCCTCACGAAGGGGTGGTAACCAGACTCTAAAGTCTGACTTAACCAGCTTCCTGGCAAAGTCAACACATAGTTTAGTCAGTCAGTCAGTCAGTCAGTCTGTCTATCAGTCAGTCAGTTCAGATAGAGTGGACAAACTGAGGGTAGAGAGTGCCTCTGTGTACCCGGTGTTCCGCTGGTCAATTCAGTATCAAAGATTCTGTTATCCACATGGATTTCAGTTACATACACATCTACTGCATGAAAGGAGGGATTTGCGAGGGTTTACCAAACTGAGCACATCCATTCATCTGAACTGGGATATGTTGTCAAAAGACCCTGTCATATCAAATGTTGAAATATCTCTTACCTCTCCTCCCCAGGAGCTGAAATGTCGACGCATAGAGAGGTCCTTCTCCATGGAGAAGTTGCTATACCAGATCGCAATGTCAGAATCTAAACGGGAGAATGGTGTCATTCTGAGTACCATGACCTCACTTCTCAAAGACCTCAGGTGGGTTTAACTATTTAACCAATAGCAGTATTATCATTCCAGATCACAGTATCAATAGCAGTAGTATCATTCCAGATCACAGTATCAATAGCAGTAGTATCATTCCAGATCACAGTATCAATAGCAGTAGTATCATTCCAGATCACAGTATCAATAGCAGTAGTATCATTCCAGATCACAGTATCAATAGCAGTATTATCATTCCAGATCACAGTATCAATAGCAGTATTATCATTCCAGATCACAGTATCAATAGCAGTAGTATCATTCCAGATCACAGTATTAATAGCAGTATTATCATTCCAGATCACAGTATCAATAGCAGTATTATCATTCCAGATCACAGTATCAATAGCAGTATTATCATTCCAGATCACAGTATCAATAGCAGTATTATCATTCCAGATCACAGTATCAATAGCAGTATTATCATTCCAGATCACAGTATTAATAGCAGAATTATCATTGTAGGTCACAGTATCATTGTAGGTCACAGTATCATTGTAGATCACAGTATCATTGTAGATCACAGTATCATTGTAGATCACAGTATCATTGTAGATCACAGTATCATTGTAGATCACCAGACGTGCTACCTGTCCCAGACCTGCTGTTTTCAACTCTCTAGAAACAGCAGGAGCGGTAGAGATACTCTGAATGATCGGCTATGAAAAGCCAACTGACATTTACTCCTGAGGTGCTGACATGCTGCACCCTCGACATCCACTGTGATTATTATTATTTGACCCTGCTGGTCATCTATGAACATTTGAACATCTTGGCCATGTTCTGTTATAATCTCCACCCGAACAGCCAGAAGAGGACTGGCCTCCCCTCAGACCCTGGTTCCTCTCTAGGTTTCTTCCTAGGTTCTGGCCTTTCTAGGGAGTTTTTCCTAGCCACCGTGCTTCTACACCTGCATTGCTTGCTGTTTGGGGTTTTAGGCTGGGTTTCTGTACAGCACTTTGTGATATCAGCTGATGTAAGAAGGGCTATATAAATACATTTGATTTTATCACAGTCCCATCATACATAGAATGTAAGGCTACTCACCCCACCACCTGTTGAATAAACAGCTGTGGGATGAGGCTGGAGAAATGGAACCACTCTCAAGAATCAATCATCATTCATTTAAAAGTACGTTACCTATTGCAAATTGACCCTTTCTACAACTTTAAAAAAAGGAAACAGTAGCCATTGATTACAGACGATACACCAGTCTGCTCTACCTGTTCCAGGGATACAGAGTTGAGACAGCGCAGGGATCTGTTTGACGCCGGGCTGCGGTCTGTTGCCCGCTACTGTAGCCATGACAACCAGGCCTCGTCAGAGAGCAGGAGGATCCAGCGCCAGTGGCTGAGGCTCGACCCCTCGGACCGACGCTGCCAGGTGTGCCAACACCTCTGCTACCTCTCCATGGTGAGTCTTTACTGGGCAGGGAAGGTTGGGCACAAACATAGGCAGGGATTCAATCAAAGGCACGTTGTCGACAAGCGCACTGCACGGCCAACAAGGAGCCTTCTGAAAGGCCATTTCCCCGATGTTCGTGGAGATGGCATCGATGGTTAAGTCTGCAGATGTGAGCTCAATCGTAAATGTCTTGTAGAAAGACCGGTCTTACTTTATTGTCCCTGGAGGGAAAATGTTGTGTTTATTCTGTCCTGATGGCATGCTCCTCATGTCCCTGCAGGTGGTTCAGGAGGGAAAATGTTGTGTTTATTCTATGTCCTGATGGCATGCTCCTCATGTCCCTGCAGGTGGTTCAGGAGGGAAAATGTTGTGTTTATTCTGTCCTGATGGCATGCTCCTCATGTCCCTGCAGGTGGTTCAGGAGGGAAAATGTTGTGTTTATTCTATGTCCTGATGGCATGCTCCTCATGTCCCTGCAGGTGGTTCAGGAGGGAAAATGTTGTGTTTATTCTGTCCTGATGGCATGCTCCTCATGTCCCTGCAGGTGGTTCAGGAGGGAAAATGTTGTGTTTATTCTGTCCTGATGGCATGCTCCTCATGTCCCTGCAGGTGGTTCAGGAGGGAAAATGTTGTGTTTATTATGTCCTGATGGCATGCTCCTCATGTCCCTGCAGGTGGTTCAGGAGGGAAAATGTTGTGTTTATTCTATGTCCTGATGGCATGCTCCTCATGTCCCTGCAGGTGGTTCAGGAGGGAAAATGTTGTGTTTATTCTGTCCTGATGGCATGCTCCTCATGTCCCTGCAGGTGGTTCAGGAGGGAAAATGTTGTGTTTATTCTATGTCCTGATGGCATGCTCCTCATGTCCCTGCAGGTGGTTCAGGAGAGTGAGAACGTGGTGTTCTGTCTGGAGTGTGTCCTGCTGTACGTACAGAAACACAAGTCTTGCCGAGGCCTCAAAATGATGTACCGTTACGACGAGGTACTACAGTACACTACACACTACTACAGTACACTACGCTACACACTACGCTACTACAGTACACTACACACTACTACAGTACACTACACTACACACAACTACAGTACACTACACGACACACTACTACAGTACGCTACACACTACACACTACTACAGTACACTACGCTACACACTACGCTACTACAGTACACTACACACTACTACAGTACACTACACTACACACAACTACAGTACACTACACGACACACTACTACAGTACGCTACACACTACTACAGTACGCTACACACTACTACAGTACACTACACACTACTACAGTACGCTACACACTACTACAGTACACTAAACACTACTACAGTACACTACACACCACTACAGTACACTACACACCACTACAGTACGCTACACACTACTACAGTACACTGCACACTACTACAGTACACTACACACCACTACAGTACACTACACACTACTACAGTACGCTACACACTACTACAGTACACTACACTACACACAACTACAGTACACTACACACAACTACAGTACACTACACACAACTACAGTACACTACACACTACTACAGTACACTACACACTACTACAGTACACTACACACTACTACAGTACACGACACACCACTACAGTACACTACACACCACTACACACTACTACAGTACACTACACACTACTACAGTACACAACTACAGTACACTACACACTACTACAGTACACTACACACTACTACAGTACATTACACACTACTACAGTGCACTACTACTACAGTACACTTCACACTACTACAGTGCACTACATTACACACAACTACAGTGCACACTACTACAGTACAGTACTACAGTGCACTACACACTACACTACAAACTACTAAAGTACACAACTACAGTACAGTACTACAGTGCACTACACACTACTACAGTACACTACACTACAAACGACTAAAGTACACAACTACAGTACACTACTACAGCACATTACTACAGTGCACTACACACTACTACAGTATACTACCCACTACTACAGTACAGTACTACAGTACACACTACTAAAGTATACTTCAGTACACTACTAAAGTACACTACTAAAGTACACTACACACTACTAAAGTGCACAACTACAGTACACTACACACTACTACAGTACGCTACACACTACTACAGTACACGACACACCACTACATTACACTACTACAGCACACTACTACAGTACACTACACACTACTACAGTACACAACTACAGTACACAACTACAGTACACTACACACCACTACACACTACTACAGTACACAACACACCACTACAGTACACTACTACAGTACACAACTACAGTACACTACACACTACTACAGTACACTACACACTACTACAGTACACTACTAAAGTACACAACTACAGTACACTACTACAGTGCACTACACACTACTACAGTGCACTACACACTGCTACAGTACACTACACACTACTACAGTACACTACACTACACACTGCTACAGTACACTACACACTAATACAGTACACTACACTACTACTACAGTACACTTCACACTACTACAGTGCACTACATTACACACAACTACAGTACACACTACTACAGTACAGTACTACAGTGCACTACACTACACACTACAAACTACAGTACACTACTACAGTGCACTACACACTACTACAGCACACTACTACAGCACACTACTACAGTACACTACTAAAGTACACAACTACAGTACACTACTACAGTGCACTACACACTACTACAGTGCACTACACACTGCTACAGTACACTACACACTACTACAGTACACTACACTACACACTGCTACAGTACACTACACACTAATACAGTACACTACACTACTACTACAGTACACTTCACACTACTACAGTGCACTACATTACACACAACTACAGTACACACTACTACAGTACAGTACTACAGTGCACTACACTACACACTACAAACTACAGTACACTACTACAGTGCACTACACACTACTACAGCACACTACTACAGCACACTACTACAGTACACTACTACAGTGCACTACACACTACTACAGTACACTACACACTACTACACAACTACAGTACACTACACACAACTACAGTACACTACACACAACTACAGTACACTACACACTACAGTACACACTACTACAGTACACAACTACAGTATACTACAGTACTACAGTGCACTACACTACTACAGTACACTACTAAAGTGCACAACTACAGTACACTACTACAGTGCGCTATACTACACACTACACTACAAACTACTAAAGTACACAACTACAGTACAGTACTACAGTGCACTACACACTACTACAGTACACTACACACTACTACAGTACAGTACTACAGTGCACTACACTACACACTACAAACTACAGTACACTACTACAGCACACTACTACAGCACACCACTACAGTACAGTACTACAGTGCACTACACACTACTACAGTACACTACACACTACAACAGTACACTACTACTACAGTACACTACTACTACAGTACACTTCACACTACTACAGTGCACTACATTACACACAACTACAGTACACACTACTACAGTACAGTACTACAGTGCACTACACTACAAACTACAGTACACTACTACAGTGCACTACTACAGTACACTACTACAGTGCACTACACACTACTACAGTACAGTACTACTACAGTACACTTCACACTACTACAGTGCACTACATTACACACTACAAACTACAGTACATTACTACAGTGCACTACACACTACTACAGCACACTACTACAGTACACTACACACTACTACACAACTACAGTACACTACACACAACTACAGTACACTACATTTTTTACATTTTACATTTACATTTTAGTCATTTAGCAGACGCTCTTATCCAGAGCGACTTACAGTAGTGAACGCATACATTTCATACAATTTCATACTTTTTTTTTTTTTTTTTTTTTTTTTTTCTGTGCTGGCCCCCCGTGGGAATCGAACCCACAACCCTGGTGTTGCAAACACCATGCTCTACCAACTGAGCTACAGGGAAGGCATAACACACTACAGTACACTACAGTACACAACTACAGTACACACTACTACAGTACACTACAGTACTACAGTGCACTACACTACTACAGTACACTACACACTACTAAAGTGCACAACTACAGTACACTACTACAGTGCACTACAGTACACTACAACAGTACAGTACTACAGTGCACTACACTACACACTACACTACAAACTACTAAAGTACACAACTACAGTACTACAGTGCACTACACACTACTACAGTACACTACACACTACTACAGTACACTACACTACTACTACAGTACGCTACTACTACAGTACACTTCACACTACAGTACACACTACTACAGTACAGTACTACAGTGCACTACACTACAAACTACAGTACACTACTACAGTGCACTACACACTACTACAGCACACTACTACAGTACACTACTACAGTGCACTACGCACTACTACAGTACACTACTACAGTGCACTACACTACTACAGTACACTACACACTACAGTACACAACTACAGTACACACTACTACAGTACACTACACTACTAAAGTACACAACTACAGTATACTACAGCACTACAGTGCACTACACTACTACAGTACACTACACACTACTAAAGTGCACAACTACAGTACACTATTACAGTGCACTACAGTACACTACAGCACACTACAACAGTACAGTACTACAGTGCACTACACTACAAACTACTAAAGTACACAACTACAGTACAGTACTACAGTGCACTACACACTACTACAGTACACTACACTACAAACTACTAAAGTACACAACTACAGTACACTACTACAGCACATTACTACAGTGCGCTACACACTACTACAGTACACTACTACTACATTACTACACTACAGTACACTACTACAGTGCACTACACACTACTACAGTACACTACTACAGTACAGTACTACAGTACACTACACAACTACACTACACACTACTAAAGTGCACAACTACAGTACACTACACACTACTACAGTACACTACACACTACTACAGTGCACAACTACAGCACACTACTACAGTACACTACACACAACTACAGTACACAACTACAGTACACAACTACAGTACACTACTACAGTACACTACTACAGTACACACTACTACAGCACACACTACTACAGCACACACTACTACAGCACACTGGTCTAAATTCTTTCCAACATTTGATGTAACCTTGTTTAACCAGGAGATGTGAAAATTCTCAGAACATGAAAGCAGTTCAGCTCAACACAATCAATACATTCATAGTCCAGACCTCCATTATTAGGAAGTAGGAGGTCGTCAATTACTACACCCACTCTTCAATGTCAACCAACATTCTTCTTCTCCTGATTCCAATTCCTCTTCCTCTCAGGACCAAATCAACCATCTGGTGAGCAGGGTGTGTGGGAGAGTGCTGGAGAGGAGCGGTGCTGAGAAGAGGAGAGGGACGAGAGGACTTCAGGGCCTCGGTGAGACGTCCACCCCGGCCAAACGCAGCACCCGAAACAGAACCTCCATCACTGTGTCCCTCACCCGCCTCCCCTCCTCCACCCTGCCCAAGACCGCCCTCAGCTCTAAATAACTCCCATCATGGGCCGCGCTCCAATACTTCACATCCTTCCTTCCTGGGTTCTTTGAGGTAAACACAGATTTACAAGTGGTTAGGTTACTACCACCCAATTACTGTCACCAATCCAACCAATTCGCACCTGTGATTACTTCAAAGGAAGGAAGGAAGGTAGAAAGGAAGGACTTCTGAAGTATTCCAACAGGACCAGTGCTTCACGACGGTACATTTCTCTCTGCTCAGTGTGGAGAATGTGCTCCTTAAACCACGGCTTTTGCACTAGCGTAAAAAAACATGTTCTTTTTAAGAGGCATTAATGGCTGGTTTCAGTTCCGTATCGGAGGATCCGCGTTACAGCTCAATTGAAATTTGAAGGCAACGTTCCCGCGTTCGCTGCATATCTCAGCTCGATTGGAAATTACCTTTAAAATGTTAGCACGGATCTTCAGCGATATGGATTGACTCCAGCCCTTCGTCCAATACTGTATATTGTATCTAGATATCACAATATCCTCCTAGCTACACCTACTGTTATTACCTACAGACTTCACTTCCCTGGTGCTACATCTTGGTGCTCAATTTATACTGTCATTGGTGTAGTAGTAATAATAATAATGATCATTTCTGTTTTGCTCAAAGCCATTGGACTGCATCCTGAACTGTGAACACGTTTTTAGAACTTGTTACCAATAAGTTGATTCTACACACAGTTTTGCGTTAGACTCCAACCAGTAATAAGGCTCTTCAGGGGTTTGTAATACATGAATACGATAAAGTTTTTTCCAGCGGAGCGCAAAATTGGGTCGTATTTATTAGTGCTAAACGTAGCAAAACGTTTTGCAACAGAAAAACAAAAAACAAGCGTTCCTTATTGGACATGTTCAGGTAGTCCCTCCCCGTTTTGGCCCTTTTGCTTCTGTTTGGTTCCTAGTGAATACGACCCTGGCCTCAGTATAAAACAGGGCCCCTTCTCAGATCATTGATGTTCTAATTATTTAGAGAATTGGCCAAGAGTGGAACGGTCCTCGTGGGCTTCACACCGCTCATCTGACCATTTTGGTGTGAAACACTGTGCCTAAACAAAATGCATACTAATCATTTTCAATCACTTCTGGTGCCGATAGTTTTTGTTTTGTGACCAAGTTATCCACTCTAGACCCTTATAGGCTCTTGACCTGCAACTCTTGGGTCTCTGGGACTGCGTTCCAAATGGCAGCTTATCCCCTATTTAGAGCACTAGTTTTGACCAGAGCCCCAAGGGCACTATATAGGGAATAGGGTGCCATTTGAGAGAGTCACAGTCCAGGTGTTTTATCAAAGAAGAAAAACTGAAAACCACAACAGCATTGTACATATAAAACAATGTCAATGTCTAAAGATACATGTACCTGAGCCTTTTAAGGAATGGAATGGTGTTTTGGAGTAGGGGATTTATGGAGTAGGGGATTTATGGAGTAGGGGATTTATAGAGTAGGGGATTTATGGAGTAGGGGATTTATAGAGTAGGGGATTTATGGAGTAGGGGATTTATGGAGTAGGGGATTTATGGAGTAGGGGATTTATAGAGTAGGGGATTTATAGAGTAGGGGATTTATGGAGTAGGGGATTTATAGAGTAGGGGATTTATGGAGTAGGGGATTTATAGAGTAGGGGATTTATGGAGTAGGGGATTTATGGAGTAGGGGATTTATGGAGTAGGGGATTTATGGAGTAGGGGATTTATGGAGTAGGGGATTTATAGAGTAGGGGATTTATGGAGTAGGGGATTTATGGAGTAGGGGATTTATGGAGTAGGGGATTTATGAAGGAAAAGCCTTACTCCCACCCCCCCACCCGTTACTTCATCTGTGGCCCCGTATACACTCAACGGTTGTGATACAAAACAAATATAGAATTACACAAGCGTTGTGGAGACAGTGAAATGGTTGTGTAAATGTTTTTTGTGCAGACCAAAAAATAATATATTGTATCACAACCCTTGTGTCAACTGTATTGGACATTAGTTGTATGGGGCCAGGGTTGCCCTGGTAACATGTATGGAGAAGTGCTTCTTATATCACTGAAGTACAGCATAGTTTGAATCCCCTCGTTTTTTACCTTTACTTTTTTAAGAAAAGGGAAAATAAGTAGAAGAAGAATAAAATTCTAAAATCTACTATGTACAGAAGGAGTAACTCCTGTTGTTGCACTCCAGCCTCGAGACAAGAGTCCTTTAAATCAGCTTGTTGAGACCCCTTACAAAAACAATCCATTTTCAAAGTTCACATATATACAGTTTGATGTTTTGGTTGTTTTTTACAACAGGCCCATTACAGCCGACCGTCTAATTTATTATCTCTGATACTGTTTTCCTTCCATGCTGATTCAAGTTGGACAATGACTGTTTTATTTTCTATTTTATTTGTTAGTACCCATTAAGGTTGAATAAAAAGGTTTGACAGTGTCTATCCAAATGTGTTGTTCTCAGTGCCGTGTGTCTGTACCCTCCAAGCATCCTGCCAAACGTCTCTGTGTTTAAGAACCACCAAGCTATTCTAGTTATCGTCTTCAAACCTTTGGTTTAAACTCACGGCTCTGCCCATATATGGGATACAGGGTTCTATTTGGAACTCAGCCACATGCTCCATCATGTGATTCTAGTGTGCTGCAGTGTATAATCTCTGTTTTGTTTGAACTCATGAAGAATGCAGTACCTTGAACATTTTAAACAACTTTATTATTATTTACTTAGATATAATTGGATACAAGGAAGGAAGCTACATTTCATTTATAAAAAAACGGGGAAAAATGCAAAACGGTCCCCCAGATCAGCGTCTAGGAGCTACCCTATACCCCCTAGTGCCGTTCTCAGCCAAGCGGCAGCTCTGTGACGGCTCCTAAGAGGCCTGCGAGTCGCTGTCGTCAGAGTTCTTGAACTTTTCCACCTCGGGCAACGACACCAGGGCTGTGTCAGCCTGCACTTCCTCCTCGTCTGGCAGTACCAGAGGCTGGTCTCCGTCTCCGCTGGCCTCGCTGCCCTCCCCCTCCTGGCACTCCCCCAGGCTGGTGTCCTGGCTGGTGTCCTGGCTGGCTGAGCCTGGCTCCGTGGAGGAGAAGGAAGACGGCTTGTTCCTCAGTTCCGCCAGGGTGGGCACCCGCAGGGAGATCTCAGAGGACAACGACTCAGGGTCTGGACCTGGGAGACAGGAGGGAGGGGATCAGTCCAACATCACAGCTCTGCCCATATATGGGATACAGGGTTCCATTTGGGACTCAACCACATGCTCCATCATGTGATTCTAGTGTGCTGCAGTATATAATCTCTGTTTTGTTTGAACTCATGACCACCTTCCCATGACAACACAACTCTGTTATCCCCACGGTGACGCGCATGCTTTGATACCATGCGTTCATAAGAAAGTGGCTCGCTAGCAACGCACTTAATAACATGACTAAATGGACACAAGCAAAACAGCACAAAGCACAGCAAAGAAATGTACTGTTGTTCTACTGGTTAGATAGCATTAGCCATACTGTGTCTGTACCGTTGGTGGCTACATGATAGCATTAGCCATACTGTGTCTGTACCGTTGGTGGCTACATGATAGAATTAGCCATACTGCGTCTGTACCGTTGGTGGCTACATGATAGAATTAGCCATACTGCGTCTGTACCGTTGGTGGCTACATGATAGCATTAGCCATACGGTCTCTGTACCGTTGGTGGCTACATGATAGCATTAGCCATACTGTGTCTGTACCGTTGGTGGCTACATGATAGCATTAGCCATACTGTGTCTGTACCGTTGGTGGCTACATGATGGCATTAGCCATACGGTCTCTGTACCGTTGGTGGCTACATGATAGCATTAGCCATACTGTGTCTGTACCGTTGGTGGCTACATGATAGCATTAGCCATACTGTGTCTGTACCATTGGTGGCTACATGATAGCATTAGCCATACTGTGTCTGTACCGTTGGTGGATCCATGATAGCATTAGCCATACTGTGTCTGTACCGTTGGTGGCTACATGATAGCATTAGCCATACCGTGTCTGTACCGTCGGTGGCTACATGATAGCATTAGCCATACCGTGTCTCTAACGTTGGTGGCTACATGATAGCATTAGCCATACTGTGTCTGTACCGTTGGTGGCTACATGACAGCATTAGCCATACTGTCTCTGTACCGTTGGTGGCTACATGATATCAACAAATGGTCATCCCAAATTGCACCCTATTCCCTACATAAATTTGTACAAATAAGTAGCAAGCCTTCTGCAAGCCTGTTACTGTAGTGAGACAGGTTGATGTACCAGTACACCTCCTGGACAGGACACTAGTCTATCTCCTGTTTCTGTAGTGAGACAGCTTGATGTACCAGTACACCCCCTGGACAGGACACTAGTCTATCTCCTGTTTCTGTAGTGAGACAGCTTGATGTACCAGTACACCCCCTGGACAGGACACTAGTCTATCTCCTGTTTCTGTAGCGTGAAGCTACTCCCAATCTTCCGATTTCAGGGAGAACACTAACCACAAGGCCACTGAGTTGGTTATTCCCTACATAGTGCACGGTGTTGATAACTACCTGAGGTGAGTGAGGAGCTCAGGCTGTTGTCTTCTCCTCCAGAGTTGAGAAAGACGTCGAGGGCTTCGTGGTCCGACACGTCCATCAAGTCCATCTGTTCCAGAACGTCAACGTTCACCTCCATGGAAGACATGCTACCTATTGGCCCTGTGGAGCGACACACAACCAGCGTCACATCACACTGCAGCTGCACGACTCCGCTACTTTTACCGGTACTGTTACTCAGTCCCATCCTGCCTTGATTTCTCTCAAGGAATCTTGGAACTTATCCTCCAATATGGTTGAAAGAGAGGCGGAATGACGAATTGAGAACCTCAGTCTGACAGACAGTACAACAGCATAACACTGAAGATACACACGCACACACACACGCACACACACACGCACGCACACACGCACGCACACGTCACTGTTACAGACAACCCAGCTCTGACATGAGACACACAGACAGACAGCACTATCATACCTCAAGTATGATGAAAGCAGGAAGGGGAAGCACAATAAAAGACATAGGAAACAGTCAATTAACCGGCGTAGCGTCACTGGTTATTGTAAAGCTCAACGTCCCAGCATTAGACAGCAGAACAAGACGAGGGAAAAGTCATAGAATCTACACCAAAACACTTTGAACTACAACACAGCAGTTACACCACACGAAAGTTAATACAGAAAATATCTTAAAACACAAGTCAACCTTTTTAAAAGAGCCTTTCTTTGACCTTCTGCAACGTTTATTTTTTCATTTTTTTTATTTTACCTTTATTTAACTAGGCAGGTCAGTTAAGATCAAATTCTTATTTTCAATGACGGCCTAGGAACAGTGGGTTAACTGCCTTGTTCAGGGGCAGAACGACAGATTTTTACCTTGTCAGCTCGGGGATTCGATCTTGCAAACTTTCGGTTACTAGTCCAACGCTCTAACCACTAGGCTACCCTGCCGTATCAACAGAGAGTGTTCCAAATGGAACCCTATTTCCTAAAGACCCGTAGTGCACTACTTCCCAGGGCCCGTAGTGCTATGGTCCAAAGCAGTGCACTATAAAAGGGAACAGGGTGCCATTTGGGAGCCAAACAACTGTGTGTTCTCGGTGCCAGCTCACCTCTTCTGTCGGTGATCTGCAGGTAGCCAGTAGAGAGGTACTGATCCATGTCCTGTTGGAAAGCTTCTTCAAAGTACTTCTGCCTCTCCTTCAGCTTCCCCTGCTGGGCGTGTTCCATGTCCAGCACCTTCTGGGCGTGCTCAGAGTCCAGCTCGGCTGGGGGGAAACAGGAAGTACAGGACAAGTAAAGGAACAGGAAGTAGAGGACACGTAAACATAGAGGTGGATAGAGGGTTGACTTGCTCTCACAGAAGCAGCCATTGAAAAGATAGGAGATGAGCTCTAGTACATCTCTATGGAGGTCAGTAATACCCTTTGGATAGACATAAGGACTAGCCACAGTCAAATTATAAAGCCTCAGTCATCCATTATTTTATGGAAACATGTTTCACAAATCTGCACTGTATAGGTCACTGTGTAGGTCAATCTATAGGTCACTTTGTAAGTCACTGTGTAGGTCACTGTATAAGTTACTGTATAAGTTACTGTGTAGGTCACTGTGTACATTAACACAGATGTTGTATTAGTTGATGTTACTGAATATAAACAAGTCATTGTTTGGTATTCCTGTTAAGCTCCATGGAAAGTGGCAGTTTTTTGTCAGAGTAGCCTCCGCTCTTTTCTAGTGACCCCAAATCCATTGACAACATACATACAGTTTGGGATGCAACCTGTAGTTAGAGTTTTACATCAGTTTTACTTCTTATTACAATAATGATCAACATCATCCTACAGATATCATAAGATAAAATGTCTTCTTATTACAATAATGATGAACATCATCCTACAGCTATCATAAGATAAATGTCTTCTCACTATAACAATGATCAACATCATCCTACAGATAAGATAAATGTCTTCTCACTATAATAATGATCAACATCATCCTACAGATAAGATAAATGTCTTCTCACTATAATAATGATCAACATCATCCTACAGATAAGATAAATGTCTTCTCACTATAACAATGATCAACATCATCCTACAGATAAGATAAATGTCTTCTCACTATAATAATGATCAACATCATCCTACAGATATCATAAGATAAATGAGTCTGGCCAGAGACACCGTCCTTACGGTAGAGTCTCCTCACAGAGCCCTGAGTCTGGCCAGAGACACCATCCTTACTGTAGCGTCTCCTCACAGAGCCCTGAGTCTGGCCAGAGACACCATCCTTACTGTAGCGTCTCCTCACAGAGCCCTGAGTCTGGCCAGAGACACCATCCTTACTGTAGCGTCTCCTCACAGAGCCCTGAGTCTGGCCAGAGACACCATCCTTACTGTAGCGTCTCCTCACAGAGCCCTGAGTCTGGCCAGAGACACCATCCTTACTGTAGCGTCTCCTCACAGTGCCCTGAGTCTGGCCAGAGACACCATCCTTACTGTAGCGTCTCCTCACAGAGCCCTGAGTCTGGCCAGAGACACCATCCTTACTGTAGCGTCTCCTCACAGAGCCCTGAGTCTGGCCAGAGACACCATCCTTACTGTAGCGTCTCCTCACAGAGCCCTGAGTCTGGCCAGAGACACCATCCTTACTGTAGCGTCTCCTCACAGAGCCCTGAGTCTGGCCAGAGACACTATCCTTACTGTAGCGTCTCCTCACAGAGCCCTGAGTCTGGCCAGAGACACCATCCTTACTGTAGCGTCTCCTCACAGAGCCCTGAGTCTGGCCAGAGACACCATCCTTACTGTAGCGTCTCCTCACAGAGCCCTGAGTCTGGCCAGAGACACCATCCTTAC
The DNA here is from genome assembly GCF_965601325.2 of Salmo salar. Taxonomy (NCBI): domain Eukaryota; kingdom Metazoa; phylum Chordata; class Actinopteri; order Salmoniformes; family Salmonidae; genus Salmo; species Salmo salar. The sequence goes on from NC_138292.1 coordinate 7,387,461, forward strand.
TGTAGCGTCTCCTCACAGAGCCCTGAGTCTGGCCAGAGACACCATCCTTACTGTAGCGTCTCCTCACAGAGCCCTGAGTCTGGCCAGAGACACCATCCTTACGGTAGAGTCTTCTCACAGAGCCCTGAGTCTGGCCAGAGAGACTATTCTGTGACCTCTTTATCTCAGCTAACAACCCTTTCTTGTGATCCAGATCAAACAACCCTTCTTGTGATAGTACCAGGATACTAACAAGATACTGCTAAAATACTACAGTACCAGGATACTAACAAGATACCGCTACAGTACTACAGGATACTAACAAGATACCGCTACAGTACTACAGGATACCAACAAGATACCCCTACAGTACTACAGGATACCAACAAGATACCGCTACAGTACTACAGGATACCAACAAGATACCGCTACAGTACTACAGGATACCAACAAGATACCCCTACAGTACTACAGGATACCAACAAGATACCGCTACAGTACTACAGGATACTAACAAGATACCGCTACAGTACTACAGGATACCAACAAGATACCCCTACAGTACTACAGGATACCAACAAGATACCGCTACAGTACTACAGGATACCAACAAGATACCCCTACAGTACTACAGGATACCAACAAGATACCGCTACAGTACTACAGGATACCAACAAGATACCACTACAGTACTACAGGATACCAACAAGATACCGCTACAGTACTACAGGATACCAACAAGATACCACTACAGTACACTAACAAGATACTGCTAAAATACAACAGTACCAGGATACTAACAAGATACCACTACAATACTACAGGATAGTAACAACAGCAGAGGAACTAACACCCTTAACTTTAGAGTCACATTTGTATTTTCTTACAAGCACTGACTTTGCTGACAGCTGCTTTATTGAGGAACGGTTTTAAATCAAATCAAAGTTTATTTGTCACGTGCTCCGAATACAACAGGTGAAATGCTTACTTACAGGCTCTAACCAATAGTGCAAAAAAGGTATTAGGTGAACAATAGTTAGGTAAAGAAATAAAACAACAGTAAAAAGACAGGCTATATACAGTAGCAAGGCTATAAAAGTAGCGAGGCTACATACAGACTTACTGTGACTGAGATACATGGTTGTCTCACCGAGTTACCTTAAGATGAAAATCGCTCTGGATAAGAGCACCTGCTAAATGACTCAAATGTAAAATTGATATCACCCACATTGTAGGCTAATTATTTACTTGCCTGCCCAGGGGTGTGTCCTCCAGATGAGAAAACAACAGGACTGTTGTGTTATGTGAAGCCAGACATGTATCGTGACTATCGTCCCAGTTAGCACTAGTCCCCACTGTGAGCCATGTGTCTCTCTCGGTCTTAAAGACAGGAAGCACCTACCAACTTCTCAGAACAGCAGGAAGTGGCTGTGTTACTTTTATGGCACCATAGGAGTGTCTGTGTTACGGCTAGAGGTGCTACATCCTTTAAAAGACGCATATTGTTGCAGTGAATCTTTTGTCCTAGATCAAGCTCTACTCATCATTAGCTGCCTTTACAAGAACTGACATCCATGTGGAGTCAAGTAACAGCAGATTCAGGAACTAAGTAGTTTCTTTATTTTCTGACAAAGTTCATCCCAGAAATGCTGCCTCGTTGAAAATAAGAATTTCAACCCTGAATCATTGGATTCTCACAAATCCTTGAAATGTATAATTTTTTAAAATTTCACCTTTATTTAACCAGGTAGGCAAGTTGAGAACAAGTTCTCATTTACAATTGCGACCTGGCCAAGATAAAGCAAGCAGTTTGACACATACAACAGCACAGAGTTACACATGGAGTAAAACAAATAGACAGTCAATAATATAGTAGAAAAATAAGTCTATATACAATGTGAGCAAATGAGGTGAGATAAGGGAGGTAAAGGCAAAAAAGGCCATGTGGCAAAGTAAATACAATATAGCAAGTAAAACACTGGAATGGTAGATTTGTAGTTGAAGAAAGTGCAAAGTAGAAATAGAAATAATGGGGTGCAAAGGAGCAAAATAAATAAATATAGTAGGGGAAGAGGTAGTTGTTTGGGCTAAATTATAGATGGGCTATGTACAGGTGCAGTAATCTGTGAGCTGCTCTGACAGCTGGTGCTTAAAGCTAGTGAGGGAGAATAGTGTTTCCAGTTTCAGAGATTTCTGTAGTTCGTTCCAGTCATTGGCAGCAGAGAACTGGAAGGAGAGGCGGCCGAAGGAGGAATTGGCTTTGGGGGTGACCAGAGAGATATACCTGCTGGAGCGCGTGCTACTATGGTGACCAGTGAGCTGAGATAAGGGGGAACTTTACCTAGCAGGGTCTTGTAGATGACAATGCCAGCCAAGGTGCCAATTAGAGGCTCAGGATTTTCAGGTAGGTCATTTCTCGTTGTCAGAATCTACCAAAGCATTTGAACACAGTCAGTCAGTCACTCCAGTGGGCTGGATGTGTCAAATCTACTAGTCCCAGGTGGGCAGGAAGTCAGCCAGCTGGGCCCTGCCTGGCCCAGCCAGGCAGGGCCCCACAATAACTGTCTGTCCCCCAAACGGCTCCCTATTCCCTTTATAGTGCACTACTTTTGGACCAGGGCCCATAGGAAATACACGGACTAGGGTGCCATTTCTAGGGACTAGGCTTCCATCTGGGAAGCTACCTGTGATCAGAGACATGCATTCTATCTGCCACATGGTGAACAGCAACTCAACAGAACCAGCCTCTGATTCACTAGAAATACCACTCTCCTTATATCACATATTGCAACACCACAACTCTTCATCCACAAAACATCAACATGACGGGCTCCCCGTAGGCAACATGACGGCCTCCCCGTAGGCAACATGACGGCCTCCCCGTAGGCAACATGACGGCCTCCCCGTAGGCAACATGACGGCCTCCCCGTAGGCAACATGACGGCCTCCCCGTAGGCAACATGACGGCCTCCCCGTAGGCAACATGACGGCCTCCCCGTAGGCAACATGACGGCCTCCCCGTAGGCAACATGACGGCCTCCCCGTAGGCAACATGACGGCCTCCCCGTAGGCAACATGACGGCCTCCCCGTAGGCAACATGACGGCCTCCCCGTAGGCAACATGACGGCCTCCCCGTAGGCAACATGACGGCCTCCCCGTAGGCAACATGACGGCCTCCCCGTAGGCAACATGACGGCCTCCCCGTAGGTAACATGACGGCCTCCCCGTAGGCAACATGACGGCCTCCCCGTAGGCAACATGACGGCCTCCCCGTAGGCAACATGACGGCCTCCCCGTAGGCAACATGACGGCCTCCCCGTAGGCAACATGACGGCCTCCCCGTAGGTAACATGACGGCCTCCCCGTAGGTAACATGACGGCCTCCCCGTAGGCAACATGACGGCCTCCCCGTAGGTAACATGACGGCCTCCCCGTAGGCAACATGACGGCCTCCCCGTAGGTAACATGACGGCCTCCCCGTAGGCAACATGACGGCCTCCCCGTAGGTAACATGACGGCCTCCCCGTAGGTAACATGACGGCCTCCCCGTAGGTAACATGACGGCCTCCCCGTAGGTAACATGACGGCCTCCCCGTAGGCAACATGACGGCCTCCCCGTAGGTAACATGACGGCCTCCCCATAGGCAACATCCCATAGGCAACATCCCATAGGCAACATCCCATAGGCAACATCCCATAGGCAACATCCCATAGGCAACATCCCATAGGCAACATGATGGCCTCCCATAGGCAACATCCCATAGCAAACATCCCATAGGCAACATCCCATAGGCAACATCCCATAGGCAACATCCCATAGGCAACATCCCATAGGCAACATCCCATAGGCAACATCCCATAGGCAACATGATGGCCTCCCATAGGTAACATTATGCAAATGTTGCTTGACAAATGGTTAACCAGTTGCATTTATTTATTTATTTGTGCATGCTGCAACAACTGAGGAATGTATTTTTAGATGTGACCCACAAGCTGCAGCTGTGACCCGTGACGTTCTCTTGTTTCTCATAGCGGAAGTCAAATGGCTTTCTGACAGAGAGAAGGGATGTCAATGGCTTTCTGACAGAGAGAGAAGGGATGCCAATGGCTTTCTGACAGAGAGAAGGGATGTCAATGGCTTTCTGAGAGAGAGAAGGGATGCCAATGGCTTTCTGACAGAGAGAAGGGATGCCAATGGCTTTCTGAGAGAGAGAAGGGATGTCAATGGCTTTCTGAGAGAGAGAAGGGATGCCAATGGCTTTCTGACAGAGAGAAGGGATGCCAATGGCTTTCTGACAGAGAGAAGGGATGTCAATGGCTTTCTGACAGAGAGAAGGGATGCCAATGGCTTTCTGACAGAGAGAAGGGATGCCAATGGCTTTCTGACAGAGAGAAGGGATGCCAATGGCTTTGAGAGAGAGAAGGGATGCCAATGGCTTTCTGAGAGAGAGAAGGGATGCCAATGGCTTTCTGAGCGAGAGAAGGGATGCCAATGGCTTTCTGAGAGAGAGAAGGGATGTCAATGGCTTTCTGAGAGAGAGAAGGGATGTCAATGGCTTTCTGAGAGAGAGAAGGGATGTCAATGGCTTTCTGACAGAGAGAAGGGATGTCAATGGCTTTCTGAGAGAGAGAAGGGATGCCAATGGCTTTCTGAGAGAGAGAAGGGATGTCAATGGCCTTCTGGGAGCAAGAAGGGGTGTCAATAGCTTTGAGAGAGAGCTCGGGGTGACAAAATATATATCAGACAGTGGAAGAGATTCCCTATAGTGCAATACTTTTGATCAGAGCCTAAATACCCCCAGCAGGATAAATGTATTATGATGAGCCCTCCAACCTCTCTATTGGCCCCCAGGGAAGGAGAGACGGAGACTAATCTCCCCAGCAGGATACATTTATTATGATGAGCCTTCCAACCTCTCTATTGGCCCCCAGGGAAGGAGAGATGGATACTAATCTCCCCAGCAGGATAAATGTATTATGATGAGCCCTCCAACCTCTCAAATGACCCCCAGGGTAGGAGAGATGGATACTAATCTCCCCAGCAGGATAAATGTATTATGATGAGCCCTCCAACCTCTATTGACCCCCAGGGAAGGAGAAGTATATCGAGGTTCCTCTTAGTGAAAGTAACACCCAACATCTTACTTCCCCACCATGTCAAATAATCTCCTTAACCTGTTTGGGATAGGGGGCAGTATTTTCACGGCCGGATAAAAAAAACGTACCCAATTTAAACTGGTTACTACTCTTGCCCAGAAACGAGAATATGCATATTATTAGTAGATTTGGATAGAAAACACTCTGAAGTTTCTAAAACTGTTTGAATGGTGTCTGAGTATAACAGAACTCCTATGACTGGCAAAAATCTGAGAAAATTCCAAGCAGGAAGTGGCCTGTCTGAGAATTTGTAGTTCTTCTTTTGATTCTCTATCGAAACTACAGTATCCGTGCGGTTACGTTGCACTTTCTAAGGCTTCCATTGGCTCTCTAAAGCCTTCAGAAAGCGGATTGAGGCGTCTTCTGTCTCTGGGCAGACTATAGTAGCTCAGCTTCTCAGTGGTCTGCCTGGTGACAAAGAGATTGGATATGCGCATTCACACGAGCACGCGGTTTTTTTCTTTTCCTCTTTGAATGAATACACTATTGTCCGGTTGGAATATTATCGCTATTTTACGAGAAAAATACCATAAAAATTGATTTTAAACAGCATTTGACATGCTTCTAAGTACGGTAATGGAACATTTTGAATTTTTTTGTCTCGAAATGCGCTCACGCGTTACCCTTTGGATAGTGACCTGAACGCACAAACAAAACGAAGGTATTTGGACATAACTATGGATTATTTGGAACAAAAACAACATTTATTGTGGAAGTAGCAGTCCTGGGAGTGCATTCTGACAAAGATCAGCAAAGGTAATACAATATCTCTAATACTAATTCTGAGTTTAGTGTGCCCAAACTTGGCGGGTGTCAAAATAGCTAGCCGTGATGGCTTAGCTATGTACTCAGAATATTGAAAAATGTGCTTTCGCCGAAAAGCAATTTTAAAATTTGACATAGCGATTGCATAAAGGTGTTCTGTATCTATAATACTTAAAATAATTATGTATTTTGTCAACGTTTATGATGAGTAATTTAGTAAATTCACCAAAGTTTTTAGTGGGAATGCATGTTCTGAACATCACACGCCAATGTAAAAAGCTGTTTTTGGATATAAATATGAACTTGATTGAACAAAACATACATGTATTGTATAACATAATGTCCTAGGAGTGTCATCTGATGAAGATCATCAAAGGTTAGTGCTTCATTTAGCTGTGTTCTGGGTTTTTGTGACATATATGCTTGCTTGGAAAATGGCTGTGTGATTATTTTGGTCTATGTACTCTCCCAACATAATCTAATGTTTTGCTTTCGCTGTAAAGCCTTTTTGAAATCGGACAATGTGGTTAGATTAACGAGAGTCTTATCTTTAAAATGGTGTAAAATAGTCGTATGTTTGAAAAATTGATATTATTGCATTTGAGGTTTTTGTATTTCGCGCCACACTGTTCCACTGGCTGTTGAATAGAGTGGGACTGTCACGCCCACCTCGCCCATAGAGGTTATAGAAGGAGGCGCATAGATTAGAATTGTTAATTGAGTTGAATGAATCTTAGAGGAGAGATGGGGGTTCTTTATCTAAATCGAGAAGGCTCACGGCCTTCTAGGACGGCTCTTAATTCCACAGTTATGAACATTCTATTACTGCTCCTAATTCCACAGTTATGAACATTCTATTACTGCTCCTAATTCCACAGTTATAAACATTCTATTACTGCTCCTAATTCAACAGTTATAAACATTCTATTACTGCTCCTAATTCAACAGTTATAAACATTCTATTACTGCTCCTAATTCCACAGTTATAAACATTCTATTACTGCTCCTAATTCAACAGTTATAAACATTCTATTACTGCTCCTAATTCCACAGTTATAAACATTCTATTACTGCTCCTAATTCCACAGTTATAAACATTCTATTACTGCTCCTAATTCCACAGTTATAAACATTCTATTACTGCTCCTAATTCAACAGTTATAAACATTCTATTACTGCTCCTAATTCCACAGTTATAAACATTCTATTACTGCTCCTAATTCCACAGTTATAAACATTCTATTACTGCTCCTAATTCAACAGTTATAAACATTCTATTACTGCTCCTAATTCCACAGTTATAAACATTCTATTACTGCTCCTAATTCCACAGTTATAAACATTCTATTACTGCTCCTAATTCCAGTTATAAACATTCTATTACTGCTCCTAATTCCACAGTTATAAACATTCTATTACTGCTCCTAATTCCACAGTTATAAACATTCTATTACTGCTCCTAATTCCACAGTTATAAACATTCTATTACTGCTCCTAATTCCACAGTTATAAACATTCTATTACTGCTCCTAATTCCACAGTTATAAACATTCTATTACTGCTCTAATTCCACAGTTATAAACATTCTATTACTGCTCCTAATTCCACAGTTAAACATTCTATTACTGCTCTAATTCCACAGTTATAAACATTCTATTACTGCTCTAATTCCACAGTTAAACATATTACTGCTGTTAATTCCACTGTTAAACATTCTCCAAGTCATGAGTCACCACTATAAATAGGAACCAAGATCAAATGTTCAGAGAAATGTGATGATATTTAATACCAAGCTATGTCAGGGGGGTTTCAGAGGGCTATGTCAGAGGGCTATGTCAGAGGGCTATGTCAGAGGGCTATGTCAGAGGGCTATGTCAGAGGGCTACCAGTGGTGACGTTCTGTAAAGCCTAGTGAATTCAGTCATATCAACTGATAGACTTGTGAAGAGCCCTACAGTGCATTACATTCCTATATATTATAAAGCAGTGGTCACCAACCTGTCGATCGCCATCTTCAAGGCATTCCTAGTGGATCACCAAACATTTCAGTAGAAAAGCCAATGATAAAGGCATAAAGGCTTGCGTTCCTTTTTGTTTTCTTCGTGTTGTGCTGTTGGCGGTCGGTGCACTTGATGCACCAGGTAGGCAAAGTGTTCACATTATGAACCATTTCATTTGTCTGAAAAGACAAACTCCTCCAACCCGGTGGACTCTGAGATCTGTGGCTAAATCGACGGTGCCTACTGCGCTGGTCAATCAGATAGTTCAAATCACAGTGCCTACCTACAGCTTCCACGACCCCAGCAAAGTTTGATACTAGAGGTAATGAAAGAGAGAGCAGGGACCGTGAGAGGCGGACCCTCTGCTGCTCTCTCCCTCCCTCCCTCCCTCCGCTGAGACTAATGCCGTGTTCAAGACAACTGGGAAATTGGAAATGTCTGACTTCCGACGACAGTACGTTCAAAACAACTGGGAACTCTGGAAAAAAACTCTGGCATCTTTCTAGAGCTCCGACTTACCGACCTGAAGTTCACTGACGTCATTATTTGGCCTCGTTTTTTCAGAGTATCCAGTTGTCTTGAAAGCACCATGACCATCAGATGCATGTACCATCAGTCCAATAAAATACAATTATTTTTAATTTATGCTCAGCATGTTCTACACCAACTGATATATTCGGTTATTAAAGCTTAAGTTTCGAAATATAATATGGTCTGAGAGGAACAATATTGGCAGGCATTGCATATAGCCACATCATATGATGTGGATAATGTATTAGGCCTATTGCACAAACCTCATTCCTACTGAACTGGTTTTATTAGGTTAATGATAACTTTGACTGCGGTTTTGACCACTGTTCTAAAGGGTCTGAGCCATAGACGTAAAGCTATTATATTAGCTATGATCTGAGAGGGGGAGGCAGAGCACTGGCCCCAGCCTCAGCTCTCATGTTAGGTTGCTGTATACTACCCTCATCTCACCCGTGGGCTGCCAGCAGGCGCGGGGCTGCCGTCGGCGCGTGGGCGCAAGTCAGGCGACTGTGGGCTGCCAAGTCAGGCGACTGTGGGCTGCCAAGTCAGGCGACTGTGGGCTGCCAAGTCCAGGGCGACTGTGGGCTGCCAAGTCAGGCGACTGTGGGCTGCCAAGTCGGCGACGGGGCGCCGCGGCACGTGGGCTGCCGCGGCGCGTGGGCGCAAGTCAGGCGACTGTGGGCTGCCAAGTCAGGCGACTGTGGGCTGCCAAGTCAGGCTACTGTGGGCTGCCAAGTCAGGCTACTGTGGGCTGCCAAGTCAGGCTACTGTGGGCTGCCAAGTCAGGCTACACTGGCACACACACTGCATTGCTTTGCTTTATCTTGGCCAGGTCGCAGTGGTAAATGAGAACTTCTTCTCAACTAGCCTACCTGGTTAAATAAAGGAAAAATAAAAAAATAAAATAATAACACACACACACACACACACACACACACACACACACACACACACACACACACACACACACACACACACACACACACACACACACACACACACACACACACACACACACACACACACACACACACACACACACACACACACACACACACACACACACACACACACACACACAGCTGGTCAGGTGTGGGCAGCCTGCTCTTCAGATATGACAGTAGAATGACAGACGAGTGTTTGGAACAATGCTCTCCTCTAATTAGCCAATAAACCATTTTTACATCATGGACCTTTCTCCCGTTCCGTCTCACCTCCCGTCCCACCTCCGTCCCACCTCCCGTCCCACCTCCCGTCCCACCTCCCGTCCCACCTCCCGTCCCACCTCCCGTCAGGTACTCACAGCTAATCCAATCATAGCGGTTTCAGACAGCACTGCTTACCTCAGCAAGCCATTGATCTCCGCAATAGCAGCCATAGCGTGCATCCCAAATGTTACCCTCTATAGTGCACTACTTTCTACCAGAGACCTGATCAAAAGTAGTGCGCTATATAGGGAATAGGGTACCATTTGGGACGCAACCCTACTGCTGGTCTTACTCTAAATCACTGCCTCTTTACTATAATGGTTAAGAGGTAGAGAAATCAATACCCTCTGAAGGGAGCGTAAAAGTAAGGAGTGAATAGACTGACACTTTAAGCCATTTTCCTGCTATTACTTCTCCAGTGCTGCATTTCTACCCATAGCGAGCGAATTACCCTCCTCACCCGGCTCCCGCTGCCAAGACTGATTTAAGTAGTAAAACAACAACAAAAAGACCCACATTTCAGACAGGTGTCCCATCTCTGCCTGAAAATCACCCATAGCAACACGACAAGTCGCCCGGAGCAGTGGAACACACCGTTCACAGTCCAGTGAGCACCAGAGCAGATACCCCGGACCGTCTATGCCTGCGTGGGGGCATTCTAATTAGATTCTAATGTGGCATATCAGCTCTACATGTTATGTAAGAACGTTGCTGCACATTCCTGACCAGTGATGTATATTAAGGGACTATTTAATAGTCAAGTAACTGGTAATCACTGCATTTATAGAGGAGTTATTGACTGGTAGAATTGCTCCTGTTACCTACGTCACTAACACTTAGATCCATCCTGACCTTTTCTGTTTCCTGACAACAGACAAACTGTTGGGGCAATAAGGAGCAGAGCGTAACAGCATGGGTTCATCATATGACTGAGTCACACACAACCCAGGCTGCAGTAAGTAAAGTCCTACTGAAAGAATACCGTGGCAGTAACACAGATCACCAACATCAAAGCATCACCAAATAGACATTCCACTTTAAACATGAGGAGAATAACTAATACACAGACAGAGGGAGAGAGAGAGACATGAAGAGAGGGACATGGAGAGAGAGACATAAAAAGATAGAGGAAAATGGAGAGATACAGACATAACAGAGAGAAGAAAACGAGAGAGAGAGACAGAGAGAGAGAGAGAGAGAGAGACAGAGAGAGAGAGACAGAGAGAGACAGAGAGAGACAGAGAGAGAGACAGAGAGAGAGACAGAGAGACAGAGAGAGAGACAGACAGAGAGAGACAGAGAGAGAGACAGAGACAGAGAGAGACAGAGACAGAGACAGAGAGAGAGAGAGAGAGAGAGAGAGAGAGAGACAGAGAGAGACAGAGAGAGACAGAGAGAGACAGAGAGAGAGACAGAGAGAGAGACAGAGAGACAGAGAGAGAGACAGAGAGAGAGACAGAGAGAGAGACAGAGAGACAGACAGAGAGAGAGACAGAGAGAGAGACAGAGAGACAGAGAGACAGAGAGACAGAGAGAGACAGAGAGAGACAGAGAGAGACAGAGAGAGACAGAGAGAGACAGAGAGAGACAGAGAGAGGAGAAAAGCATCGTAACCTACAGGAGTTCCTGGAGCTGTTCCCTGGAGAGGACATGACCGGTGTCCTGGTGATTGTGACGACCCAGGCCAGACCCTGAGCGGAGAGCGAGACCAGACGCTCAGCTATGCTACACCCCCACCACTACAGCTAACCCCCCATTCTGCATCGACAGAGTGGTTACACACTACCTCGCTCGGACGGATAATGCTTCTGTGCTGCCAAACACACACACCGCGATGCTGTGAGGGAGCATGTGCAGTACTGCCAGGCTGAGGAGACACTGCTGTAGTGGTGAGGGTAGAGGAGGGGAGGGCTGCCTGGGAGTGTACCACCCACTCCTCACAAGAGGGGGAGGGCTGCCTGGGAGTGTACCACTCACTCCTCACAAGAGGGGGAGGGCTGCCTGGGAGTGTACCACTCACTACTCACAAGAGGGGGAGGGCTGCCTGGGAGTGTACCACTCACTACTCACAAGAGGGGGAGGGCTGCCTGGGAGTGTACCACTCACTACTCACGGGGGGAGGGCGCCGGGAGGCCCCCCCCAGGGGGGAGGGCTGCCTGGGAGTGTACCGCTCACTACTCACAAGAGGTGGAGGGCTGCCTGGGAGTGTACCACTCACTACTCACAAGAGGGGGAGTGGCTTCTAATAATAAAGACAGATAGTGGGAAACCTAGGCTGTATCATAAATGCCACCCTCTTCCCTACATAGTGCACTGCTTTTGGAAGTAGTGCACTAAACAACCTGCCAATTACCTTGTTGTCGCCCCCCCCTGTTGTTGCCCCCCCCCCCCCCAGTTCATCAAATGTCTACCCTGCTAGACCTCCCCCAGTCAACTTTAAGTGCTGTTATTGTGAAGTGAAAATATCTAGGAGCAACAACGGCTCAGCCATGAAGTGGTAGGCCACAGTGCCTTCAGAAAGTATTCACACCCCTTGACATGCCACATTTTGTTGTGTTACAGCCTGAATTCAAAACGGATTAAATAGATGTTTTTCCCCTCACCCATCTATACCCCATAATGACAAAGTGAAAACATGTTGAGAGATTTTTCCAAATTTATTGAAAATGAAATACAGAAATATCTCATTCACACCTCTTTGCTATGACACTCCAAATTGAGCTCAGGTGCATCCAATTTCCTTTGATCATCCTTAGACCACTGCCTTAGAGAGCTATTTATAACCTCCAGGTTCAGAAATGTCCAGGTCAACTAGCCCATGTCAGCTAAAGTTGTTTTAGCTAGGTTTTTTTAGCCCTTTGATTTTGTTATAATGTTCCAGTCACTCAGATAACATATGAACACATGGCAAAGTGTGTAGAATTGCACGAAATTTGCTTTAAAACTGCAAAATGTTCTCTCCGACAACAAGAGGCGTGTGAACAATGTATCATGGCCAGTGGTTATGCCCATAGAAATAGACGAGTCACGTTCTCCAATGATGGCAGGGGGACCCTGTGTGAAAAGGTTTGGGAACCACTGAGCTCCTGTACCACAAATGATCATGTAATTAACCTTATCTTAGGCATTTGTTATAGAAAATATACATTTAACGTACAGTGCTCTTCCAAGTTGAGTTAAAATGGTGTTTTGCTGAAGAGAAGCTCTTAAGAGATATTGATTGAGATTGATCTCTACAGAGACTACTGTGGAGGAGGGATTGACACACCTACTGCATTAGAAAAGCACCTAGCTAGATGAGTTTCTATAAAAAGGAACCACAATACTTCCATGTCTTTGGTTAAGATCCCTGACAACGAAATAGATTCTGTGACTGAGCTCAGAACAGTCTCTCACACCCGTTCCGTCTGTGGTTAAGACACGGTCACGCCCGTTCCGTCTGTGGTTAAGACACGGTCACGCCCGTTCCGTCTGTGGTTAAGACACGGTCACGCCCGTTCCGTCTGTGGTTAAGACACGGTCACGCCCGTTCCGTCTGTGGTTAAGACACGGCCACGCCCGTTCCGTCTGTGGTTAAGACACGGCCACGCCCGTTCCGTCTGTGGTTAAGACACGGCCACGCCCGTTCCGTCTGTGGTTAAGACACGGTCACGCCCGTTCCGTCTGTGGTTAAGACACGGCCACGCCCGTTCCGTCTGTGGTTAAGACACGGTCACGCCCGTTCCGTCTGTGGTTAAGACACGGCCACGCCCGTTCCGTCTGTGATTAAGACACGGTCACGCCCGTTCCGTCTGTGGTTAAGACACGGTCACGCCCGTTCCGTCTGTGGTTAAGACACGGCCACGCCCGTTCCGTCTGTGGTTAAGACACAAGCCTTTAGTTTGAATTCCTCACATTAGCTCAGCAGCTCTCTCTTTCTACTAGAAAGGCTCTGCTCCTGCAGTACTGAACAAGACCACACTGCTTCAAGGTAGCATCCCAAAATGGCACCCTATTGACCAGGGCCCAGGCCAGAAATAGTGCACTATATAGGGTATTGGGTAAATCTCTGAAAAGATCCGCAATTTATGCCTCAACATGTATTACAAAAGACGTGTTGTTTACCTTGCATGCTGAAGGAGACAAACTACTATCTAATTCCTTTCTTTATTTCCTTACTGTAACATTATCTCTGTGGTGTATCTAATGTGCTAGATCACTCCAACTAAAAATAGCAAGGTGGTGGGGTGTTCTAAGCAGTTCCCATCCTGGCTACAACAGGAAATTAATGTCATGCATATTGAGGCGAGGAGAATTTCAAGGAAATGTACCCCACAAAGCTAAAATCTTGTGTCTTACTGCTATTCTGGCCCATTCAGTTTAATGTATATGTTAATACGAAATAAAAGCCACAAATATAAATAATAAAAGCCACATATGAATATTAACTATACAAAAATGATATTTATTCTACCTTGTAACATTTCCAGATGAGAATATCCATGGACAATAATATTTTACAGAGAACAGCCTACCTGTTTAAAAGACCACAACAGATACACTCATTAACCACCTTCCATTATTCATATCCTGAGAATGCAACTCTGCATAGCAACATCCAAATCGCTATTCTCTTTTCTGGTACCACACACACACACACACACACACACACACACACACACACACAACTAAAGTGGTTATTGAATGGCTCATGAATGATTCATTATAGACACTGGACAGCATGAAGCTTCTAGCATCAAACTCTTTTCTGGACACATCACTGTCAGGCAGAGCTTCAGTCAGGTTGATCCATCTCTCCTCCCCTCCCTGACTCTCACTGTGTCTGCGTCCCAAATGACACTATTCCCTATTTAGTGAACGACCAGGACCTCTGGTCAAAAGCAGTGCACTATATAGAGAACAGGGTGCCCTTTGGGATGCACCTGGGAGCCCGTAATCTGCCGCCAACAAGGGAATCTCATCATGTTCTCTTCCATGACGTCACAACTAGCTATTCTGTGAAGATACTGTGTATAAAGCTGTGAAACGTTTTATTCCCTGGGGGGTTCACGTTATGATGTCATTAAACTAATGAGCGAGCACATCAATTACGTTGAGATGTTGAGCAAAACCACAGTCATGATGATGTTCTCTTTCAGGTCTGTCTGCCAGAGGACGTCTGATTCACAACGCCTGTCACACACACAAAACCACAGTCATGATGATGTTCTCTTTCAGGTCTGTCTGCCAGAGGACGTCTGATTCACAACGCCTGTCACACACACAAAACCGCTACAAACTGGGAGTTCTGTCTTGAATTGACCTGCATCCCATTTAGCGAGAGTGACAGGCCCTTTTAGTGGAGATCCATCATATTATGATCCGGTAGGAAGTAAAAAGGGAGGTGAAGTAATGTTGCTCTGTAGCATGAAGACTCCTTCCAGGACCAGGATAGATGTGCTGAGAGGTTCATTATGACGTAGAGGTTAATGTGACGCAGCTTGTGCCAAAGGGATTCTATCTGCTCTCTCAAAGACGCCCTCCGAGGTGAATTCATGTCTAGCTTGGAAATAATGACTGGAACAACCCAACATGCTGTTTGATGTTAACTGGGGTCTAGGAGACCAATTACACATCAGATGTGGGGAAAAACTCTGAGTGAAAGCTGAAACGACAGATACGGCTACTGCCATGTTCATTTCCCAAGCCTCAAGACATCATGAAGATATCCTGGAGACGATGTGAAACTGAAATTATCATAAAAAGAAAACAGGCTTTTCACAAAATCCTACTATAGCATTTACAATATAGGCTGCAGCTATGATTTTATAGGCTGCATGTTTACAGGACATCTTACTGACAATACCGTTCTGTTTAGAGGGGTTCTTACTGACTGTACAGAATACTGTTATGTTTAGAGGGGGATCTTACTGACTGTACAGAATACCGTTCTGTTTAGAGGGGACCTTACTGACTGTACAGAATACTGTTCTGTTTAGAGGGGATCTTACTGACCGTACAGAATACTGTTCTGTTTAGAGGGGACCTTACTGACTGTACAGAATACTGTTCTGTTTAGAGGGGACCTTACTGACTGTACAGAATACTGTTCTGTTTAGAGGGGACCTTACTGACTGTACAGAATACTGTTCTGTTTAGAGGGGACCTTACTGACTGTACAGAATACTGTTCTGTTTAGAGGGGATCTTACTGACTGTACAGAATACTGTTCTGTTTAGAGGGGATCTTACTGACCGTACAGAATACTGTTCTGTTTAGAGGGGACCTTACTGACTGTACAGAATACTGTTCTGTTTAGAGGGGACCTTACTGACTGTACAGAATACCGTTCTGTTTAGAGGGGGATCTTACTGACTGTACAGAATACTGTTCTGTTTAGAGGGGACCTTACTGACTGTACAGAATACCGTTCTGTTTAGAGGGGGACCTTACTGACTGTACAGAATACTGTTCTGTTTAGAGGGGACCTTACTGACTGTACAGAATACTGTTCTGTTTAGAGGGGATCTTACTGACTGTACAGAATACTGTTCTGTTTAGAGGGGACCTTACTGACTGTACAGAATACCGTTCTGTTTAGAGGGGACCGTACAGAATACCGTTCTGTTTAGAGGGGACCTTACTGACCGTACAGAATACTGTTCTGTTTAGAGGGGGACCTTACTGACTGTACAGAATACTGTTCTGTTTAGAGGGGGACCTTACTGACTGTACAGAATACCGTTCTGTTTAGAGGGGACCTTACTGACCGTACAGAATACTGTTCTGTTTAGAGGGGGACCTTACTGACTGTACAGAATACCGTTCTGTTTAGAGGGGGACCTTACTGACTGTACAGAATACCGTTCTGTTTAGAGGGGATCTTACTGACTGTACAGAATACTGTTCTGTTTAGAGGGGGATCTTACTGACTGTACAGAATACTGTTCTGTTTAGAGGGGGATCTTACTGACTGTACAGAATACTGTTCTGTTTAGAGGGGACCTTACTGACCGTACAGAATACCGTTATGTTTAGAGGGGACCTTACTGACTGTACAGAATACCGTTCTGTTTAGAGGGGACCTTACTGACTGTACAGAATACTGTTCTGTTTAGAGGGGACCTTACTGACTGTACAGAATACTGTTCTGTTTAGAGGGGATCTTACTGACTGTACAGAATACTGTTCTGTTTAGAGGGGTTCTTACTGACTGTACAGAATACCGTTCTGTTTAGAGGGGACCTTACTGACTGTACAGAATACCGTTCTGTTTAGAGGGGGATCTTACTGACTGTACAGAATACCGTTCTGTTTAGAGGGGACCTTACTGACTGTACAGAATACTGTTCTGTTTAGAGGGGATCTTACTGACCGTACAGAATACTGTTCTGTTTAGAGGGGACCTTACTGACTGTACAGAATACTGTTCTGTTTAGAGGGGACCTTACTGACTGTACAGAATACTGTTCTGTTTAGAGGGGACCTTACTGACTGTACAGAATACTGTTCTGTTTAGAGGGGACCTTACTGACTGTACAGAATACTGTTCTGTTTAGAGGGGATCTTACTGACTGTACAGAATACTGTTCTGTTTAGAGGGGACCTTACTGACCGTACAGAATACTGTTCTGTTTAGAGGGGACCTTACTGACTGTACAGAATACTGTTCTGTTTAGAGGGGACCTTACTGACTGTACAGAATACCGTTCTGTTTAGAGGGGGATCTTACTGACTGTACAGAATACTGTTCTGTTTAGAGGGGACCTTACTGACTGTACAGAATACCGTTCTGTTTAGAGGGGGACCTTACTGACTGTACAGAATACTGTTCTGTTTAGAGGGGACCTTACTGACTGTACAGAATACTGTTCTGTTTAGAGGGGATCTTACTGACTGTACAGAATACTGTTCTGTTTAGAGGGGACCTTACTGACTGTACAGAATACCGTTCTGTTTAGAGGGGACCGTACAGAATACCGTTCTGTTTAGAGGGGACCTTACTGACCGTACAGAATACTGTTCTGTTTAGAGGGGGACCTTACTGACTGTACAGAATACTGTTCTGTTTAGAGGGGGACCTTACTGACTGTACAGAATACCGTTCTGTTTAGAGGGGGACCTTACTGACTGTACAGAATACCGTTCTGTTTAGAGGGGATCTTACTGACTGTACAGAATACTGTTCTGTTTAGAGGGGGATCTTACTGACTGTACAGAATACTGTTCTGTTTAGAGGGGGATCTTACTGACTGTACAGAATACTGTTCTGTTTAGAGGGGGACCTTACTGACCGTACAGAATACCGTTATGTTTAGAGGGGACCTTACTGACTGTACAGAATACCGTTCTGTTTAGAGGGGACCTTACTGACTGTACAGAATACCGTTCTGTTTAGAGGGGACCTTACTGACTGTACAGAATACTGTTCTGTTTAGAGGGGATCTTACTGACTGTACAGAATACTGTTCTGTTTAGAGGGGTTCTTACTGACTGTACAGAATACCGTTCTGTTTAGAGGGGACCTTACTGACTGTACAGAATACCGTTCTGTTTAGAGGGGGATCTTACTGACTGTACAGAATACCGTTCTGTTTAGAGGGGTTCTTACTGACTGTACAGAATACTGTTCTGTTTAGAGGGGGATCTTACTGACTGTACAGAATACCGTTCTGTTTAGAGGGGGATCTTACTGACTGTACAGAATACTGTTCTGTTTAGAGGGGACCTTACTGACTGTACAGAATACTGTTCTGTTTAGAGGGGTTCTTACTGACTGTACAGAATACCGTTCTGTTTAGAGGGGACCTTACTGACTGTACAGAATACCGTTCTGTTTAGAGGGGGTTCTTACTGACTGTACAGAATACTGTTATGTTTAGAGGGGGACCTTACTGACTGTACAGAATACCGTTCTGTTTAGAGGGGGATCTTACTGACTGTACAGAATACCGTTCTGTTTAGAGGGGTTCTTACTGACTGTACAGAATACCGTTCTGTTTAGAGGGGACCTTACTGACTGTACAGAATACTGTTCTGTTTAGAGGGGGATCTTACTGACTGTACAGAATACTGTTATGTTTAGAGGGGACCTTACTGACTGTACAGAATACCGTTCTGTTTAGAGGGGGACCTTACTGACTGTACAGAATACCGTTCTGTTTAGAGGGGTTCTTACCTTTGAGAGACTCCAGCTCTTTCCTGTGAAGGAAAAGAGGAACAACTGTTAGAAGCAGTCTTTTCACTATTGTCACTCACGCTCTGTGCCAGTTCAGAGTCTTTACAGCTTGTTCCTTGACTATCTATGAAGACAAACTGTAGGACCAGAAATAACAGTAAGACATTTCAATTGTAACATGCTTTTCATTTAACAACAACTGCAAAGTGCTGCTACAGTGAGTCCATAATTACATGATGCTCATTCTAAAACTTCATTCAGATACAGCAGAGTTCAGCTCCTCTCTAGTCTATACCCTCAGATTAACTTGTTATGGATAGGGGGCAGAATTTTCACGGCCGGATTAAAAAAACGTACCCGATTTAATCTGATTATTACTCCTGCCCAGAAACTAGAACATGCATATAATTAGTAGCTTTGGATATAAAACACTCCAAAGTTTCTGAAACTGTTTGAATGGTGTCTGTGAGTGTAACAGAACTCAAATGGCAGGCCAAAACCTGAGAAGATTCTGTACAGGAAGTACCCTGTCTGACCATTTCTTGGCCTTCTTTGTCATCTCTATCCAAAACAAAGGATCTCTGCTGTAACGTGACATTTTCTAAGGCTCCCATAGGCTCTCAGAAGGCGCCAGAACGTTGAATGATGACTTCGCAGTCTCTGGCTGAAAAACAGTAGCGCATTTGGTAAGTGGTCGATGTGAGAACAATGAGATGGGTGCGAGCGTGCACGAGACGACTCCATTTTCAACTTTGAGTCTTTGAACGAAAACAGGGTTTCCCGGTGGGAATATTATCGCTATTTTACGAGAAAAATCGCATAAAAATGGATTTTAAACAGCGTTTGACATGCTTCGAAGTACGGTAATGGAATATTTTGTCACGATACGCGTCCGCGCGTCACCCTTCGGATAGTGTCTTGAACGCACGAACAAAACGCCGCTATTTGGATATAACTATGGATTATTTGGAACCAAACCAACATTTGTTATTGAAGTAGAAGTCCTGGGAGTGCATTCTGACGAAGAACAGCAAAGGTAATCCAATTTTTCTTATAGTAAATCTGAGTTTGGTGAGTACCAAACTTGGTGGGTGTCAAATTAGCTAGCCCGTGATGGCGAGCTATCTACTCAGAATATTGCAAAATGTGCTTTCACCGAAAAGCTATTTTAAAATCGGACACCGCGATTGCCTAAAGGAGTTCTGTATCTATAATTCTTAAAATAATTGTTATGTTTTTGTGAACGTTTATCGTGAGTAATTTAGTAAATTCACCGGAAGTGTTCGGTGGGAATGCTAGTTCTGAACGTCACATGCTAATGTAAAAAGCTGGTTTCTGATATAAATATGTACTTGATTGAACAAAACATGCATGTATTGTATAACATAATGTCCTAGGAGTGTCATCTGATGAAGATCAAAGGTTAGTGCTGCATTTAGCTGTGGTTTTGGTTTTTGTGACATTATATGCTAGCTTGAAAAATGGGTGTCTGATTATTTCTGGCTGGGTACTCTGCTGATATAATCTAATGTTTTGCTTTCATTGTAAAGCCTTTTTGAAATCGGACAGTGTGTTTAGATAAAGGAGAGTCTTGTCTTTAAAATTGTGTAAAATAGTCATATGTTTAAAAAATTGAAGTTTTCGGATTTTCGAGGAGTTTGTATTTCGCGCCACGCCCAATCATTGGATATTGGAGTGGTGTTCCGCTAGCGGAACGTCTAGATGTAAGAGGTTAACAATAACCTCCCATCAGCTCCTCTCCTCTAGTCTATACCCCCAGATTAACAATAACCTTCCATCTGTGAATCAAGGCCAGAAACAAAGTCTTTCAGCTGCCTGGGTTTACACATCACTTAACAGCCAGGGCTATAGGAGCCTGTTTAATGGCAAAGTACAACTAAAAACAAATCTTTTTTTATTTGATATAACCTTTAACTAGGCAAGTCAGTTAAGAACAAATTCTTATTTACCATGACGGCCTACCCCGGCCAAACCTGGACGACTATAAGCACTATAATGCCAAGGTCCGACATGAATAACAGGCATGTTGGTTTCCTTTCAACAGATGACATTGGGCCAGTGCTTAATTTGAGCCGGATCAGGATCCGGCACCTCCTCGTTTTCGACTGTTTTGTTCCGGAACCTATTTGGCCGGATCCGGTACCTCTCCAGGCATGACAAATCATTTTGCAATGTAAACATTCTAATAAAAGCCGATCAAAGTTAATTCGAGTTGCCTCAGTTCATTCTCCTGCCCCCACAAAAAACGTAATGTATAAAAGTAGATTGTAAAGAGTTGATTTGGGTTGGGCCGGTCCGGGTTTACGGTTTGTGCAACATTGTAACCCGTTTGAGACCAACACGTGGCGGCGGCGGTGTGAGAAGCGCTTCATTATGTCTCACATAAATCATTGAAAGTGAATCTCCTTCTAGTTGTTATCTCGCTCTCTCTACTCGACATGAGCCTGCAACTCTCATCTCTCCAGCGTTGCACTTCATCATTTATTTCCTTATAGATCATAGCCACGCGAAGGGTTCTGAACGAACTGCAGCACCCCTGATTAATGGAAATACATTTGCCAAAGTTATAGAATTACTGCTGTCTGTTCAGAAAATGTAATGTAATGTTAAATGTAATAATTCAGAATACTACACCAGGACAAAGACACAGAGGACCAATAGCTGTGGATTGTAGCCTACAGTCGGGAACGGCAAACCTGTCAGTGAGAACACAGCACCCAGACAAAACAGGCATTTCGCAATATTTCAAATACAATCGCGGGAAAACACAGTTTGGAAAGCAAATGGCTCCTGCTGAAAACACTCTGTAGGCTACCAACATATTAGATCAACTTCCAAATATTGTTTTACAAAAGAGAGAGAAGCTTTTGGCACGAGCGCGTCGTCAATCACCAGAGAGTGAGCTGCTCATCAGTGAGTGATTCAGTGAAACTGGGCTCCCGAGTGATGCAGCGGTCTAAGGCACTACATCTCAGTGCAAGCGGCATCACTACAGTCCCTGGTTCGAATCCAGGCTGTATCACATCCGGTCGTGATTGGGAGTCCCATAGGATGGCGCACAATTGGCCCAGCGTCGTCCAGGTTTGGCCGGTGTAGACCGTCATTGTAAATAAGAATTTTGTTCTTAACTGACTTGCCTAGTTAAATAAAAGGTTACATAAAAAAAGGACTATAATTTTCTCCTCATATTGTAACCTTCAACATGTCTCCACACACCTAGGCCTGGGCTAGTGATGGATTCAAGACACGGAGGTTTTTATTGATCTCTGATTCTCAGTTTGTCAGTGTCATAGTAGCCTGCCGTTTCCATCATTTGTGCTGTATAAAAACAAGATTCTGTCAAAGTCTCCAGTCATGTAAAAAGACGTAGAATTTCATGTAATGTGTTTATAAAAGGCCAACATCTTCCCCAGACCCTGGGCTACTAAAAATGGTCCCCATGTGTGCAACGTCTGTAAGTGTCTCTACTCTACTGCTCTATGACAATACGCAAATGCGGTGATGTGCATGCAATGCTTTATTATAAAGGTGAATTATTCTGCTACCCCAGAACTCCCCAGGTCAGCCCACGCTAACACTCACTTTTTGTTCCAGCATTTACAAATGAAGACCTGCACTGGGCACTTAAAATGATGACTCTCGTCTAGTGGACATGTGATCAAATAGACCTGTCAGTTTGACGGCACAACAACAGTGGAATTGAAGAAGCAGCTTTGTGCATATAGGTAAACCGTCAGGCAGCATCACACCGTAACGAGAACCTCAAGGCGTACAGGAAAAGAATCCAACATTACAGATAAGAGGACAATGCTGATGGAAGATTGTTGTAAAGGCTTTTCTACAGAGGAATGTTGCTGTTGAACTAAATAGAGATATCCACCATAAAACATCTGATAGATAGATAGCCCAGGACTATCAGAAATGTAATGTTAGTGTTGTTTTGCCTGGGGCGGTATGATATGATGCTATAATACTGAAACATCCATCTGGACGCAGCACAGTGGTGCATCAAGTGGTGAACCTGTTTTTATATCAGACAATAATTCAGGGATATAAAGTTGGCGGATGGTTGTCTAATTAAGTGGAGTATCAGCCAGGACGAATTACCACAATGTTATTATGTTGTAAAATCCTGAGGTCAGAGAGAACGGAAAACATACCTCTTTTTCTTCTTGTAGTTCTCCAGCTGCAGGACCTGGAAGTGTCTGAAGCGCTGCTGCTCACACTGACCACACAGGTTGTCCAGGTACATCAGCCGGCTCTCCAGCTCCTCAAAGTCCGCCTCCAGGTGGGCTGTATGTGGCAGAGGGAACATGTTACATTTAGTTATTTTAGTCACCCAGAGTGACCTACAGCAGCTATTAGGGTTAAGTGCATTGCTCAAGGGCACATCGGCAGATTGAAACCAGCAACCTTTCAGTTAATGACCCAACGCTTTTTACTGCTAGGCTACCTGATGGAACTATTGTCATGACAACATCATTGTGCTGTGAAGCTTTATCTCATTGTTGTGTCTGTCCATCTGCTGCTGGGAGACTGTTGCCAGTCTGTCCATCTGCTGCTGGGAGACTGTTGCCAGTCTGTCCATCTGCTGCTGGGAGACTGTTGCCAGTCTGTCCATCTGCTGCTGGGAGACTGTTGCCAGTCTGTCCATCTGCTGCTGGGAGACTGTTGCCAGTCTGTCCATCTGCTGCTGGGAGACTGTTGCCAGTCTGTCCATCTGCTGCTGGGAGACTGTTGCCAGTCTGTCCATCTGCTGCTGGGAGACTGTTGCCAGTCTGTCCATCTGCTGCAGGGAGACTGTTGCGCGTCTGTATAACCGCTGCTGGGAGACTGTCGCGTGTCTATAACCGCTGCTGGGAGACTGTCGCCAGAGTCTGTATAACCGCTGCTGGGAGACTGTCGCCAGAGTCTGTATAACCGCTGCTGGGAGACTGTCGCCAGAGTCTGTATAACCGCTGCTGGGAGACTGTCGCCAGAGTCTGTATAACCGCTGCTGGGAGACTGTTGCCAGTCTGTCCATCTGCTGCTGGGAGACTGTTGCCAGTCTGTCCATCTGCTGCAGGGAGACTGTTGCGCGTCTGTATAACCGCTGCTGGGAGACTGTCGCGTGTCTATAACCGCTGCTGGGAGACTGTCGCCAGAGTCTGTATAACCGCTGCTGGGAGACTGTCGCCAGAGTCTGTATAACCGCTGCTGGGAGACTGTCGCCAGAGTCTGTATAACCGCTGCTGGGAGACTGTCGCGTGTCTATAACCGCTGCTGGGAGACTGTCGCGTGTCTATAACCGCTGCTGGGAGACTGTCGCGTGTCTATAACCGCTGCTGGGAGACTGTCGCCAGTGTCTGTATAACCGCTGCTGGGAGACTGTCGCCAGAGTCTGTATAACCGCTGCTGGGAGACTGTCGCGTGTCTATAACCGCTGCTGGGAGACTGTCGCGTGTCTATAACCGCTGCTGGGAGACTGTCGCGTGTCTATAACCGCTGCTGGGAGACTGTCGCCAGAGTCTGTATAATATTATCATGTGAATAATTCCAATAAAAGACAAAAGGAAGGAACTATTATTCACTACACTACTAAAACACAAGTGAACACTGGCATCTGGTGGTCATATAGGGAAACTGTTTGTACTTAGAGCACTATTTATTTATTTATAACATTTTTATTTAACTAGGTTAGTCAGTTAACAAATTCTTATTTACAATGACGGCCAAACCCTCACCTCACCTCAGACCGCTGTACCACTCGGGAGCCCAACCACTATCACTGTCCAAAGTCAAAGTCAACTAAAAAGGAAACGTGCCATATTTGAGGCATTATCTGGAACTCTATACAGAGCAGGAACAAATCTTACAAATGTAAATATTCCAAATAAAGTTAAAGATCCACTGAATTCTATTCAACTTCTTTCACCTTCCTAGAACACACGTCTCAGTTTGTTCATACTGGAATTTCCCATGTGCTCGCTAGAATTCACATCATGTGCAACTCATTGGCTGAGACAGGAGACACCCATTCTAGAATGATGGAATGAAAGTCCTCAGAGTTCTAAACAGTCCAACTACTATCTAACACGGATTACAGCACAACCAGCGATGAACAGTGAGTTAAACTAAACTACAAATCTAAGGGTTGTGTACTCTAATGTCCAGATTTTGGGCTTGGCAGTTTTGGGCTCAGGCTTGGAGACATCTGGCGAATCAGCAGGAAATCAATGGCATTAGGACAACACACCCTATGGTCAGTGACCAATCACAGGGTCCACTACAACAGAGACAGATTATTATCCTGATGGATCTCCGTCACTACTGACTATTCAGGGCAGGGGAGGAGTCCCCGTCACTACTGACTATTCAAGACAGGGCAGGGGAGGAGTCTCCGTCACTACTGACTATTCAGGGCAGGGGAGGAGTCCCCGTCACTACTGACTATTCAGGGCAGGGGAGGAGTCCCCGTCACTACTGACTATTCAAGACAGGGCAGGGGAGGAGTCCCCGTCACTACTGACTATTCAAAACAGGGCAGGGGAGGAGTCCCCGTCACTACTGACTATTCAAAACAGGGCAGGGGAGGAGCCCCAATCACTACTGACTATTGAGGGCAGGGGAGGAGCCCCGTCACTACTGACTATTCAGGGCAGGGGAGGAGTCCCCGTCACTACTGACTATTCAAGACAGGGCAGGGGAGGAGTCTCCGTCACTACTGACTATTCAAGACAGGGCAGGGGAGGAGTCTCCGTCACTACTGACTATTCAAGACAGGGCAGGGGAGGAGTCTCCGTCACTACTGACTATTCAAGACAGGGCAGGGGAGGAGTCCCCGTCACTACTGACTATTCAAGACAGGGCAGGGGAGGAGTCCCCGTCACTACTGACTATTCAGGGCAGGGGAGGAGTCCCCGTCACTACTGACTATTCAGGGCAGGGGAGGAGTCCCCGTCACTACTGAATATTCAGGGCAGGGGAGGAGTCTCCGTCACTACTGACTATTCAAGACAGGGCAGGGGAGGAGTCTCCGTCACTACTGACTATTCAAGACAGGGCAGGGGAGGAGTCTCCGTCACTACTGACTATTCAAGACAGGGCAGGGGAGGAGTCCCCGTCACTACTGACTATTCAAGACAGGGCAGGGGAGGAGTCCCCGTCACTACTGACTATTCAGGGCAGGGGAGGAGTCTCCGTCACTACTGATTATTCAAGACAGGGAAGGGGAGGAGTCTCCGTCACTACTGATTATTCAAGACAGGGCAGGGGAGGAGTCTCCGTCACTACTGACTATTCAAGACAGGGCAGGGGAGGAGTCTCCGTCACTACTGACTATTCAAGACAGGGCAGGGGAGGAGTCTCCGTCACTACTGACTATTCAAGACAGGGCAGGGGAGGAGTCTCCGTCACTACTGACTATTCAAGACAGGGCAGGGGAGGAGTCTCCGTCACTACTGACTATTCAAGACAGGGCAGGGGAGGAGTCCCCGTCACTACTGACTATTCAAGACAGGGCAGGGGAGGAGTCCCCGTCACTACTGACTATTCAAGACAGGGCAGGGGAGGAGTCTCCGTCACTACTGACTATTCAAGACAGGGCAGGGGAGGAGTCCCCGTCACTACTGACTATTCAAGACAGGGCAGGGGAGGAGTCCCCGTCACTACTGACTATTCAAGACAGGGCAGGGGAGGAGTCCCCGTCACTACTGACTATTCAAGACAGGGCAGGGGAGGAGTCTCCGTCACTACTGACTATTCAAGACAGGGCAGGGGAGGAGTCCCCGTCACTACTGACTATTCAAGACAGGGCAGGGGAGGAGTCCCCGTCACTACTGACTATTCAAGACAGGGCAGGGGAAGAGTCCCCGTCACTACTGACTATTCAGGGCAGGGGAGGAGTCCCCGTCACTACTGACTATTCAGGGCAGGGGAGGAGTCTCCGTCACTACTGACTATTCAAGACAGGGCAGGGGAGGAGTCTCCGTCACTACTGACTATTCAAGACAGGGCAGGGGAGGAGTCTCCGTCACTACTGACTATTCAAGACAGGGCAGGGGAGGAGTCTCCGTCACTACTGACTATTCAAGACAGGGCAGGGGAGGAGTCTCCGTCACTACTGACTATTCAAGACAGGGCAGGGGAGGAGTCCCCGTCACTACTGACTATTCAAGACAGGGCAGGGGAAGAGTCCCCGTCACTACTGACTATTCAGGGCAGGGGAGGAGTCCCCGTCACTACTGACTATTCAGGGCAGGGGAGGAGTCTCCGTCACTACTGACTATTCAAGACAGGGCAGGGGAGGAGTCTCCGTCACTACTGACTATTCAAGACAGGGCAGGGGAGGAGTCTCCGTCACTACTGACTATTCAAGACAGGGCAGGGGAGGAGTCTCCGTCACTACTGACTATTCAAGACAGGGCAGGGGAGGAGTCTCCGTCACTACTGACTATTCAAGACAGGGCAGGGGAGGAGTCCCCGTCACTACTGACTATTCAAGACAGGGCAGGGGAGGAGTCTCCATCACTACTGACTATTCAAGACAGGGCAGGGGAGGAGTCCCCGTCACTACTGACTATTCAAGACAGGGCAGGGGAGGAGTCCCCGTCACTACTGACTATTCAAGACAGGGCAGGGGAGGAGTCCCCGTCACTACTGACTATTCAAGACAGGGCAGGGGAGGAGTCCCCGTCACTACTGACTATTCAAGACAGGGCAGGGGAGGAGTCCCCGTAACTACTGACTATTCAAGACAGGGCAGGGGAGGAGTCCCCGTAACTACTGACTATTCAAGACAGGGCAGGGGAGGAGTCCCCGTCACTACTGACTATTCAAGACAGGGCAGGGGAGGAGTCCCCGTCACTACTGACTATTCAAGACAGGGCAGGGGAGGAGTCCCCGTCACTACTGACTATTCAAGACAGGGCAGGGGAGGAGTCCCCGTCACTACTGACTATTCAAGACAGGGCAGGGGAGGAGTCCCCGTCACTACTGACTATTCAAGACAGGGCAGGGGAGGAGTCTCCGTCACTACTGACTATTCAAGACAGGGCAGGGGAGGAGTCTCCGTCACTACTGACTATTCAAGACAGGGCAGGGGAGGAGTCCCCGTCACTACTGACTATTCAAGACAGGGCAGGGGAGGAGTCTCCGTCACTACTGACTATTCAAGACAGGGCAGGGGAGGAGTCCCCGTCACTACTGACTATTCAAGACAGGGCAGGGGAGGAGTCCCCGTCACTACTGACTATTCAAGACAGGGCAGGGGAGGAGTCTCCGTCACTACTGACTATTCAAGACAGGGCAGGGGAGGAGTCTCCGTCACTACTGACTATTCAAGACAGGGCAGGGGAGGAGTCCCCGTCACTACTGACTATTCAAGACAGGGCAGGGGAGGAGTCTCGGTCACTACTGACTATTCAAGACAGGGCAGGGGAGGAGTCTCCGTCACTACTGACTATTCAAGACAGGGCAGGAGTCCCCGTCACTACTGACTATTCAGGGCAGGGGAGGAGTCCCCGTCACTACTGACTATTCAAGACAGGGCAGGGGAGGAGTCCCCGTCACTACTGACTATTCAAGACAGGGCAGGGGAGGAGTCCCCGTCACTACTGACTATTCAGGGCAGGGGAGGAGTCCCCGTCACTACTGACTATTCAGGGCAGGGGAGGAGTCCCCGTCACTACTGACTATTCAAGACAGGGCAGGGGAGGAGTCCCCGTCACTACTGACTATTCAAGACAGGGCAGGGGAGGAGTCCCCGTCACTACTGACTATTCAAGACAGGGCAGGGGAGGAGTCCCCGTCACTACTGACTATTCAAGACAGGGCAGGAGTCTCCGTCACTACAGACTATTCAAGACAGGGCAGGGGAGGAGTCCCCGTCACTACTGACTATTCAAGACAGGGCAGGGGAGGAGTCCCCGTCACTACTGACTATTCAAGACAGGGCAGGGGAGGAGTCCCCGTCACTACTGACTATTCAAGACAGGGCAGGGGAGGAGTCCCCGTCACTACTGACTATTCAAGACAGGGCAGGGGAGGAGTCTCCGTCACTACTGACTATTCAAGACAGGGCAGGGGAGGAGTCCCCGTCACTACTGACTATTCAAGACAGGGTAGGGGAGGAGTCCCCGTCACTACTGACTATTCAAGACAGGGCAGGGGAGGAGTCCCCGTCACTACTGACTATTCAAGACAGGGCAGGGGAGGAGTCCCCGTCACTACTGACTATTCAAGACAGGGCAGGGGAGGAGTCCCCGTCACTACTGACTATTCAAGACAGGGCAGGGGAGGAGTCCCCGTCACTACTGACTATTCAAGACAGGGCAGGGGAGGAGTCCCCGTCACTACTGACTATTCAAGACAGGGCAGGGGAGGAGTCCCCGTCACTACTGACTATTCAAGACAGGGCAAGGGAGGAGTCTCCGTCACTACTGACTATTCAAGACAGGGCATGGGAGGAGTCCCCGTCACTACTGACTATTCAAGACAGGGCAGGGGAGGAGTCCCCGTCACTACTGACTATTCAAGACAGGGCAGGGGAGGAGTCCCCGTCACTACTGACTATTCAAGACAGGGCAGGGGAGGAGTCTCCGTCACTACTGACTATTCAAGACAGGGCAGGGGAGGAGTCCCCGTCACTACTGACTATTCAAGACAGGGCAGGGGAGGAGGGTTCCAATTCCATGAACAATGTACAAAACTAGAAACTATTTAGAGAAGACCGATACATACTAGTATAGGCCGATGCATGGAATACTACAGACTGTATCAAAGACTACTCCGTGCTGTATGGTATATGACCTGTTTAGAGAAGACCGATACATACTAGTATAGGTCGATGCATGGAATACTACAGACTGTATCAAAGACTACTCCGTGCTGTATGGTATATGACCTGTTTAGAGAAGACCGATACATACTAGTATAGGTCGATGCATGGAATACTACAGACTGTATCAAAGACTACTCCGTGCTGTATGGTATATGACCTGTTTAGAGAAGACTGATACATACTAGTATAGGTCGATGCATGGAATACTACAGACTGTATCAAAGACTACTCCGTGCTGTATGGTATATGACCTGTTTAGAGAAGACTGATACATACTAGTATAGGTCGATGCATGGAATACTACAGACTGTATCAAAGACTACTCCGTGCTGTATGGTATATGACCTGTTTAGAGAAGACTGATACATACTAGTATAGGTCGATGCATGGAATACTACAGACTGTATCAAAGACTACTCCGTGCTGTATGGTATATGACCTGTTTAGAGAAGACCGATACATACTAGTATAGGTCGATGCATGGAATACTACAGACTGTATCAAAGACTACTCCGTGCTGTATGGTATATGACCTGTTTAGAGAAGACTGATACATACTAGTATAGGTCGATGCATGGAATACTACAGACTGTATCAAAGACTACTCCGTGCTGTATGGTATATGACCTGTTTAGAGAAGACCGATACATACTAGTATAGGTCGATGCATGGAATACTACAGACTGTATCAAAGACTACTCCGTGCTGTATGGTATATGACCTGTTTAGAGAAGACCGATACATACTAGTATAGGTCGATGCATGGAATACTACAGACTGTATCAAAGACTACTCCGTGCTGTATGGTATATGACCTGTTTAGAGAAGACCGATACATACTAGTATAGGTCGATGCATGGAATACTACAGACTGTATCAAAGACTACTCCGTGCTGTATGGTATATGACCTGGAAGAAGTTCAAGCTACCTACGGAGGTGGCTTGGGAATCTGATTCTGAAGTCAGATTTGATGTCAGATCCGTCTCCTTAGACTATAAACGTGTTGTGTTTCAAACTAGCCATGTGTAAAAACGGCTTCATCTCTTCCCATTGTCTCTGTTGTTGCCTACCTACCCCCCCTTCACCATGTTGGCACTAGTAGCTGTTATTACCCCACTGCCAGCTGAAGCTCCACAGTTAACAGGCAGGCCATGCCAGCTGGTGCCCTACAGTATCACCGCTCTCTCAAGATGAACACAGCTCAGCCCGTCATAAACACCTCTGACCTCAACCTATTCTACACAATGGCAACAAAAGGCCAAATGTAAAAAGAATAAAGAGTGGCAATGACATTCAGTAATTCAGGGAATTGTGACATTTCTCGACTATAATATGTTGACTGGTCCTAAAGGTTTCCTGGTGCAGTCTATGATACGTCGGCTACGTCCTGTCTTTCCACCCTTTTACCCCCCAAGTGTGCACTTGGTGTAAGCATTGTCTGGAGAGTTTCCATGCGAGAAAGAGTGTGCAAGTACACACTTGAGCAGAAGAGTGAAGAATCTAAACTCAAGACATAGTGATGGTGCACACTCACCGATGCGATTGGTGCATGTCTCCAGGTCTGTGAGGAAGCCTGGGATCTGCTGTAGTTGTTCTTGTAGTTCCACCACTGCTGCTCTTCTCTTCTCCCAGTGTGCAGACAGCATCACCACCTCTCCATCCACTGTCTGAGAGATAGAGAGACATACAGAGAGAGAGAAAAGAGAAGACGAGAGAAGACAAGAGAGAAAGATAGACGAGAGAGAAGATGAGAGAGAGCGAAGACAGACGCGAGAGAGAGAGAGAGAGAAGATGAGAGAGAGAATGTGAGATGTTCCCATGTATTATTATTCTTGATGCGTAATTCAATGCAAGTCTAATTAATACATTGAGCTACAGTTCATACAAACCTCTCCAGCTTTCGCACAATCTTTAGCTTTTCTGTGGAGAGTCACCCAGGTGTCTTCGTACCTTCGAAACACAAGAAACTAATGAAACAAATAAGGCCTTGTGTTTTCTTCCCTTGACATTATGCTACTGTACATGTATTCAGACCACTGAGTGTTTCAATGTCTGCATCACAAATGGCACACTATTCCCTATATTGTGCACTAATTTAGACCCTGTGGGGCCTGGTCCAAAGAGACCTGTGGGGCCTGGTCAAAAGTAGTGCCCAATGCTCTGATTTGGACGTATCCAATGAGAGCAACACCTACCGACTGAGCAGTTCTACTCCAGCAGAAAACTGTGTCAGATGTCCATGTCTGTTGAGAGACAGGAAATGAGTCATTAAGGGAAATAGACTATGAAGAGGATATAAGAGAATGAAAGTGGATGTAAATGGATGATTTGACTGGTACTCCTGGGCCGTATTCATAAAGCGTCTGATGATTTGACTGGTACTCCTGGGTCGTATTCATAAAGCGCCTTAAAGTGCTGATCTAAGATCAGGTCCTCTCTGTCCATATAGTCTTTATTCATTATGATCTTAAAGGTCAACCTGATATTAGATCATCACTCAGTTACGTTAAAATAAAATAAAGTTTATATTTATTTATCACTCCAACTCTGAGACACCATGGATACATGCCTGCCTTACCTCTGTTTCTGCTTTACTTTAGCCTCTTTTGATTTATCACTCAGAGTCTTTATCCTGAAGGGAAATTATAAAGATGGGAGCAGGTAAAACAAAATGTATATATGGGACAGCTGTCACAGCAATGTAAATATTCATTGGATTAGTAGACACTTTGTTTCCTAAATGGCACCCTATATTCCCTATATAGTGCACTAATTTATATCAGAACCCAAAGTAGTGCACTATATAGGGAATAGAGACGTTTTCTGCTTCCGGCATCAGGTTCCAGTCCAGAATGTCCTGTCTCGCTCACTTCCATCACATGATGGGCAGCTGAATGTAATCAACTTAGCTAGCTGTCGTTAGCTAACTGTATCAATAAGCTTTGGCAGTATCTAAATTAATGGTTTTCATTTACTGCCAGCCTGGTAGTGTTTTGCCAGTGTTTTGTGTTTAGTATTAGCTAGCTACGAAAAACTTGTTCGATGGTTTCGTCCCACACAGTTACATCCAGCTAGATAGCCTTTCAGCCATGCTGGCAAAGAGGGAGAAACTAGCTAGCTAATTAACGTAGATGTTTTTTTAAATTGCTAATACAGCAATGTCAGAACAGGCAGGGTCACAAGACATAGGGCCATGAATGAAGCATTAGCTATAAAAGTAGCTTTAATACAAACCCCGTTGTGAAATCTTGCTGCACCGTCTGCAACCTCTCTTTGAAATTCTCAAACATCTTCCTGGTTTCTTCCAAGCTGCAAATACGTTGTTTTGTCGTCGCATTAACTGTATTAGTTAGCTTCTTTGTGAATATTCCTCAAGTGCCATGTCAAGCTACGGGTCAATGATCAGACTGTATACTTCTATAAGTAGCTAAAGTCTGATAGATGGCTGTTGTTTGGTCTTTGCTCAGCTGTTTTCCAGACGCAGTGGGGTTGTTGAGCTGAATCAGGGTTGTTGAGGTGAATCAGGGTTGCGCAGCTATGCGCACGCCACATTCTTCCACATAGAACACAGGAAGTCATTCATTAGGTACAGCAAAATGTTACAAAAACTAATTTCACAATATTTTGAGGATAAAATTATTGTGAGTTTTCATGAATATTTGTGTGTGTAGTATAGCTTCTAAAAACGGTTTTGTACGAATGAAAGGTAACATGGTTAGAATGAACAACCCGGTAGATGGCGACACAAACCGTGTTTACGTCTGTGTGTTTGACCTGATTGGTTGTTGAGAAGTTTGTTGAATGAAGGGGACGGTGCTTCACCCTCCGAGACTATAAAACCCCACCGTTGTATTTTTGGACACGGCCTGATCGGTCCATGGACTGTAAAGTTTGAATGTTTGGGTTTATTGTGAGGTGTAAGTGCATCGATAGATTGAACTATTATAGGACAACTATTGCAAACATACAGAGGAACAAAAATGCTTTGCCATATAACGCGACCGGACTCGGTGGTGATGGAGGTGGATGTTGATCAAAAGGCTAATGGAGAGGACTGTTTACACAAGGTACCGTTACAGTTATTATCATTCAAATGTATCCATGTTAAGTCTATTTTATTCCATGTTGTTAGTGTCTGTGTGTTGGGGTTGCAAATTAATGCAGTTTTAATCATTTTGAATTCTGTAAATATTTTGAGAATTTGAATAAAAATGTAACTTGTACGCTTGTAACAATTTAACAACAGCGTAGTACATGGAACGTTGTATTTAACTACCAGTCTTGATGGGGCATTGACTTCTTTAGTGAAGTGGTTTGTTCTATTGTTTTGACTCACAGGTCTGTCGGAAACTGGGAATAATAGAGGTGGATTACTTTGGGCTTCAGTTCTGTGGAAGCAAAGGGGAGAGTTTGTGGTTGAATCTGAGGAACAGGATCTCACAACAGATGGATAACCTGGCTCCCTGCAGACTGAAGCTCAGAGTCAAGTTCTTTGTGGAGCCCCATCTGACCCTGCAAGAACAGACAAGGTATGTTTATTGTACACCTTGTAGGGGACCTATTTGGAGTAAGGCACTCTGCCTATTGTAGCTAATGGTACTGCAAACATTAGATGTCATGTATTTTCTTTTTAAATGCAATAAGATTAACAAATGTAGTGACAGAACAGAATGGATCAGATACAATTGAGTTAAAACCCACCCTATCAATCATTAAAACCCTGCTATTTCAGTCAACCTGTAATCTTTCAGCCCATAGTCCTCATTTAGGATCAATAGATAATGTGACTTACTGGCTTCTCTCCCCATCAGGGGGAAGTTTGACCTCCCGTATGCAAACAGTGTCTGGTGACTCGTCAGCAGCGAGTTAGTTACCGTGCATGCCAGTGTGTCCAGCAGGTTCTATCCCTAACCGACATGTCAATGTGCTCTATGGGCGTTGTAACAGTGTATAACATGACTCTGGGTGAATCCCAGATGGCACCCTATTCTCTTTATAGTGCACTACGTTCCTATGGGTGCAGTAGGGTCGTGTCCCAATTTCTCTACCCTTAAAAAGATTCACAAAAGCTCTGACGAAGGCCGTGAGGCGGATACGTAAGCTTATTAAATATCAGTGATACTATCAAGAGCAGTGTGCGGTTTCCTTTTTCCTTCATCTTGTTCAACTGTTACCATGCACCTGCAAATAAGATTGCTCAGATGTGCGAGTGCCTTTTGAATTTTCTACCCTTATCCCAAAATGTGCACTTTGCACACTCCACTGTGCTGAGTGCTTATTGCTTTTTGAGGCCTGTTTTAAAAAATAAATGTAATCACGGTTTCGATGATTTGGGATGAATGCTGTAACACAGAATAAAACAATGAATTAAAGTCCCATGATGCTAGTGACTGCCCATTACTGCTGATCACTTATTAACCATCACTTATTCATGTTACTTTACTTTAATAAAATATTTCAGTTGTGTTTATTACATTTGTTTTATTTGATTACTTTATTATTTAATTCCAAGTCATCGTCTCATCTCTATAGAGCTCCTCCCTATGCTTTCTAACAAAATGACTATTTCAGTAGTTTTTCAAAGTAAGTAAGGCATACTGCAACAGCTGCTCTCTATATCCCCTCAAGACAACGCATTCTTTTGCCTCTTCTGTAGCAGGTGTAAAAAAAAACACACAAAAAACACACGTACTGGACAAGTAGATGCTCAATGGATTATAGTCATTATAGCTAATTACCACGTTTTGATGCGCTAAACTATGTAGAATATTGGCCTGTTGGAAACTATATCTCTAGAGAAACTACAACTCCCTACCACATCGCACAGTTCAGTCTGGATCTGATATATCTCTAGAGAAACTACAACTCCCTACCACATCGCACAGTTCAGTCTGGATCTGATATATCTCTAGAGAAACTGTGGAATATGCATATTGAGCTCACAAAAATAAAACATGGAATTCAAATAACCTACAGTAAAATACCTGCCAGCAAGCAAGGGTACCTACAGTACTATGCCAGGGTACCTACAGTACTATACCAGGGTACCTACAGTACTATACCTGCCAGCAAGCCAGGGTACCTACAGTACTATACCAGCCAGCCAGGGTACCTACAGTACTATGCCAGCCAGCCAGGGTACCTACAGTACTATACCAGCCAGGATATCTACAGTACTATACCAGCCAGCCAGGGTACCTACAGTACTATACCAGCCAGGATATCTACAGTACTATACCAGCCAGCCAGGGTACCTACAGTACTATACCAGCCAGCCAGGGTACCTACAGTACTATACCAGCCAGCAAGCCAGGGTACCTACAGTACTATGCCAGGGTACCTACAGTACTATACCTGCCAGCAAGCCAGGGTACCTACAGTACTATACCAGGGTACCTACAGTACTATACCAGCCAGCCAGGGTACCTACAGTACTATACCAGCCAGCCAGTACTATACCAGCCAGCCAGGGTACCGACAGTACTATGCCAGGTTACCTACAGTACTATACCAGGGTACCTACAGTACTATACCAGCCAGCCAGGGTACCGACAGTACTATGCCAGCCAGCCAGGGTACCTACAGTACTATGCCTGCCAGCCAGGGTACCTACAGTACTATACCAGCCAGCCAGGGTACCTACAGTACTATGCCAGGGTACCTACAGTACTATACCAGCCAGCCAGTACTATCCACCAGCCAGCCAGCCAGGGTACCTACAGTACTATGCCAGCCAGCCAGGTTACCTACAGTACTATACCAGGGTACCTACAGTACTATACCAGCCAGCCAGTACTATACCAGCCAGCCAGCCAGCCAGGGTACCTACAGTACTATACCAGCCAGCCAGTACTATACCAGCCAGCCAGCCAGGGTACCTACAGTACTATGCCTGCCAACAAGCCAGGGTACCTACAGTACTATACCAGCCAGCCAGCCAGGGTACCTACAGTACTATGCCAGCCAGCCAGGGTACCTACAGTACTATACCAGCCAGCCAGGGTACCTACAGTACTATACCAGCCAGCCAGGGTACCTACAGTACTATACCAGCCAGCCAGGGTACCTACAGTACTATACCAGCCAGCCAGGGTACCTACAGTACTATACCAGCCAGCAAGCCAGGGTACCTACAGTACTATGCCAGCCAGCCAGGGTACCTACAGTACTATACCAGCTAGCCAGCCAGGTTACCTACAGTACTATACCTGCCAGCCAGGGTACCTACAGTACTATGCCAGGTTACCTACAGTACTATGCCAGCCAGCCAGTACTATACCAGCCAGCCAGGTTACCTACAGTACTATGCCTGCCAGGGTACCTACAGTACTATGTCAGCCAGCCAGGGTACCTACAGTACTATGCCAACCAGCCAGTACTATACCAGCCAGCCAGGTTACCTACAGTACTATGCCAGCCAGCCAGGTTACCTACAGTACTATACCAGGGTACCTACAGTACTATACCAGCCAGCCAGTACTATACCAGCCAGCCAGCCAGGGTACCTACAGTACTATACCAGCCAGCCAGTACTATACCAGCCAGCCAGCCAGCCAGGGTACCTACAGTACTATGCCTGCCAGCAAGCCAGGGTACCTACAGTACTATACCAGCCAGCCAGCCAGGGTACCTACAGTACTATGCCAGCCAGCCAGGGTACCTACAGTACTATGCCAGCCAGCCAGGGTACCTACAGTACTATACCAGCCAGCCAGGGTACCTACAGTACTATACCAGCCAGCAAGCCAGGGTACCTACAGTACTATGCCAGCCAGCCAGGGTACCTACAGTACTATACCAGCTAGCCAGCCAGGTTACCTACAGTACTATACCTGCCAGCCAGGGTACCTACAGTACTATGTCAGGTTACCTACAGTACTATGCCAGCCAGCCAGTACTATACCAGCCAGCCAGGTTACCTACAGTACTATGCCTGCCAGGGTACCTACAGTACTATGTCAGCCAGCCAGGGTACCTACAATGCTATGCCTGCCAGCCAGGGTACCTACAGTACTATACCAGCCAGCCAGGGTACCTACAGTACTATGCCAACCAGCCAGTACTATACCAGCCAGCCAGGTTACCTACAGTACTATACCAGCCAGCCAGGGTACCTACAGTACTATGCCAGCCAGCCAGGTTACCTACAGTACTATACCAGCCAGCCAGGGTACCTACAGTACTATACCAGCCAGCCAGGGTACCTACAGTACTATGCCAGGGTACCTACAATGCTATGCCTGCCAGCCAGGGTAATACTAGAGCCTAGTGTATTTCCTTCAATAACAAAATGATTTCCCCCAAAAAAGTAGCCTACTACTAGGGCATAGCTTCAAATGACATGTTAACCCGGACATGTCAAATCAGTTTGGTTTGCCCTGGGTGACCTTGACACCGTGAATCGACTGACAAGATTCAGGGCACTGTGCCATGAAGGGGAGTGGCCTGACTACCATCCACATCGCTCTGGCCAAACACCACGCCCACTACTGTTTCTTCTAATGTGTGGAGCGATCGATAGAGCAGCAGAGTTACATTCAGGATGAGTCCTCAGGCTAGTTCAGGAGCCTACTGTATGTGACTTTTATTCAGGATGAGTCCTCAGGCTAGTTCAGGAGCCTACTGTATGTGACTTTTATTCAGGATGAGTCCTCAGTAGGGTTGCATATTTTGGGGAATATTCAGAGGTGGAAACTTTCAGTGGGAATTAATGGGAATATATGGGAATTCACAGAAATATATGCTAATTAATATGAATATCATTTATATTTAGATGTGTTTTTTTGCATTGGATATATTTACCATATCATATGGAAACAGAAACATAAACCTTTTACCTTATCATAAGTAGACATAATTGCAAATGATTAAATCCTTCTAAAATAAAAATCATTTAGTTACAAATTGAACTTTAATTAAATGAGTTGACTCTTCACATGGGAGGATTTCACTGAACAACAAAATAAAGGGAACATTAAATGATCCATCGCATCTCCCAAAAATGTTTTCAACATGCATCTGTAAAATGATAGTCTAGAAACTAAATCTTTGGTTGTCTTCCTCTCAGGCTTCCATGTCTTCTCCCTGGACCTCCTCAATGTCCACCTCTTGAACATCAGACTCTGAGGCCTCAGCTTCACTGTCACTTTCCAACCTTGTTGAGGATGGCTCGTTGTCGGACTCAAAAAGCCTCAAATTTGCCCGGATGCCCACCAATTTTTCAACCCTTGTATTGGTCAGCCTGTTGCGTGCTTTGGTGTGTGTGTGTGTTCCCAAACAAGGACCAATTGTGCTCTGAGGCGGCTGATGTTGGTGGGATTTGGAGGATGATGGAGGCAACATGGGAAAGGGCCTCAGATACACAAAGTCCCATCGCATCAGCCACCTGGTGGAAATGTTGGCACGATTGCCATATTGCATCTCCATCCCAAAGCCCTTGCTTGGAAGTGTACTTCACCAGACTACCAATAACCTTGCCCTCATCCAGGCCAAGGTGGCAAGACATGGTAGTGATGACACCATAGGCCTTGTTGATCTCTGCACCATGCTCTTGCCA
The DNA here is from genome assembly GCF_965601325.2 of Salmo salar. Lineage (NCBI taxonomy): Eukaryota > Metazoa > Chordata > Actinopteri > Salmoniformes > Salmonidae > Salmo > Salmo salar. The sequence goes on from NC_138292.1 coordinate 7,426,656, forward strand.
GCATACTTGGGGTCCAACATATATGCTGCGGCGTGTATGGACTTCAGGCAGAAGTCTTCACGCTTTTTGATGTATTTCAGAACTGCAGTTTCCTCTGCTTGGAGCAACAGTGAAGTGGGCAGGGCAGTATGGATTTCTTCTCTTACATCTGCAAGCAGAGTCTGAACATCAGACAGGATGGCATTGTCTCCCTCAATCCGTGCAATGGCTACTGCAATAGGTTTCAGGCTGCTTACCCCTCTCTCCCAAAATACATCATCCAGGAGGATCCTCTTGATGGGGCTGTCCATATAGGCAGATTGTGATATGGCCTTTTCTTGGAGAGACTCCTTCCCCTCCAGGAGACTGTCAAACATGACACCACCACCCCAATGGGTGTTGCTGGGCAGCTTCAATGTGGTGCTCCTATTCTTCTCACTTTGCTTGGTGAGGTAGATTGCTGCTATAACTTGATGACCCTTCACATACCTAACCATTTCCTTGTAGAGTGTATCCATTGTTTTCAGTGCTATGATGTCCTTGAGGAGCAGATTCAATTCATGAGCAGCACAGCCAGTGGGTGTGATGTGAGGGTAGGACTCCTCCACTTTAAACCAAGATGTTTGCAGCATTGTCTGTCACCAGTGCAAATACCTTCTGTGGTCCAAGGTCATTGATGGCTGCCTTCAGCTCATCTGAAATGTAGAGACCGGTGTGTCTGTTGTTCCTTGTGTCTGTGCTCTTGTAGAATACTGGTTGAGGGGTGGAGCTGATGTAGTTCATTATTTCTTGGCCACAAACATTCAACCACCCATCAGAGATGATTGTAATAGTCTGCTTTCTCTATGATTTGCTTGACCTTCACTTGAACTATGTTGAACTCTGCATCCAGCAAATGAGTAGATAAAGCATGTCTGGTTGGAGGGGTGTATGCTGGGAGAAGAACATTCAGAAATCTCTTCCAATACACATTGCCTGTGAGCATCAGAGGTGAACCAGTTTGTATACACAGCTCGAGCAAGACATTCATCAGCATTTCTCTGACTACGTTCCTCCATTGAGTAAAAACAAACTTCTGATTCCAGGAGGACCATGAGCTGTTGCTATCGATAAGGTGTCTGATTCATCATTTTCACCTCAAATAGAAGTAGAGGGACTTTGGTCAGAGGTTGCTTGTTGTGAGCGCTGAGGGAACTTTATGCACTTGGCCAGATGATTCTCCATCTTTGTCGCATTCTTCACATATGATTTGCCACAGTATTTGCAAATGTACTCAGCTTTTCCTTCTACATTAGCTGCAGTGAAATAGTTACACCGTTAGATTAAACACTCCTTTGTAAGATAAATGTTTTAACATGAAACATGTATGGAAACAGGTGAATTAACAATCCTCAGTTAGCAGGCTCAAGCAAGCTAAAACCCACATGATAGCAAAAACTAACTAGCCTAAATTGTTAACAAGTTAGAAGTTATTTAAACACACTTTGCTGTAGGCTACTATTTACTAGTTAACAAAAATCATGTATGTCATATAAAATATATTCACCCCACCCAGTATTGTAATCAAAACTTACCAGAAAGCATGTAGTCCTTGGCTCAGACAGTGTAGTAGTGTGAGCTCATTAGTGTGCAATATCTTGAGAATCAGCTGTACATGTGATGGAAGAATGCTCTGTGCATGCAGAGGGTTGCAATTCCATTGAATTGGGGATAGTTTAACCAAAATATGCCACAAGACCTAGAATTGCCTTTTGTGTATCCCACAAAAAAGGTTCACAGTTATAAGCTACCATTTTTTTGATGAATTTAAGCAAAATGGCTTAACTTCCCATTGAAAAATTCCAGAAATTTACTGGAAAGTTTGCGACCCTTTGCAACCCTAGTCCTCAGGGTAGTTCAGGAGCCTACTGTATGACTTTTATTTGATGTATCTGGTCTCTCCTCATCACTACATTAGCTATATTGATTTTATCGGGAGGTATCTTATTCCATCCCGTTACTTAGATTTGTGTGTATTAGGACGTTATTGTGGAATTGTTAGATATTACTTGTTAGATACTGCTGCACTGTCAACTAGAAGCACAAGCATTTCGCTACACTCGCAATAACATCTGCTAACCATGTGTATGTGACCAATAACATCTGCTAACCAGGTGTATGTGACCAATAACAAAGACTTTCAATACTGCATATCGTCCTCCAGTGACCAACCAACCCATTCTCATTAAAGGGATCGGGATCATGTCACTATGAGGTGTGTGTGTACAGTATTCACTCCAGAAATGAGGTCAGGGGTCAGGCAGCAGAATCATGGGCAGGGGTTTGTAACCAGGCTACAGACAGTCAGCCAATTGTTGCTTTAAAGTCAACTCCTGAAAGGAGTGCCACTACAACCTTTTAAAGTGAAAGGAAATTCACAAGAACTCCAACATCAATTTAGAGTTGAGACACAAGCTGCATGCGGACCACAATCCTTTGGGAATATTTTTCTGCTTCAACAGTTTTATAATGTCTATTTATAGCTTGGCCCTGAGCCAAGTGCCGTTAGATGGTTACTTTAATACACTGGGCTGTTGCTACAGGAGGATCCTGCAGTCAGTCAGAGGGTTACTTTAACACACTGAGCTGTTGCTACAGGAGGATCCTGCAGTCAGTCAGAGGGTTACTTTAACACACTGAGCTGTTGCTACAGGAGGATCCTGCAGTCAGTCAGAGGGTTACTTTAATACACTGAGCTGTTGCTACAGGAGGATCCTGCAGTCAGTCAGAGGGTTACTTTAATACACTGAGCTGTTGCTACAGGAGGATCCTGCAGTCAGTCAGAGGGTTACTTTAACACACTGAGCTGTTGCTACAGGAGGATCCTGCAGTCAGTCAGAGGGTTACTTTAACACACTGAGCTGTTGCTACAGGAGGATCCTGCAGTCAGTCAGAGGGTTACTTTAACACACTGGGCTGTTGCTACAGGAGGATGCTGCAGTCAGTCAGAGGGTTACTTTAATACACTGGGCTGTTGCTACAGGAGGATCCTGCAGTCAGTCAGAGGGTTACTTTAACACACTGGGCTGTTGCTACAGGAGGATCCTGCAGTCAGTCAGAGGGTTACTTTAATACACTGGGCTGTTGCTACAGGAGGATCCTGCAGTCAGTCAGAGGGTTACTTTAACACACTGAGCTGTTGCTACAGGAGGATCCTGCAGTCAGTCAGAGGGTTACTTTAACACACTGAGCTGTTGCTACAGGAGGATCCTGCAGTCAGTCAGAGGGTTACTTTAACACACTGGGCTGTTGCTACAGGAGGATGCTGCAGTCAGTCAGAGGGTTACTTTAATACACTGGGCTGTTGCTACAGGAGGATCCTGCAGTCAGTCAGAGGGTTACTTTAACACACTGGGCTGTTGCTACAGGAGGATCCTGCAGTCAGTCAGAGGGTTACTTTAATACACTGGGCTGTTGCTACAGGAGGATGCTGCAGTCAGTCAGAGGGTTACTTTAACACACTGGGCTGTTGCTACAGGAGGATCCTGCAGTCAGTCAGAGGGTTACTTTAACACACTGAGCTGTTGCTACAGGAGGATGCTGCAGTCAGTCAGAGGGTTACTTTAACACACTGGGCTGTTGCTACAGGAGGATACTTGGACAGAATGACAGTGTTGAATTAAGTCTTAAATTCCACACTGACAGCCCATATGTAGGCTAACTATACTGAACAAATATCAACGCAGCATGAAATAAAAGATCCTATAAATTTTCCATACCGACAAAAAAACGTATTTCTTTCAAATTTTGTGCAGAAATTTGTATATATCCCTCTCAGTGAGCATTTCTCCTTTGCCAAGATAATCCATCCACCTGACAGGTGTGGCATATCAAGAAGCTGATTAAATGGCATGATCATTACATAAGTGCACCATGTGCTGGGGACAATAAAAGACCACTCTAAAATGTGCAGTTCTGTTACACAACACAATGCCATGTCTCAAGTTGAGGGAGTGTGCAATTGGCATGCTGACTGCAGGAATGTCCACCAGAGCTGTTGCCAGAGAATTGAATGTTAATTTCTCTACCACAAGCCTTCTGCAGTGTTGTTTTAGAGAATTTATCAGTACAATCAACTGGCCTCACAACCGCAGACCATGTGTAACACGCCAGTCCAGGACCACATCTGGCTTCTTCACCTGCGGGATTGTCTGAGACCAGCCACCCGGACAGCTGATGAAACTGAAGAGTATTTCTGTCTTCAATAAAGCCTTTTTGTGGGGGTAAACTTATTCTGATTGGCTGGGCCAGGCTCCCCAGAGGGTGGGCCTATGCCTTCACAGTCCCATCCATGGCTGCTCCCCTGCCCAGTCATGTGAAATCCATAGATTAGGACCTAATGAATTCATTTCAATTGACTGATTGCCTTATATGAACTGTAACAAGTTAAAATTGTTGAAACTGTTGTGTTTTTAATTTTGTTCAGTATAGTTTGGTCTTGAGAAGAGACTGTCACAGTATATACAGTAGGCTAGCCCTGTAGTAATAACACAGCTGACACGAGGCCTGTAGTAATAACACAGCTGACACGAGGCCTGTAGTAATAACACAGCTGACACGAGGCCTGTAGTAATAACACAGCGGACACGAGGCCTGTAGTAATAACACAGCGGACACGAGGCCTGTCGTAATAACACAGCTGACACGAGGCCTGTAGTAATAACACAGCGGACACGAGGCCTGTAGTAATAACACAGCTGATACGAGCCCTGTAGTAATAACACAGCTGACACGAGCCCTGTAGTAATAACACAGCGGACACGAGGCCTGTAGTAATAACACAGCTGACACGAGCCCTGTAGTAATAACACAGCTGACACGAGGCCTGTAGTAATAACACAGCTGACACGAGGCCTGTAGTAATAACACAGCGGACACGAGGCCTGTAGTAATAACACAGCGGACACGAGGCCTGTAGTAATAACACAGCGGACACGAGGCCTGTAGTAATAACACAGCGGACACGAGGCCTGTAGTAATAACACAGCGGACACGAGGCCTGTAGTAATAACACAGCGGACACGAGACCTGTAGTAATACACAGCGGACACGAGGCCTGTAGTAATAACACAGCTGACACGAGGCCTGTAGTAATAACACAGCTGACACGAGGCCTGTAGTAATAACACAGCTGACACGAGGCCTGTAGTAATAACACAGCTGACACGAGGCCTGTAGTAATAACACAGCTGTCACGAGGCCTGTAGTAATAACACAGCTGACACGAGGCCTGTAGTAATAACACAGCTGACACGAGGCCTGTAGTAATAACACAGCGGACACGAGGCCTGTACTAATAACACGGCATATCTGAAATGCTCAACTTCAGAAAAGACACACTGCATAACTGACAGGTGTGGGAAAGTATGTCTGAACCCTTAACATAAGCAGTAAGGACAACTTCTCTGGCTAAACAAAGGATTGAGAAAGTCAATTTAAAGGAAAATGACAAATGCTCTTAATCCTATGTCATGGTGTAGCCTAAATCCTGTGATCTACGTGGACATTCATAGCATTTCTTAGTGTACAGTAGGACTACGTAGATTAAATTATTCATTCTCAAAACCTAACACGGGAAAATACGCCTAATGTGAGCATGCAGGCTAATATGCAGGCTAATATGCAAGCTAATATACAGTCATGTAGGTGGCAAGATTAGAAAGTGTACATTTTTATAACAAAAAATACATGTTTTTGTCACATTCACCAGATGGATGCAGTGAAATGTGTTGAGGGTTCAGTGCCTTGCTCAAGCGTTCGTCAACCGATTTTCTTCTTATTTTACCTTGTCTGCTGGATGGTCTAACACGCTATTGGTGTGTTCTCAGCCTTTGCTTGAGTTGGGTTGACACAAGGAAACTCTGCAAACGATGGAACATGAACCATGTATCGCAGATAACAACAAAGTATAGGCTGTCGCACAATAAGTTCAGAATAAACATTTTATGAATATTGTGGTAAACATAGTGCTACTAAATCACTCAGCCTTCAGATGATTCCAAAAGTAAAAGAACACACCTTGGGAATCATGACTCGTAACAACGTTTGATTTGTTGAATCAATTCAACAGGAGGCTTATGTAAGTCGTCTCTAAGCACTGCTCTGCTGGCCCAGAAAGAGTTGGGCAAAAAAGAGAGGGAGAGGCCCTCGGTCTGTCAGCAGTCCACATGCAGCTCCACACTCACTGACAATGAGAGCCATGCATCCTGCAGGCTTAGCATGCACAGTCCCACACATCCAGCCACCCGCTACCTCCTGGCTGGCTGAGAGTGAGAACACACATCCAGCCACCCCCTACCTCCTGGCTGGCTGAGAGTGAGAACACACATCCAGCCACCCCCTACCTCCTGGCTGGCTGAGAGTGAGAACACACATCCAGCCACCCCCTACCTCCTGGCTGGCTGAGAGTGAGAACACACATCCAGCCACCCCCTACCTCCTGGCTGGCTGAGAGTGAGAACACACATCCAGCCACCCCCTACCTCCTGGCTGGCTGAGAGTGAGAACACACATCCAGCCACACCCTACCTCCTGGCTGGCTGAGAGTGAGAACACACATCCAGCCACACCCTACCTCCTGGCTGGCTGAGAGTGAGAACACACATCCAGCCACCCCCTACCTCCTGGCTGGCTGAGAGTGAGAACACACATCCAGCCACCCCCTACCTCCTGGCTGGCTGAGAGTGAGAACACACATCCAGCCACCCCCTACCTCCTGGCTGGCTGAGAGTGAGAACACACATCCAGCCACACCCTACCTCCTGGCTGGCTGAGAGTGAGAACACACATCCAGCCACCCCCTACCTCCTGGCTGGCTGAGAGTGAGAACACACATCCAGCCACCCCCTACCTCCTGGCTGGCTGAGAGTGAGAACACACATCCAGCCACCCCCTACCTCCTGGCTGGCTGAGAGTGAGAACACACATCCAGCCACCCCCTACCTCCTGGCTGGCTGAGAGTGAGAACACACATCCAGCCACCCCCTACCTCCTGGCTGGCTGAGAGTGAGAACACACATCCAGCCACCCCCTACCTCCTGGCTGGCTGAGAGTGAGAACACACATCCAGCCACCCCCTACCTCCTGGCTGGCTGAGAGTGAGAACACACATCCAGCCACCCCCTACCTCCTGGCTGGCTGAGAGTGAGAACACACATCCAGCCACCCCCTACCTCCTGGCTGGCTGAGAGTGAGAACACACATCCAGCCACCCCCTACCTCCTGGCTGGCTGAGAGTGAGAACACACATCCAGCCACCCCCTACCTCCTGGCTGGCTGAGAGTGAGAACACACATCCAGCCACCCCCTACCTCCTGGCTGGCTGAGAGTGAGAACACACATCCAGCCACCCCCTACCTCCTGGCTGGCTGAGAGTGAGAACACACATCCAGCCACCCCCTACCTCCTGGCTGGCTGAGAGTGAGAACACACGGCACTAGCCATTGTTAATCCAAGCAGGCATCCATCCTGTTGGCTACAGCTGAGAGCCCCACTAGCTAAACACACACACACTGCTTTATCACATTGTGCTGCATACAAGCTGTTTAAATAGGATGTTCTGCTGATATAAACTTGCAGGGCAGAGTTCACATACCAACCGTTCCAGAGAGCATTCAGCACTTCATCTGTACTACAGCTGAGAGGAACCATGGGAGAATGTGTTGTTGAGAGTTGGTAGTTTCCATTTAAAATTCATAATGAGTAAAACCATTTGTCAAAACAGCTGCTACAGTGTGTTGTCTGTGACAGTCAGTCCTGTACCTACAGTGTCTTGTCTGTGACAGTCAGTCCTGTACCTACAGTGTCTCTGACAGTCAGTCCTCTACCTACAGTGTCTCTGACAGTCAGTCCTCTACCTACAGTGTCTCTGACAGTCAGTCCTGTACCTACAGTGTCTCTGACAGTCAGTCCTCTACCTACAGTGTCTCTGACAGTCAGTCCTGTACCTACAGTGTCTTGTCTGTGACTGTCAGTCCTGTACCTACAGTGTCTCTGACAGTCACTCCTCTACCTACAGTGTCTCTGACAGTCAGTCCTCTACCTACAGTGTCTCTGACAGTCAGTCCTCTACCTACAGTGTCTCTGACAGTCAGTCCTCTACCTACAGTGTCTCTGACAGTCAGTCCTGTACCTACAGTGTCTCTGACAGTCAGTCCTCTACCTACAGTGTCTCTGACAGTCAGTCCTGTACCTACAGTGTCTTGTCTGTGACTGTCAGTCCTCTACCTACAGTGTCTCTGACAGTCACTCCTCTACCTACAGTGTCTCTGACAGTCAGTCCTCTACCTACAGTGTCTCTGACAGTCAGTCCTGTACCTACAGTGTCTCTGACAGTCAGTCCTCTACCTACAGTGTCTCTGACAGTCAGTCCTCTACCTACAGTGTCTCTGACAGTCAGTCCTCTACCTACAGTGTCTCTGACAGTCAGTCCTCTACCTACAGTGTCTTGTCTGTGACTGTCAGTTCTGTACCTACAGTGTCTCTGACAGTCAGTCCTCTACCTACAGTGTCTCTGACAGTCAGTCCTCTACCTACAGTGTCTCTGACAGTCAGTCCTCTACCTACAGTGTCTCTGACAGTCAGTCCTGTACCTACAGTGTCTCTGACAGTCAGTCCTGTACCTACAGTGTCTCTGACAGTCAGTCATGTACCTACAGTGTCTCTGACAGTCAGTCATGTACCTACAGTGTCCCTGACAGTCAGTCATGTACCTACAGTGTCTCTGACAGTCAGTCATGTACCTACAGTGTCTCTGACAGTCAGTCCTCTACCTACAGTGTCTCTGACAGTCAGTCCTGTACCTACAGTGTCTTGTCTGTGACTGTCAGTCCTGTACCTACAGTGTCTCTGACAGTCACTCCTCTACCTACAGTGTCTCTGACAGTCAGTCCTCTACCTACAGTGTCTCTGACAGTCAGTCCTCTACCTACAGTGTCTCTGACAGTCAGTCCTGTACCTACAGTGTCTCTGACAGTCAGTCCTCTACCTACAGTGTCTCTGACAGTCAGTCCTGTACCTACAGTGTCTTGTCTGTGACTGTCAGTCCTCTACCTACAGTGTCTCTGACAGTCACTCCTCTACCTACAGTGTCTCTGACAGTCAGTCCTCTACCTACAGTGTCTCTGACAGTCAGTCCTCTACCTACAGTGTCTCTGACAGTCAGTCCTGTACCTACAGTGTCTCTGACAGTCAGTCCTCTACCTACAGTGTCTCTGACAGTCAGTCCTCTACCTACAGTGTCTCTGACAGTCAGTCCTCTACCTACAGTGTCTCTGACAGTCAGTCCTCTACCTACAGTGTCTTGTCTGTGACTGTCAGTCCTGTACCTACAGTGTCTCTGACAGTCACTCCTCTACCTACAGTGTCTCTGACAGTCAGTCCTCTACCTACAGTGTCTCTGACAGTCAGTCCTCTACCTACAGTGTCTCTGACAGTCAGTCCTCTACCTACAGTGTCTCTGACAGTCAGTCCTCTACCTACATTGTCTCTGACAGTCAGTCCTGTACCTACAGTGTCTCTGACAGTCAGTTCTGTACCTACAGTGTCTCTGACAGTCAGTCCTCTACCTACAGTGTCTCTGACAGTCAGTCCTCTACCTACAGTGTCTCTGACAGTCAGTCCTGTACCTACAGTGTCTCTGACAGTCAGTCATGTACCTACAGTGTCTCTGACAGTCAGTCCTCTACCTACAGTGTCTCTGACAGTCAGTCCTCAACCTACAGTGTCTCTGACAGTCAGCCCTCTACCTACAGTGTCTCTGACAGTCAGTCCTCTACCTACAGTGTCTCTGACAGTCAATCCTCTACCTACAGTGTCTGTGACGGGAGCCAGTTAGGACTTGATAGGCTGTAGAACTAGAGCCATGAAACATACATGAATATACCCACTGTAGGCTACATCTGTAGAACTAGAGCCATGAAACATACATGAATATACCTACTGTAGGCTACGTAATGTAGAACTAGAGCCATGAAACATACATGAATATACCTACTGTAGGCTACATCTGTAGAACTAGAGCCATGAAACATACATGAATATACCTACTGTAGGCTACATAATGTAGAACTAGAGCCATGAAACATACATGAATATACCTACTGTAGGCTACATCTGTAGAACTAGAGCCATGAAACATACATGAATATACCTACTGTAGGCTACATAATGTAGAACTAGAGCCATGAAACATACATGAATATACCTACTGTAGGCTACATCTGTAGAACTAGAGCCATGAAACATACATGAATATACCTACTGTAGGCTACGTAATGTAGAACTAGAGCCATGAAACATACATGAATATACCTACTGTAGGCTACGTAATGTAGAACTAGAGCCATGAAACATACATGAATATACCCACTGTAGGCTACGTAATGTAGAACTAGAGCCATGAAACATACATGAATATACCTACTGTAGGCTACGTAATGTAGAACTAGAGCCATGAAACATACATGAATATACCCACTGTAGGCTACGTAATGTAGAACTAGAGCCATGAAACATACATGAATATACCTACTGTAGGCTACGTAATGTAGAACTAGAGCCATGAAACATACATGAATATACCCACTGTAGGTAGGTGGCCTATACCTGTTGTTGATGTCCCCAGTACGTAGCCTGTGACGCTACGTACTGTAGATTCATATACCCACTGTAGGCTACGTACTGTAGATTCATGTACCCACTGTAGGCTACGTACTGTAGATTCATATACCCACTGTAGGCTACGTACTGTAGATTCATGTACCCACTGTAGGCTACGTACTGTAGATTCATGTACCCACTGTAGGCTACGTACTGTAGATTCATGTACCCACTGTAGGCTACGTACTGTAGATTCATGTACCCACTGCAGGCTACGTACTGTAGATTCATGTACCCACTGTAGACTACATACTGTAGATTCATGTACCCACTGTAGGCTACGTACTGTAGATTCATGTACCCACTGTAGTCTACGTACTGTAGATTCATGTACCCACTTTAGGCTACGTATTGTAGATTCATGTACCCACTGTAGGCTACGTACTTTAGATTCATGTACCCACTGTAGGCTACGTACTGTAGATTCATGTACCCACTGTAGGCTACGTACTGTAGATTCATGTACCCACTGTAGGCTACGTACTGTAGATTCATATACCCACTCTAGGCTATGTACTGTAGATTCATGTACCCACTGTAGGCTACGTACTGTAGATTCATGTACCCACTGTAGACTACATACTGTAGATTCATGTACCCACTGTAGGCTACATACTGTAGATTCATATACCCTCTGTAGGCTATGTACTGTAGATTCATGTACCCGCTGTAGGCTACATACTGTAGATTCATGTACCCACTGCAGGCTATGTACTGTAGATTCATGTACCTACTGTAGGCTACGTACTGTAGATTCATGTACCCACTGTAGACTACATACTGTAGATTCATGTACCCACTGTAGGCTACATTCTGTAGATTCATATACCCACTGTAGGCTACGTACTGTAGATTCATGTACCCACTGTAGGCTACGTACTGTAGATTCATTGCAGCAGATATGTGGATATCTAGCCTAATCTCAGCACCCAGAACCAAATCAGCTACTGGATGTTAATGTTATGGCTGTAACGAGAGACCAGTGGATATGTGATGTTATACCAGAGACCAGTGGATATGTGATGTTATACCAGAGACCAGTGGATATGTGATGTTATACCAGTGGATATGTGATGTTATACCGGAGACCAGTGGATATGTGATGTTATACCGGAGACCAGTGGATATGTGATGTTATACCAGAGACCAGTGGATATGTGATGTTATACCAGAGACCAGTGGATATGTGATGTTATACCAGAGACCAGTGGATATGTGATGTTATACCGGAGACCAGTGGATATGTGATGTTATACCAGAGACCAGTGGATATGTGATGTTATACCAGAGACCAGTGGATATGTGATGTTATACCAGTGGATATGTGATGTTATACCAGAGACCAGTGGATATGTGATGTTATACTAGAGACCAGTGGATATGTGATGTTATACCAGAGACCAGTGGATATGTGATGTTATACCAGTGGATATGTGATGTTATACCGGAGACCAGTGGATATGTGATGTTATACCGGAGACCAGTGGATATGTGATGTTATACCAGAGACCAGTGGATATGTGATGTTATACCAGAGACCAGTGGATATGTGATGTTATACCGGAGACCAGTGGATATGTGATGTTATACCAGAGACCAGTGGATATGTGATGTTATACCAGAGACCAGTGGATATGTGATGTTATACCAGTGGATATGTGATGTTATACCAGAGACCAGTGGATATGTGATGTTATACCAGAGACCAGTGGATATGTGATGTTATACCAGTGGATATGTGATGTTATACCGGAGACCAGTGGATATGTGATGTTATACCAGAGACCAGTGGATATGTGATGTTATACCAGAGACCAGTGGATATGTGATGTTATACCAGTGGATATGTGATGTTATACCAGAGACCAGTGGATATGTGATGTTATACCAGTGGATATGTGATGTTATACCAGAGACCAGTGGATAGGTGATGTTATACCAGTGGATATGTGATGTTATACCAGAGACCAGTGGATATGTGATGTTATACCAGAGACCAGTGGATATGTGATGTTATACCGGAGACCAGTGGATATGTGATGTTATACCAGTGGATATGTGATGTTATACCAGAGACCAGTGGATATGTGATGTTATACCAGAGACCAGTGGATATGTGATGTTATATCAGTGGATATGTGATGTTATACCAGTGGATATGTGATGTTATACCAGAGACCAGTGGATAGGTGATGTTATACCAGAGACCAGTGGATATGTGATGTTATACCAGTGGATAGGTGATGTTATACCAGAGACCAGTGGATAGGTGATGTTATACCAGTGGATAGGTGATGTTATACCAGAGACCAGTGGATATGTGATGTTATACCAGAGACCAGTGGATATGTGATGTTATACCAGTGGATATGTGATGTTATACCAGAGACCAGTGGATATGTGATGTTATACCAGTGGATATGTGATGTTATACCAGAGACCAGTGGATAGGTGATGTTATACCAGTGGATATGTGATGTTATACCAGAGACCAGTGGATATGTGGTGTTATACCAGTGGATATGTGATGTTATACCAGTGGATATGTGATGTTATACCAGAGACCAGTGGATAGGTGATGTTATACCAGAGACCAGTGGATATGTGATGTTATACCAGTGGATATGTGATGTTATACCAGAGACCAGTGGATATGTGATGTTATACCAGTGGATATGTGATGTTATACCAGTGGATATGTGATGTTATACCAGAGACCAGTGGATATGTGATGTTATACCAGTGGATATGTGATGTTATACCGGAGACCAGTGGATATGTGATGTTATACCAGAGACCAGTGGATATGTGATGTTATACCAGAGACCAGTGGATATGTGATGTTATACCAGTGGATATGTGATGTTATACCAGAGACCAGTGGATATGTGATGTTATACCAGTGGATATGTGATGTTATACCAGAGACCAGTGGATAGGTGATGTTATACCAGTGGATATGTGATGTTATACCAGAGACCAGTGGATATGTGATGTTATACCAGAGACCAGTGGATATGTGATGTTATACCGGAGACCAGTGGATATGTGATGTTATACCAGTGGATATGTGATGTTATACCAGAGACCAGTGGATATGTGATGTTATACCAGAGACCAGTGGATATGTGATGTTATACCAGTGGATATGTGATGTTATACCAGAGACCAGTGGATAGGTGATGTTATACCAGAGACCAGTGGATATGTGATGTTATACCAGTGGATAGGTGATGTTATACCAGAGACCAGTGGATAGGTGATGTTATACCAGTGGATAGGTGATGTTATACCAGAGACCAGTGGATATGTGATGTTATACCAGAGACCAGTGGATATGTGATGTTATACCAGTGGATATGTGATGTTATACCAGAGACCAGTGGATATGTGATGTTATACCAGTGGATATGTGATGTTATACCAGAGACCAGTGGATAGGTGATGTTATACCAGTGGATATGTGATGTTATACCAGAGACCAGTGGATATGTGGTGTTATACCAGTGGATATGTGATGTTATACCAGTGGATATGTGATGTTATACCAGAGACCAGTGGATAGGTGATGTTATACCAGAGACCAGTGGATATGTGATGTTATACCAGTGGATATGTGATGTTATACCAGAGACCAGTGGATATGTGATGTTATACCAGTGGATATGTGATGTTATACCAGTGGATATGTGATGTTATACCAGAGACCAGTGGATATGTGATGTTATACCAGAGACCAGTGGATATGTGATGTTATACCAGTGGATATGTGATGTTATACCAGAGACCAGTGGATATGTGATGTTATACCAGTGGATATGTGATGTTATACCAGTGGATATGTGATGTTATACCAGAGACCAGTGGATATGTGATGTTATACCAGAGACCAGTGGATATGTGATGTTATACCAGTGGATATGTGATGTTATACCAGAGACCAGTGGATAGGTGATGTTATACCAGAGACCAGTGGATATGTGATGTTATACCAGTGGATATGTGATGTTATACCAGAGACCAGTGGATATGTGATGTTATACCAGTGGATATGTGATGTTATACCAGAGACCAGTGGATATGTGATGTTATATCAGAGACCAGTGGATATGTGATGTTATACCAGAGACCAGTGGATATGTGATGTTATACCAGAGACCAGTGGATATGTGATGTTATACCAGAGACCAGTGGATATGTGATGTTATACCAGAGACCAGTGGATATGTGATGTTATACCAGTGGATATGTGATGTTATACCAGAGACCAGTGGATATGTGATGTTATACCAGAGACCAGTGGATAGGTGATGTTATACCAGAGACCAGTGGATATGTGATGTTATACCAGAGACCAGTGGATATGTGATGTTATACCAGTGCATATGTGATGTTATACCAGAGACCAGTGGATAGGTTATGTTATACCAGAGGATATGTGATGTTAATGTTATACAAGAGACTAATGGTCAGTGGATATCTGAAACTGATCCCAAAATGTACCATGTCCTACCAACTCAACTTTGACCACACAAATACTGTAGGAATGCCTTAACCCATCAACAACCTTAGTACCCCACACTGTTCCCCTGAGCGGCCCGCGCTGTTCCCCCGGAGCGGCCCGCGCTGTTCCCCCGGAGCGGCCCGCGCTGTTCCCCCGGAGCGGCCCGCGCTGTTCTTCATCTCAAAAACTTTAACAACACATAAGCATGCTTTGACATTTTCAGATGCACGGTTCAGGACTTTCATTATGACTTTGCTTTTACACCGCCGACACTGCTCCGTTACACCGCCGACACTGCGCCATTACACCGTAGTAGTATACATTGGAGTGAAGCACAGACTGACACAACAACAGTGTTGTAGTCTGAGTTTGTTTAGTTTGTAGTTTTGGAATGGTTTCCTGTTTATCACCTGGTAGCATGGGACTGTCTGGGGTTGTGACCTGTCTGTACCAGCAATTCTGCCGCCCACATTCCTCGCTGGAGAGATAAGATGGATAGCTGACCCTGTGGACAGAAAGGTCAAGCGCTCATAGCAGGCATGAGAGAAATGTCATTTTATAAAGAAGCCTATCTTCATTCCTATATTCAGTGCAACTTCCTGTTTTGAGGAGGCACAGAGGGCTAGTTTACCATCATCAGTTTAGCTGTATTCTTGTTCTTCCTCTTTTAGGGCTATGTTGAAGATAACAACAAGAGGATTCTAATATCCCATAACTCTTTGCATAAATGAGGAAGAATTCTAGACAAAGGGACCAGTGATAGTAGTTATTACATTGTTCTAACCTGGGTATCTTCAACCTAGATTTAGGGCCTACAAAGAGGATTATCTTCGTTCCTATTTTCAGTGCAATGTCCTCTTTTGACGAGGCAAAAATGTCTAATTAGTTTCCCCATTATCACTGTAGTTTTGTGAAGTTGTATTCTCGTTCTTCCTCATGTCCATCATATAAGCCTTTACACATCCCTCTCCCTCTCTCCTCCAGACATATGTTCTTCCTGCACATAAAGGAGGAGCTGGACAGTGGCAGCCTGCAGATGGAAGCTGAGCAGGCCACGGAGCTGTGTGCCCTCCTAGCCCAGGCTGAGTACGGAGACTACAACCAGAACACAGCCAAGTACTGCTCCAGCCAGATCTTCAGACAGGAGCCTGACCTGGCAACCATCAACAGGTTAGCACAGCAATGACTAACTTGACTCCACCTGCATTCCATTTCCTACTAAGTACTTCTCTGTGCTGACTTGTAGAACTGCTGTAGATACAAGATGATAAAAGTATTACCTTTTTGATTTGTGAAGGCCATCTGAACAGCTGACTAAACTATGGTTTGGTCTTCTGTTATTGCCTTGATGTGGGAGGAGCCTAAGTACTCCCAAATCAGCATATAAATGGGATTCACAACATCTGTCCATAAAACACCAGGCTGCTGACTCAGCTAGCCCTGCAGCTACGTACATTCACTACTGGGCACTAAAGTACAGTTCTCATTCCTCATGTGTTTAGTTTAGTTTTAGTACATTTTATTTTGTAGATAAAAAAAATAATTATATAATAAAAAAAACAACCAGTGTGTAACGCCCTGGCCATAGAGAAGGTTTTTTTGTTCTTTATTTTGGTTAGGCCAGGGTGTTACATTGGGTGGGCGTTCTATGTTCCTTTTTCTATGTTTTGGTATTTCTTTGTTTTGGGCCATGTGTGTGGCTCCCAATCAGGCACAGCTGAAGCTCGTTGCTGCTGATTGGGAGTCACACATAAGGAGCATGTTTTTCCTTTGGGTTTTGTGGGTAATTGTGTCTGTTTTGAGTATTTTCCTAACAGGACTGTTTGCTGTCGTTTTGTTCATTTTGTAGTGTTCTCTTGTTTATTTGAATTAAAATTCTAATGATGAACACATCCTCTGCTGCACCTTGGTTCCCTCTTCCAGACAGCCGTTACACAGTGGAGGGACAAAAAAATGAAAACCCAGCAGGGATTATTAGGTGGCAGCATTTTAAATAGAATGGAGAAAACATTTTAATTCTATGGGTGGGCCCCCCAGGTGATTGAACAGTATTACAAAAGCAGAAAATGTAACTCTTCTGTCCCGTCCTGCCGTGTCCGTCTGCAGCATCCAGGAGAAGCACCGTGAGCTAGAGGGTCTGAGCCAGGCGTCAGCAGAGTACCAGGCCCTACAACTGGTGTCCTCCCTGGAGAACTACGGGGTGGAGTGGCACTGGGCCAGGGACTCAGAGGGACAGAGGCTGGCTATAGGGGTCGGCCCTGAAGGGGTATCCATCTGTCAGGAGGACTTCAGCCCCATCAACAGGTATATTCACTAAACTGACCTGACTTCCCCCCCATCAACAGGTATATTCACTAAACTAACCTGACTTCCCCCCCACCAACAGGTATATTCACTAAACTAACCTGACTTCCCCCCCACCAACAGGTATATTCACTAAACTAACCTGACTTCACCCCCACCAACAGGTATATTCACTAAACTAACCTGACTTCAGCCCCACCAACAGGTATATTCACTAAACTAACCTGACTTCCCCCCCACCAACAGGTATATTCACTAAACTAACCTGACTTCCCCCCCACCAACAGGTATATTCACTAAACTAACCTGACTTCAGCCCCACCAACAGGTATATTCACTAAACTAACCTGACTTCAGCCCCATCAACAGGTATATTCACTAAACTAACCTGACTTCAGCCCCACCAACAGGTAGATTCACGAAACTAACCTGACTTCAGCC
This sequence comes from Salmo salar, assembly GCF_965601325.2. NCBI lineage: Eukaryota > Metazoa > Chordata > Actinopteri > Salmoniformes > Salmonidae > Salmo > Salmo salar. Next base: position 7,444,582 of record NC_138292.1, read on the forward strand.
CCATCAACAGGTAGATTCACTAAACTAACCTGACTTCAGCCCCACCAACAGGTAGATTCACTAAACTAACCTGACTTCCCCCCCACCAACAGGTATATTCACTAAACTAACCTGACTTCCCCCCCACCAACAGGTATATTCACTAAACTAACCTGACTTCACCCCCACCAACAGGTATATTCACTAAACTAACCTGACTTCAGCCCCACCAACAGGTATATTCACTAAACTAACCTGACTTCCCCCCCACCAACAGGTATATTCACTAAACTAACCTGACTTCCCCCCCACCAACAGGTATATTCACTAAACTAACCTGACTTCAGCCCCACCAACAGGTATATTCACTAAACTAACCTGACTTCAGCCCCATCAACAGGTATATTCACTAAACTAACCTGACTTCAGCCCCACCAACAGGTAGATTCACTAAACTAACCTGACTTCCCCCCCACCAACAGGTATATTCACTAAACTAACCTGACTTCAGCCCCACCAACAGGTATATTCACTAAACTAACCTGACTTCACCCCCACCAACAGGTATATTCACTAAACTAACCTGACTTCCCCCCCACCAACAGGTATATTCACTAAACTAACCTGACTTCAGCCCCACCAACAGGTATATTCACTAAACTAACCTGACTTCAGCCCCACCAACAGGTATATTCACTAAACTAACCTGACTTCACCCCCACCAACAGGTATATTCACTAAACTAACCTGACTTCCCCCCCACCAACAGGTATATTCACTAAACTAACCTGACTTCACCCCCACCAACAGGTATATTCACTAAACTAACCTGACTTCACCCCCACCAACAGGTATATTCACTAAACTAACCTGACTTCAGCCCCACCAACAGGTATATTCACTAAACTAACCTGACTTACCCCCCATCAACAGGTATATTCACTAAACTAACCTGACTTCACCCCCACCAACAGGTATATTCACTAAACTAACCTGACTTCAGCCCCACCAACAGGTATATTCACTAAACTAACCTGACTTCCCCCCCCACCAACAGGTATATTCACTAAACTAACCTGACTTCCCCTGCACCAACAGGTATATTCACTAAACTAACCTGACTTCACCCCCACCAACAGGTATATTCACTAAACTAACCTGACTTCCCCCCCACCAACAGGTATATTCACTAAACTAACCTGACTTCCCCCCCACCAACAGGTATATTCACTAAACTAACCTGACATCACCCCCACCAACAGGTATATTCACTAAACTAACCTGACTTCAGCCCCACCAACAGGTATATTCACTAAACTAACCTGACTTCCCCCCCACCAACAGGTATATTCACTAAACTAACCTGACTTCCCCCCCACCAACAGGTATATTCACTAAACTAACCTGACTTCAGCCCCACCAACAGGTATATTCACTAAACTAACCTGACTTCCCCCCCACCAACAGGTAGATTCACTAAACTAATCTGACTTCCCCCCCACCAACAGGTAGATTCACTAAACTAACCTGACTTCAGCCCCACCAACAGGTATATTCACTAAACTAACCTGACTTCACCCCCACCAACAGGTAAATTCACTAAACTAACCTGACTTCCCCCCCACCAACAGGTATATTCACTAAACTAACCTGACTTCAGCCCCACCAACAGGTATATTCACTAAACTAACCTGACTTCAGCCCCACCAACAGGTATATTCACTAAACTAACCTGACTTCACCCCCACCAACAGGTATATTCACTAAACTAACCTGACTTCACCCCCACCAACAGGTATATTCACTAAACTAACCTGACTTCACCCCCACCAACAGGTATATTCACTAAACTAACCTGACTTCCCCCCCACCAACAGGTATATTCACTAAACTAACCTGACATCACCCCCACCAACAGGTATATTCACTAAACTAACCTGACTTCAGCCCCACCAACAGGTATATTCACTAAACTAACCTGACTTCCCCCCCACCAACAGGTATATTCACTAAACTAACCTGACTTCCCCCCCACCAACAGGTATATTCACTAAACTAACCTGACTTCAGCCCCACCAACAGGTATATTCACTAAACTAACCTGACTTCCCCCCCACCAACAGGTAGATTCACTAAACTAACCTGACTTCCCCCCCACCAACAGGTAGATTCACTAAACTAACCTGACTTCAGCTCCACCAACAGGTATATTCACTAAACTAACCTGACTTCACCCCCACCAACAGGTAAATTCACTAAACTAACCTGACTTCCCCCCCACCAACAGGTATATTCACTAAACTAACCTGACTTCAGCCCCACCAACAGGTATATTCACTAAACTAACCTGACTTCAGCCCCATCAACAGGTATATTCACTAAACTAACCTGACTTCAGCCCCACCAACAGGTAGATTCACGAAACTAACCTGACTTCAGCCCCATCAACAGGTAGATTCACTAAACTAACCTGACTTCAGCCCCACCAACAGGTAGATTCACTAAACTAACCTGACTTCCCCCCCACCAACAGGTATATTCACTAAACTAACCTGACTTCCCCCCCACCAACAGGTATATTCACTAAACTAACCTGACTTCACCCCCACCAACAGGTATATTCACTAAACTAACCTGACTTCAGCCCCACCAACAGGTATATTCACTAAACTAACCTGACTTCCCCCCCACCAACAGGTATATTCACTAAACTAACCTGACTTCCCCCCCACCAACAGGTATATTCACTAAACTAACCTGACTTCAGCCCCACCAACAGGTATATTCACTAAACTAACCTGACTTCAGCCCCACCAACAGGTATATTCACTAAACTAACCTGACTTCACCCCCACCAACAGGTATATTCACTAAACTAACCTGACTTCACCCCCACCAACAGGTATATTCACTAAACTAACCTGACTTCCCCCCCACCAACAGGTATATTCACTAAACTAACCTGACTTCAGCCCCACCAACAGGTATATTCACTAAACTAACCTGACTTACCCCCCACCAACAGGTAGATTCACTAAACTAACCTGACTTCCCCCCCACCAACAGGTAGATTCACTAAACTAACCTGACTTCAGCCCCACCAACAGGTATATTCACTAAACTAACCTGACTTCACCCCCACCAACAGGTAAATTCACTAAACTAACCTGACTTCCCCCCCACCAACAGGTATATTCACTAAACTAACCTGACTTCAGCCCCACCAACAGGTATATTCACTAAACTAACCTGACTTCAGCCCCACCAACAGGTATATTCACTAAACTAACCTGACTTCACCCCCACCAACAGGTATATTCACTAAACTAACCTGACTTCACCCCCACCAACAGGTATATTCACTAAACTAACCTGACTTCACCCCCACCAACAGGTATATTCACTAAACTAACCTGACTTCCCTCCCACCAACAGGTATATTCACTAAACTAACCTGACATCACCCCCACCAACAGGTATATTCACTAAACTAACCTGACTTCAGCCCCACCAACAGGTATATTCACTAAACTAACCTGACTTCCCCCCCACCAACAGGTATATTCACTAAACTAACCTGACTTCCCCCCCACCAACAGGTATATTCACTAAACTAACCTGACTTCAGCCCCACCAACAGGTATATTCACTAAACTAACCTGACTTCCCCCCCACCAACAGGTAGATTCACTAAACTAACCTGACTTCCCCCCCACCAACAGGTAGATTCACTAAACTAACCTGACTTCAGCTCCACCAACAGGTATATTCACTAAACTAACCTGACTTCACCCCCACCAACAGGTATATTCACTAAACTAACCTGACTTCACCCCCACCAACAGGTAAATTCACTAAACTAACCTGACTTCCCCCCCACCAACAGGTATATTCACTAAACTAACCTGACTTCAGCCCCACCAACAGGTATATTCACTAAACTAACCTGACTTCAGCCCCACCAACAGGTATATTCACTAAACTAACCTGACTTCACCCCCACCAACAGGTATATTCACTAAACTAACCTGACTTCACCCCCACCAACAGGTATATTCACTAAACTAACCTGACTTCCCCCCCACCAACAGGTATATTCACTAAACTAACCTGACTTCAGCCCCACCAACAGGTATATTCACTAAACTAACCTGACTTACCCCCCACCAACAGGTAGATTCACTAAACTAACCTGACTTCCCCCCCACCAACAGGTAGATTCACTAAACTAACCTGACTTCAGCCCCACCAACAGGTATATTCACTAAACTAACCTGACTTCACCCCCACCAACAGGTAAATTCACTAAACTAACCTGACTTCCCCCCCACCAACAGGTATATTCACTAAACTAACCTGACTTCAGCCCCACCAACAGGTATATTCACTAAACTAACCTGACTTCAGCCCCACCAACAGGTATATTCACTAAACTAACCTGACTTCACCCCCACCAACAGGTATATTCACTAAACTAACCTGACTTCACCCCCACCAACAGGTATATTCACTAAACTAACCTGACTTCCCCCCCACCAACAGGTATATTCACTAAACTAACCTGACTTCAGCCCCACCAACAGGTATATTCACTAAACTAACCTGACTTCCCCCCCACCAACAGGTATATTCACTAAACTAACCTGACTTCACCCCCACCAACAGGTATATTCACTAAACTAACCTGACTTCAGCCCCACCAACAGGTATATTCACTAAACTAACCTGACTTCCCCCCCCACCAACAGGTATATTCACTAAACTAACCTGACTTCCCCTGCACCAACAGGTATATTCACTAAACTAACCTGACTTCCCCCCCACCAACAGGTATATTCACTAAACTAACCTGACTTCAGCCCCACCAACAGGTATATTCACTAAACTAACCTGACTTCAGTCCCACCAACAGGTATATTCACTAAACTAACCTGACTTCCCCCCCACCAACAGGTATATTCACTAAACTAACCTGACTTCAGCCCCACCAACAGGTATATTCACTAAACTAACCTGACTTCAGTCCCACCAACAGGTATATTCACTAAACTAACCTGACTTCCCCCCCACCAACATGTATATTCACTAAACTAACCTGACTTCCCCCCCACCAACAGGTATATTCACTTAACTAACCTGACTGTGCTTTATGCAAAACATGTTATTTGTTGATGCACTGAAAAAAACTAAAAACTAAAGTTGAGGTCGGCTGCCTGTCTTTTTCTACTGTGCAGTTGTTGTATACAGATGTAGCAAAGTTGACAATATAACACTGACCGGTTATACAAACTCAAGGCAGCATACTTCTGTTAGCGTAGACACCGTTAATATGTGATTATGTCGTTCTGTCTACAGGTCTAGACACACAAGGCAATGCTCTCCTGTTGGACATTAGATATTAAGTTATATAGAGCCTACAATGACTCTCTGTCCTCTGTTCTAGGATCATTTATCCCATCATCCAGATGGCCACCCAGTCAGGGAAGAATGTGTGCATGACCATCACTAAGGACAGTGGTGAGGATGTGGTCCTGCTGTTTAAGATGACAAGCACCAGAGCTGCCAGCGGCCTGTACCGGGCCATCACAGAGACCCACGCCTTCTACAGGTCAGCAACCATGTAGCATGGCTTACATACCAACAACATGCCTTCTACAGGTCAGCAACCATGTAGCATGGCTTACATACCAACAACATGCCTTCTACAGGTCAGCAACCACCAACCATGTAGCATGGCTTACACACCAACAACATGCCTTCTACAGGTCAGCAACCACCAACCATGTAGCATGGCTTACACACCAACAACATGCCTTCTACAGGTCAGCAACCACCAACCATGTAGCATGGCTTACACACCAACAACATGCCTTCTTCAGGTCAGCAACCACCAACCATGTAGCATGGCTTACATACCAACAACATGCCTTCTTCAGGTCAGCAACCACCAACCATGTAGCATGGCTTACATACCAACAACATGCCTTCTACAGGTCAGCAACCACCAACCATGTAGCATGGCTTACATACCAACAACATGCCTTCTACAGGTCAGCAACCACCAACCATGTCGCATGGCTTACATACCAACAACATGCCTTCTTCAGGTCAGCAACCACCAACCATGTAGCATGGCTTACGTACCAACAACATGCTCACACAGGGTGACATTTTCCTCTTGTAAACACATCTCTGCTGTGAGCCAATGTACAGTAAGAAATGATAGTATGCAGCACAATATATGTTGTACATTTTCTGACAATTTCCATGAGTTTAGTTTAGTTTTAGTGTACATGTGGAGTCATTCCAGTTTCACAGTGTAATAACATTTTATAATATTGATTTTAGTGTTTTTGGTCAATAACTGTGATCTTACTTGTCCTTCAGGTGTGACACGGTGACGAATGACGTGATGATGCAGTACAGCCGTGACTTCAAGGGTCACCTGGCGTCTCTCTTCCTCAACGAGAACATCGACCTGGGCAAAAAGTATGTCTTCGACATCCGACGCACCTCCAAGGAGGTCTACGACCACTGTCGCAGGGCGCTCTACAACGCCGGCATGGGAGGGGACTGTGTGTCCGGCGAGCGGAGCCCGTCGCGGTCCCCTGGGGTGGGGGAAGGAGGCTGTGAGGAGTGCCAGAGGAGCCGGGTTCTGGAGGAGAAGCTGCAGCAGCTCCAGGATGCTCTGCTGTGTATGCTGTGCTGTGAAGAGGAGATGGACGCTGCCTTCTGCCCCTGTGGACACATGGTGTGCTGCCACAACTGTGCCGTCCAGCTAGAGGTAACCATAACGCCATGGTTTAAAATAAGTATATATACATACTCACTCACTACCGGTCCAAAGTTTTAGAACACTTACTCATTCAAGGGTTTTTCTTTATTTTTACTGTTTTTTACATTTCTACTTAAGAGTGAAACCATCAAAACTATGAAATAACACATATGGAATCATGGAGTAACCAAAAAAGTATTAAACAAATCTAAATATTTTATATTTGAGATTCTTCAAATAGTCACCCTTTGCCTTGATGACAGCTTTGCACACTCTTGGCATTCTCTCAACCAGCTTAACCTGGAATGCTTTTCCAACAGTCTTGAAGCAGTTCCCACACACTCTGAGCACTTGTAGGCTGCTTTTCTTTCACACTGCGGTCTGACTCATCCCAAACTATCTCAATTTGGTTGAGATCGTGTGATTTTGGAGGCCAGATCAACTGATGCAGCACTCCATCACTCTCCTTCTTGGTCAAATAGCCCTTACACAGCCTGGAGGTGTTGGGTCATTGTCCTGTTGAAAAACAAATGATAGTCCCACTAAGCGCAAACCAGATGGGAAGGCGTAACACTGCAGAATGCTGTGGTAGCCATGCTGGTTAAGTGTGCCTTGAATTCTAAATAAATCGCCAACAGTGTCACCAGCAAAGCACCATCACACCACCTCCTCCATGCTTCACGGTGGGAACCACACATGCGGAGATCATCCGTTCACCTACTCTGCGTCTCACAAAGACACGGCGGTTGGAACCAAAAATCTCTTATTTGGACTCCAGACCAAAGGACAGATTTCCACCGGTCTAATGTCCATTGCTTGTGTTTCTTGGCCCAAGCAAGTTTTCTTCTTATTGGTGTGCTTTAGTAATGGTTTCTTTGCAGCAATTCGACCATGAAGGCCTGATTCACACAGTCTCCTCTGAACAGTTGATGTTGATGTGTCTGTTACTTGAACTCTGTAGCATTTATTTGGGCAGCAATTTCTGAGGCTGGTAACTCTAATGAAGTTATCCTCTGCAGCAGAGGTAACTCTGGGTCTTCCTTTCCTGTGGCGGTCCTCATGAGAGCCAGTTTCATCACAACACTTGATGGTTTTTGCAACTGCACTTGAAGAAACGTTCAAAGTTATTTACATTTTCCGTATTGACTGACCTTCATGTCTTAACTTTTGTTGTCTTAAGGGTAGAAAATGACCCACCACTATGTTTAACAGCAGAGAGAACCCCCTAAATTATATTTTTTCAATTTGAAATTGTATGACTTTTCCTAGAGTGACTCCAACATTAGAAAAAGTGAAACATCGCCTTTGTTCATATTTCCATGAAAGCTGTACACCACCAGGGTACAAAGATTGTCTTAGGGTCATTTTTGACCTGGCAGTTATAAAATCATTTACACACCACAAAAACCACGAAGACACGCACGCACACACGCACGCACGCACACACACACACACACACACACACAATGAGAAATTGAGATTATGTGCTACTGATTGAACTCAGACAAAACTAAAACTTTCTTGTGCATGTGCAGCATCTCCCCTCCACGACCCCACACATGACTCAAGTTCACAGTCAAAATAAAAACCATTTCAGACAAAATAAACATTTCTTGAAAGCATTGTTTACTAATGGGGAATGCAGTCAGAGGCTATAAAGGTGCTACACATGACAGTTCCCCCCAGTTCTCTCTTTGCTGAAGCCATGAGTGCACGTTTCAGTGACCAACAGGTCATGGATCAGATTTTTTCAGATGTCCAGGAGGAACAAGAGAACAATGATTTAGAAGAGGAGGTGGTATCTGAAGAAGAAGATGGAGAAGAATACAACCCAGAGCACCATGTATCATGGGCAATTAAAAAATATATATTATTATCATTTTTTTTTTTTTCGTGCCACGATGCCACTGAAAGTCTTTCACACTTTCTCAAGAATGCTACGATTTGATAACCGTGAGTCAAGACCTGCAAGACGTGTGCGAGGAACATGCACTTGTAACCCCACACATTCAAAGTAGGGAGTGCCTCCCCCACACAGCAGCCTTTGTAGTGCTTGTGGCAAGTTAAGGAGATGCCAATTCTGCCCCCAAAGAAGGACTGTAAACAAATACTATGTGCTGCACATGTGAGAAATACACCTGTAAAGTCCATGCACACACACTTGCATACTGTCCTACATGTGCTAATTAGAGTTGATTGATTTATGTTCTTCACGTTTTTGTTTTGTATCTATCTTATTTTATTCTTATTTATTGTTGTTTCTACACCTTGTGGGTGGGGGCAATGGTTAAAAAAATGGGAGAAGACTAGTATTTTCTAGTTGAATTACTCATTGTACAGTCCATAAGTGTATATATAAACAAAAACAGATATTCACAAAGTTTGTGATGAATGACAGGTTGTTTCTTCAAGCAAAACACATTTAGGGTTTAAAATTCAATTAAGCTGCTTTATTTTAGTTTTTTTTTTTACTCTTAGGACAAGGGGAGTATACAGAATGTTAAGACTACACAAGGGTTAAAGTAATGATGGACTGTCGTTTCTCTTTGCTTATTTGAGCTGTTCTTGCCATAATATTGACTTGGTCTTTTACCAAATGGGGCTATCTTCTGTATACCACCCCTACCTTGTCACAACACAACTGAGTGACTGAAACGCATTATGAAGGAAAGAAATTCCACAAATTAACTTTTAAGAAGGCACACCTGTTAATTGAAATGCATTCCAGGTGACTACCTCATGAAGCTGGTTGAGAGAATACCAAGAGTGTGCAAAACTGTAATCAAGGCAAAGGGTGTATTTGAAGAATACACCCTTTTTTATATTTTGATTTGTTTAACACTTTTTTGGTTACTACGTGATTCCATATGTGTTATTTCATAGTTTTGATGGAGTCACTATTATTCTACAATGTAGAAAATAGTAAAAAATAAAGAAAAACCCTTGAATGAGTAGGTGTTCTAAAACTTTTGACCGGTTGTGTGTGTACAGTATATAATTGTTGATGTATTTTGTAGTCTGTATTGATAGATACAGTGAAGAAGTGATTGAAATGGAGGAGAAGGACAGAATGGAATGTGACTCAGTCGGGGTTTGAACCGCAGCCTCCATGGGTTTTATGTGTTCCAGGGGTGGCAGCACTAAACACTAGTCCCTGTTACACCATAACTCCATGTTCTAGTGCTTTAAGTATCTTCCACTGTGCTGAATGAACTTTGAAGCTCCAAGTTAACCTTTTAGAGAGGTCAGGGTGGTTGGCAGTTCATGAAAAGAGCTGCTACTGTTATTCCCTTTTTAAGCAAATGAAGTGAACTGTTTGGTGAGGAGGGGTATGGTAGACGGGAGGAATGTTTGCAGAATCTATAGTTACCCTTCTTCCCATGGTTTATTGGCTGTCCTGAACCTTCTGTAGCCTGTAGGTCGTAGGTTAAATGCCTGTAGGGCAGTACTGTCAGCTACTCTGTGGACAACGTTAATCCAAGATTATATAGACTAGTTCATCCAGATCTATAGGACTGTATCTTAACAATAGTCTGTTTGATTCCGCACAAGTCACATATATACAGTGTTTTAATGTTAGATTAGCATATTATATTCTAATCAAATCTTTTGATCTCTTCCCTTCAGGTGTGCCCGGTGTGTCGGTCAGAGGTGGACCATGTCCAGCACATCTACCTGCCCACCTGTGCCAACCTGCTGTCCCTGGCAGTGAGCAGTGCTGCCCCCTTCAATATTCCCAGAGACCTGGCCACTCAACTCTGTTCCTCTAGAGAGTTCTACACCAGCACAGACAAGATCTGTCACACATAGATTTACTACCAGTTAGGGTGGGAAAATTTGGCTTATCATTCCCAGGTTTTTCTCAATGTTTTGGATTTCCTGTTTATTCCCTCCTACTTCCTATATATGACTGCATACAGTAGTATTACTGTAGTAGTATACCAGTAGTAGTGCTGCAGTAGTTGTATACCAGGGGTAGTGCTGTAGTAGTTGTATACCAGGGATAGTGCTGCAGTAGTTATATACCAGGGGTAGTGCTGTAGTAGTTGTATACCAGGAGTAGTGCTGTAGTAGTATACCAGTAGTAGTATACCAGTAGCAGTGCTGCACTAGTTGTATACCAGTAGTAGTGCTGCAGTAGTTGTATACCAGGGGTAGTGCTGTAGTAGTATACCAGTAGTTGTATACCAGGGGTAGTGCTGCAGTAGGAATATACCAGGGGTAGTATACCAGGGGTCGTATACCAGGGTTCGTATACCAGGGGTAGTATACCAGGGGTAGTATACCAGGGGTAGTATACCAGTAGTACTGCAGTAGTTGTATACCAGGGGTAGTGCTGTAGTAGTTGTATACCAGGGGTAGTGCTGTAGTAGTATACCAGTAGTAGTATACCAGTAGTAGTGCTGTAGTAGTTGTATACCAGGGGTAGTATACCAGTAGTGTAGTAGTACTGCAGTATTGGTGTAGTAGTAGTAGTAGTGTGCTACTGCATGAGGTGCTATATGACTGCATACAGTAGCATTCTGAACATGAATTTCTCTGGCAACAGCTCTGGTGGACATTCCTGCAGTCAGCATGCCAATTGCACGCTCCCTCAACTTGAGACATCTATGGCATTGTGTTGTGTGACAACTGCACATTTGAGAGCGATCTTTTATTGTCCCCAGCACAAGGTGCACCTGTGTAATGATTGTGCTGTTTAATCAGCTTCTTGATTATCTTGACATAGGGGAAATGCTCACTAACAGGGATGTTAACAAATTTGTGCACAATTTGAGAGAAATAAGCTTTTTGTTCAATATATGTATACTTTACACTCCATTGTACTTTGATATCTTTATCTCTGCCATATACAAACGGTATATCAGCAAAATGTGATGTCTCTGACCATAGTGTTGAAATAGTCATTACATTAGACTAGAAGAGTGTACCAGACCAGTTAAATAGTCTTTATTTTATTTTTTATCAGGGCCCGTAGGGCTGTAATGAAGTAGTGCACTCTATAGGGAATAGGGTGTCAGTTGGGATGGATGTTCCCACTGTCTTCCACAGATGAGTTACTCAATTAATCTTCTGATCTGCAGCGAGTTCAAAAAATGTACCAGTCTACAGAAGTCACATTATTGCTTCTCATACCACCCGGTATCCCACTGCTGGCTTGCTCAGAATCTAAGCATGGTTTGTCCCTGGATGCTGCTGGAAGTGGTGTTGGAGGGCCAGTAGGAGGCACCCTTTCCTCTGCTCTAAAAACAAATATCCCAATGACCCAGGACAGTGTTTGGGGACAGTGCCCTGTGTAGCGTGTCGTCTTTCGGATGGGACGTTAAACGGGTGTCCTGACTCTGAGGTCACTAAAGATCCCATGGCACTTATCGTAAGAGTAGGGGTGTTAACCCTGGTGTCCTGGCTAAATTCCCAATCTGGCCCTCATACCATCATGGCCACCTAATCATCCCCAGCTTACAATTGGCTCATTCATCCCCCTCCTTTCCCCTGTAACTATTCCCCAGGTCGTTGCTATAAATGAGAAAATGTTCTCAGTCAACTTAACTGGTAAAATAAGGGTTAAATGAAATGGAGAAGAATTTTCTACCAAAGCGCTTCATTTAAAAAAAATAGCTATTTACACTATATACCTGAACAATGGATTTTAATTTGTTGATCAAAGATTTCTTTAGTTAAGGTTCTGTATTTAAAGCTATGTTTTAATGAGTTGAAATTAAACCAAGCTTTCATATTTATTTTCAAGTATGAATAAAATATTTTTTTTGTACTTAATGTTTCATTTGTGAGCATTTTCTATCAGTTGTGGACTAGTCTCAAGATGTCATAGAGATCCTAATGGCGTTGCGTTTGCACTGAGCAATGCTGTTACTGATAACCTGAAGACAGATATCTGAGTGACAACTTCCAATGATGATTAGGGGACACTGGGGGCAATTGTGAAAGTGTATTTTGCTCAGAGACCCCTTGAACAAGGCCAGTTATGTTTTTGTCATAAGGGGAAGAGGGGGATACCCAGTCAGTTGTACAACTGGATGCATTCAACTGAAATGTGTCTTCTGCGTTTTAACCCAACCCCTCTGAATCGGCGCCGGGGAACACTGGGTTAACTGCCTTGCTCTGGCTGCTTGGCTCATGCTCATTTAACATTGCATTACTTTTGTCCCCAACCCAGCAGCCATGACAATGTGCCTAGCAAGAGACTACAAGAGTGACATGTCAGTAACCATGTTTCTGTCACATGGTGGAAAAGTGATGGGTTCTTTTGGATCTGGGTTGAGCAGGCTCAGTGAAGTTAAGACCATAAAAAAAATTGGCAAATTTGAAACATTTAATAGATATTTAATAGACATGGTTCCATTAGATTTAGAATGTAATTTTCCTCTTTCTAATTAGTGACTGTTCTCTGGCTCAGGAACACATCTGAAACCATTGCAAGTTATTCAAACCACAAACAAACCGAAAACACAATAACCAAAAAGGGGACACAGGAGGTAACGCAGCCCTGGGGACCAGGTTTCTGATTTTCATTTATTTAAATCCAAAGTATACAGTGCCAATCATTGTCAGGATAGAACGTACAATGAACCTATAGATGCTGGCAGTCTGGGTTATCTTCATCACCTGCTGTATAGACTTGAGGAAATAGATGGTGAAAGGGAAGGCTTATGGCCAGGTTTAGGATTTTCAACAATTTGATGATTTTGAAAGATAACCAATTCAATACTTTAAAATGGGAGAAATTAAATATTCATTTGACAAATGTAAAAAAAACTTTAGGCTACACACAATGTAAACAGGTGAACAACTGCTCATTTGAATAACTTTTTGTTGAATTCCTCAAAGTTAGGGTAGCCTATGGGATGCAGGGTGAAGATATCAATATGTCTAATTGTTGAATACAGTCCACAGTTACTAGCACATTTCTTTGTGGGACTGGAACAGTTTGTACTCCAGCCTTTTCCTTTTGAAAAGAAACTCTCTTTCCCCACCTAGTGGTGTGGTTGGGTAATAAACCCTATTTCTTTGTGCGATTCAGGTTCTTACGTTTTCTCAATATTTGATAAGTTATTTTGATTATATAGTTGATGATCATGGTGAGGATGATGAATAGAATGATACAATGAAGAGGATGACGATGATAATTTTATCCATAGGATAATAACACATAGAATTAATGCAAAGTAATGTACAGAATTTGGCCTTCAGTAACCCCTAAAAATGTTTTGGGGGGTTTCCCACCTTGTGAATGTTTTAGTGTATATACCTCACCCCATCCCCTCTGACTGACTCCAGCACTTCCTGGTTCTGTCAGCAGCTGTGCTGTTCTCTGCAGTGATAGGTCCATCTGACATAAATGTGTGTCAGATGGCCAGTGACAATACCACTACTACTAGTGCTGCAACTGCGGCTGCGTCCCTCTCCCTCTGCACTGCCCTCAATTATCTGTGTGAGAGAGAGTGGAGGGCAGGCCAAATAAAGCCATAGGTGCTGCTGGGAGAGGAGTGCGTGTTAGCATGCTATAAATACTTGATGCATCTGGAGTTTCAGGGTTGGCTACTGTCTGGGTCTCAGCAGACCAGATCACAGGCTCTATGTTGATCTAGTGATTTATAGAATTATTGATTTATTGGACTGGGACAGGGATTGGACCATCCTGGAGGTGACAGGCCATCATGCCTAGGATAGACGTGGATGTGAAGCTGGACTTTAAAGATGTCCTGTTCAGACCCAAGAGAAGCAGCCTGAAGAGCAGGTCAGAGGTAAGGAGAGGATGGGGTTTTATAAACCAGCCTTTATAGCTGCTGCTGCTGTTGTTGTAGATGTCTAATGAGTTTTGCCTTGATACCACAGAAAAGGTGGAGCCGTGGTGGGCTCCGAAGGGGGCCAAGAACATTAAGTCTTATGTACAATGTTCAAATCTGCGTTGAATCACAAATGACATACTAACTAGCCCAAGCCAGCTGAGTTGGGTTGGTCAGTTGTGGAGGGTCAGTGGTGAAAGAGATGCCATAGGATTCCATATAGAACTGGTGATGTAGAGGATATCTGTGTAGAACATACTCTATGGTTCCTTAGCTTGCTACAGCAGAACACAGTAACCTTCCCTGTGTGTGTGTGGAGGTCACCTTCCCATAGCAAGGCTGGAATGTGTGTGTGTGTGCGCCTGTGCGTGCATGCTTGTGTGTGTGTTTGACTCTGCATGTTGGTCTTTGTGTATGTGTGTGTGTGCATACGTCAATGTGTGTGTGCCTTCTCCCACTGCCTGCCTGGCACAGACATCTTTCTCTCCCTACAGACCAGATGTTTATTATGATAACAGAGTTCACAATGTTCTGCCTGGCTAGCACCTGTCAACACCTATACCGTAATGACATGAAATGGCATGATATGACACATGAAATGGCATGATATGACACATGAAATGGCATGATATGACACATGAAATGGCATCATATGACACATGAAATGGCATGATATGACACATGAAATGGCATGATATGACACATGAAATGGCGTGATATGACACATAAAATGGCGTGATATGACACATGAAATGGTGTGATATGACACATGAAATGGTGTGATATGACACATGAAATGGGGTGATATGACACATGAAATGGGGTGATATGACACATGAAATGGCGTGATATGACACATGAAATGGTGTGATATGACACATGAAATGGCGTGATATGACACATGAAATGGCGTGATATGACACATGAAATGGTGTGATATGACACATGAAATGGCGTGATATGACACATGAAATGGCGTGATATGAGACATGACACGGCGTGATATGACACATGACACGGCGTGATATGACACATGAAATGGTGTGATATGACACATGAAATGGCGTGATATGACACATGAAATGGCGTGATATGACACATGAAATGGTGTGATATGACACATGAAATGGTGTGATATGACACATGAAATGGCGTGATATGACACATGAAATGGTGTGATATGACACATGAAATGGAGTGATATGACACATGAAATGGCGTGATATGACACATGAAATGGTGTGATATGACACATGAAATGGCGTGATATGACACATGAAATGGCGTGATATGACACATGAAATGGCGTGATATGACACATGAAATGGTGTGATATGACACATGAAATGGTGTGATATGACACATGAAATGGCGTGATATGACACATGAAATGGTGTGATATAACACATGAAATGGAGTGATATGACACATGAAATGGCGTGATATGACACATGAAATGGCGTGATATGACACATGAAATGGCGTGATATGACACATGAATTGGCGTGATATGACACATGAAATGGCGTGATATGACACATGACACGGCGTGATATAACACATGAAATGGCGTGATATGACACATGAAATGGCGTGATATGACACATGAAATGGCGTGATATGACACATGAAATGGTGTGATATGAGACATGACACGGCGTGATATGACACATGAAATGGTGTGATATGACACATGAAATGGCGTGATATGACACATGAAATGGTGTGATATGACACATGAAATGGTGTGATATGACACATGAAATGGCGTGATATGACACATGAAATGGTGTGATATAACACATGAAATGGAGTGATATGACACATGAAATGGCGTGATATGACACATGAAATGGCGTGATATGACACATGAAATGGTGTGATATGAGACATGACACGGCGTGATATGACACATGAAATGGCGTGATATGACACATGAAATGGCGTGATATGACACATGAAATGGTGTGATATGACACATGAAATGGTGTGATATGACACATGAAATGGCGTGATATGACACATGAAATGGTGTGATATGACACATGAAATGGCGTGATATGAGACATGACACGGCGTGATATGACACATGAAATGGTGTGATATGACACATGAAATGGCGTGATATGACACATGAAATGGCGTGATATGACACATGAAATGGTGTGATATGACACATGAAATGGTGTGATATGACACATGAAATGGCGTGATATGACACATGAAATGGCGTGATATGACACATGACACGGCGTGATATGACACATGAAATGGTGTGATATGAGACATGACACGGAGTGATATGACACATGAAATGGCGTGATATGACACATGAAATGGCGTGATATGACACATGAAATGGTGTGATATGACACATGAAATGGTGTGATATGACACATGAAATGGCGTGATATGACACATGAAATGGTGTGATATGACACATGAAATGGCGTGATATGAGACATGACACGGCGTGATATGACACATGAAATGGTGTGATATGACACATGAAATGGTGTGATATGACACATGAAATGGTGTGATATGACACATGAAATGGCGTGATATGACACATGAAATGGCGTGATATGACACATGACACGGCGTGATATGACACATGACACGGCGTGATATGAGACATGACACGGCGTGATATGAGACATTTATGTTTCTTAAAAGCACTGTGTGTGTGTGTGTGTGTGTGTGTGTGTGTGTGTGTGTGTGTGTGTGTGTGTGTGTGTGTGTGTGTGTGTGTGTGTGTGTGTGTGTGTGTGTGTGTGTGTGTGTGTGTGTGCGTGCCTTTTTTTCAGGTAAGATACCAAAAATAATACTTTATAGTTGAATGAACATATGAGACAAATAAAGCAAACCCATCTCTTTAAGTTGGCTGAATTTTTTGCCCACTTTTTCTCATATTAGAGCTATTGTTGGGCCTACTAAAAAAAGTTCAGGTAACAC
The DNA here is from genome assembly GCF_965601325.2 of Salmo salar. Taxonomy (NCBI): domain Eukaryota; kingdom Metazoa; phylum Chordata; class Actinopteri; order Salmoniformes; family Salmonidae; genus Salmo; species Salmo salar. The sequence goes on from NC_138292.1 coordinate 7,462,102, forward strand.
TTTGACCGAAGAGTTGAGTAAACTTAAACAAGGCTGTGGAACCAGTTACTGAATAATGATTGGTTGAAACAACTAGATTAGTGGGTGTTTCTATTTTATATATAGATTTGTTTTACAGTACATGACATGAGAGAGTCAGGCTTGCACCGTATTCCCATATGGCACTATATTCCCTATATAGTTCACTTCTTTTGACCAGGGCCCATAGGGGACACTGAGTGTGACACTGAGTGGCACCCTATTCCCTATATAGTTCACTTCTTTTGACCAGGGCCCATAGGGGACACTGAGTGTGACACTGAGTGGCACCCTATTCCCTATATAATGCACCATAGGGCTCTCAAAAGTAGAGTACTATATAGGGAATAGGGTGCCATTTGGGATGTAGACAGAGACACTGATAATCTGTTTTGTCCTACATCTGAAGTTCTATTTGCTTATTTTTTTATGATTAACCCAGACAGGCTGATTCAGGCTGATTCACGGTGAACCCAGGCAGGCTGAGGTTCAGACTGATTCCTGATTAACCCAGGCAGGCTGAGGCTCAGGCTGATTCATGGTGAACACAGGCAGGCTGATTCAGGCTGATTCATGATGAACCCAGGCAGGCTGAGGCAGGCTGAGGAAACAATGAGACATCATCATCAGAGGATTGAGATCAAGGCTTTTTTTATGTGTCGTTTTACTGTAGTTGACACAATATTATGCTTTTAGCATATGGCCATACACTCACTAGCAGCCATTGGTTCGTTGATTAGTCATTGAATTAGATTGAAGGATGGATAATAGGTTATTTGTTGCCACCATTGTCATCTACTTCAAAACCAGTGTTCTAACTTCTTTAAACCCTCAAACAGTTTCAATACAGGCTGTCACTCTGGGGGCAAATCCAGCAAACATCACCTGTATGTTATACATTACCACAATTTAACTGGTCTTCCCAATTCTCTCATGTTATGTCAACTGTCCTGACATTAGGCAGTATACCCACAACTCCTAGTGCTAAATGCCTGTGTGGTTTCCTCTTCGATTCTTACTTTTTATGATGTGCATTTGTACCTTTTGGTGTTTTGATAGGCGTTCATGAATAAAATGTGTGATTTATTGGCTTGCATCCCAAATGGCACCCTCTGTTCTCTATGTAGTGCACTTTCACTTGCACATTCATCTTCTGCACATCTACCATTCCAGTGTTTAATTGCTATATTGTAATTACTTCGCCACCATGGCCTATTTATTGCCGTATCTTACCTCATTTGCACTCACTGTATATAGACTTTTTGTTTTCTTTTGTTCTACTGTATTATTTACTGTATGTTTTGTTTATTCCATGTGTAACTGTGTTGTTGTATGTGTCGAATTGCTACGCTTTATCTTGGCCAGGTCGCAGTTGCAAATGAGAACTTGTTCTCAACTAGCCTACCTGGTTAAATGCAGCTGTAAAACCTTTTGAGGATCTGAGGACCCATGCCAAATCTTTTCAGTCTCCTGAGGGGGAATAGGTTTTGTCGTGCCCTCTTCACGACTGTCTTGGTGTGCTTGGACCATGTTAGTTTGTTGGTGATGACGCCAAGGAACTTGAAGCTCTCAACCTGCTCCACTACAGCCCCGTTGATGAGAATGGGGGCATGCTCAGTCCTCCTTTTTCTGTAGTCCACAATCATCTCCTTTGTCTTGATCACGTTGAGGGAGAGGTTGTTGTCCTTGCACCACACGGTCAGGTCTCTGAGCTCTTCCCTATAGGCTGTGTCATCGTTGTTGGTGATCAGGCCTACCACTGTTGTGTCATCAGCAAACTTAATGATGGTGTTGGAGTCGTGCCTGGCCATGCAGTCATGAGTGAACAGGGAGTACAGCAGGGGACTGAGCACACACCCCTGAGGGGCCCCCGTGTTGAGGATCAGTGTGGCAGATGTGTTGTTACCTACCCTTACCACCTGGGGGCGGCCCGTCAGGAAGTCCAGGATCCAGTTGCAGAGGGAGGTGTTTAGTCCCAGGGTCCTTAGCTTAGTGATGAGCTTTGAGGGCACTATGGTGTTGAACGCTGAGCTGTAGTCAATGAACAGCATTCTCACATAGGTGTTCCTTTTGTCTAGGTGTGAAAGGGTAGTGTGGAGTGCAATAGAGATTGCATCATCTGTGGATCTGTTGGTGCGGTATGCAAATTGGAGTGGGTCTAGGGTTTCTGGGATAATGGTGTTGATGTGAGCCATGACCATCCTTTCAAAACATTTCATGGCTACAGATGTAAGTGCTACGGGTCGGTAGTCATTTAGGCAGGTTACCTTAGTGTTCTTGGGCACAGGGACTAAGGTGGTCTGCTTGAAACATGTTGGTATTACAGACAGGGAGAGGTTGAAAATGTCAGGGAAGACACTTTCCAGTTGGTCAGCGCATGCTTGGAGTACACGTCCTGGTAATCCGTCTGGACCTGCGTCCTTGTGAATGTTGACCTGTTTAAAGGTCTCACTCACATCGGATGAGGAGAGAGTGATCACACAGTCATCCGGAACAGCTGATGCTCTCATGCATGTTTCAGTGTTACTTGCCTCGAAGCGAGCATAGAAGTTATTTATCTCGTCTGGTAGGCCCGTGTCACTGGGAAGCTCTCGGTTGTGCTTCCCTTTGTAGTCTGTAATAGTTTGCAGGCCCTGCCACATCCGACGAGCGTCGGTGTACTACGATTCGATTTTAGTCCTGTATTGACGCTTTGCCTGTTTGATGGTTCGTGGGAGGGCATAGCGGGATTTCTTATAAGCTTCCGGGTTAGAGTCCCTCTCTTTGAAAGTGGAAGCTCTACCCTTTAGCTCAGTGCGAATATTGCCTGTAATCCATGGCTTCTGGTTGGAGTATGTACGTACAGTCACTGTTGGGACGACGTCCTCGATGCACTTATTGATAAAGCCAGTGACTGATGTAGTGTACTCCTCAATGCCATTGGAAGAATCCTGGAACATATTCCAGTCTGCACTAGCAAAATAGTCCTGTAGTTTAGCATCTGCTTCATCTGACCACTTTTTTATAGACCGAGTCACTGGTGCTTCCTGCTTTAATTTTTGTTTGTAAGCAAGAATCAGGAAGATAGAATTATAGTCAGATTTGCCAAATGGAAGGTGAGGGAGAGCTCTGGATGCACAATTAACATGCTGATAGAAATTTGGTAAAACTGATTTAAGTTTCCCTGCATTAAAGTCCCCGGCCACTAGGAGCACCGCCTCTGGATGAGCGTTTTCCTGTTTGCATTGAGTGAGGTTTTCAGCTTATCATGAGATACTCTACCCCAGGCGAGCAAAACCTAGAGACTTCCTTAGATATTGTGCACCAGCTGTTGTTTACATAAATGTGTAGGCCCCCGCCTGGTGTCTTACCAGAGGCTGTTGTTCTGTCCTGCCGATAGAGTGTATAACCCGCCAGCTGTATGTTCTTAATGTCGTCATTCAGCCAAGATTCGGTGAAACATAAGAAATTACAGTTTTTAATGTCCTGTTGGAAGGACAAACGTGCTTTCAGTTTGTCACATTTATTTTCCAGCGATTGAACGTTAGCTAGCAGGATGGAAGGCAAGGGCAGATTAGCCACTCATCACCCGATCCTCACAAGGCACCCTGATCTCTTTCCGCAAAATCTCAGTTTCCTTCTCCAGCGAATAACGGGGATCTGGGCCTGGTCTGGTGTCTGTAGTAGTATATCCCTCCCATACAACTCATTGAGGAAGAACTCTTCATCCAGTTTGAGGTGAGCAATCGCAGTTCTGATGTCCAGAAGCTCTTTTCGGTCATAAGAGACGGTAGCAGCAACATTATGTACAAAACAAGTTACGAACAACGTGAAAAAAATAAAAAAATAGCATGGTTGGTTAAGAGACGATAAGACAGCAGCTTTCCCCTCCGGCGCCACCACTGTTAATTCTTCATGCACTAATTCTTCATGCACTATAGTGGTGCACTATACAGACAGTAGGGTGCCATATGAGACACACACCTGGTGTGGTCATCAGAAACACTGCTGGACACATGCCATGGTAAGGGTCAGGGAGTTTCTACTGACCACGTGATCAGACCAGGAAAAACTCCAGTGGTTCTGTTGTTTCTCTGTAACAACAACAAAAAGTCCAGTCATCCCCAGTTCTGCTTCAGTGAAGTCTTGACAACCTGATGACCTGTGAAAGGGTTGCCAGGGTGTTGACCTGTGAAAGGGTAGCCAGGGTGATGCCCTGTGAAAGGGTTGCCAGGGTGATGCCCTGTGAAAGGTCAGTTGCCAGAGAACTAAGTAACGCTGTGAATTTCCGTTCTTCTTGTTCATCTACATTCTCCTCTAGCAAACTCTCTTCACCGCCATGCAGAAGCACTACACTGTGGAGCAGTGGAAGGCTTTTGCAGCCAAGTTTCCAGAATGTTTGGAGGTTTGTAATAATCCTAGACAACTATGTTTGGAGGACAGCTAGAATTGTCTTCATACAGCATTTTCATGACCTCATGCAACAGTGGTGTCCCCAGGGTTTGAATAATGTATTGAATTCAGGAGTTGTTATGGAAATAGTGGGTGGCCCATGGTAATGTTTCTAATGCTTATAAGGACTAGTGCTCTGATTTGTTATGGGAGTGCTTATAGTAGCACCCATAGAAATATAATCGCTAGAACGGCCACCCCTTTACAAGTCAATGATGCCATAATGTGTGCACTGGTAGCCATTTTGAGTTTCCCCATGAGTTTTCCAGTCAAATTGCCGTGGTCAGAGGCTCCAGACCCGTTCTAACGATTCTATTTCTACGGTAGCACCTGCATCCTTCCAACCCTGGTTGTTCTCTCACACTGCTGCCCTGTCCTCATCCCCCTCAGCACATAGCGGTCAGCTCAGGCAGCGGTCAAGCCGACCTGGAGAAGCTGTGCAGCGTCCTGAAGGCCGTCTCTGACATCAGATTCATCTGTCTGGACGTGGCCAACGGCTACTCTGAACACTTTGTGGAGTTTGTCAAAACCGTCAGGGGGAGGTTTCCCCAACACACTATCATGGTGAGGCCGTTCCATCAAGTTAACACAGCTGAACAGCTTTTGAAGACTTCATTTGCTTATGTCGTTTTAATTACTGTAAATATTCTTACATGTGCAATGTGATGTGCCATGCAATGTTAAACTATCACCTGTTTGGTAGTTAGTTGGTTTGGTAGCTGTATAGGTATTCTAAATGCTATGACTATGTCTGCCTGTCCGTCTGTCCGTCTGTCCGTCTGTCCGTCTGTCCGTCTGTCCGTCTGTGTGTCTCTAACTGTGGTCAGGCTGGCAACGTGGTGACAGGAGAGATGGTGGAGGAGCTGATCCTGGCAGGAGCTGACATCATTAAAGTGGGTATTGGGCCAGGTGGGTCTGTTACTCTGGTACACTGTTACTCTGTCTGTTACTCTGGTGCTCCGTCTGTTACTCTGTCGGTTACTCTGTCGGTTACTCTGCCTGTTACTCTCTGTTGCTCTGTTACCCTGTCTGTTGCTCTGTCTGTTACTCTATGGTACCCTCTATGTTACTCTGTTACTCTGTCTGTTACTCTGTTACTCTGTCTGTTACTCTCTGTTACTCTGTCAGCCACTCTGTCTGTTACTCTGTTACTGTCTGTTACTCTGGGACTTTGTCTGTTGCTCTCTGTTACCCGGTTATTCTGTCAGTTGCTCTGTCTGTTACTTTGTCAGTTGCTCTGGGTGTTACTCTGCTACTTTGTTACTGTCTGTTACTCTATTACTATGTATGTTACTCTCTGTTACTCTGTCAGTTACTCTGTCTGTTACTCTGTTACTCTGTCTGGTGCTCTATTACTATGTATGTTACTCTCTGTTACTCTGTCAGTTACTCTGTCTGTTACTCTATTACTATGTATGTTACTCTCTGTTACTCTGTCAGTTACTCTGTCTGTTACTCTGTTACTCTGTCGGTTACTCTCTTACTCTGTCTGGTACTCTGTTTGTTACTCTCTGTTACTCTGTCGGTTACTCTGTCGGTTACTCTCTTACTCTGCCTGTTACTCTGTTTGTTACTCTCTGTTACTCTGTCGGTTACTCTGTCGGTTACTCTCTTACTCTGTCTGTTACTCTGTTTGTTACTCTCTGTTACTCTGTCGGTTACTCTGTCGGTTACTCAGTTATTCTGTCAGGTACTCTGTCTGTTACTCTGCTACTGTGTCTGTTACTCTGTTAATCTGTCTGGTACTCTGTCTGTTACTCTGTTACTGTGTATGTTACTCTGGTACTCCATCGGTTACTCTCTGTTACTCTGTTGGTTACTCTGTCTGTTACTCTCTGCTACTCTGTTACACTGTTACTATGTCTGGTACTCTATCACTCCGTCTGTTACTCTCTGTTACTCTGCCGGTTACTCTGTCTGTTACTCTGTTACTCTGTCTGCTACTCTGGTACTCCGTCTGTTACTCTGTTACTCTGTCTGTTACTCTGGTACTCTGTTACTCTGTCTGTTACTCTGGTACTCCATCGGTTACTCTGTCTGTTACTATGTTACTCTGTTACTCTGTCTGTTGCTCCGGTACTCTGTTACTCTATTACTCCGTCTGTTACTCTGTCGGTTAGTCTGTTACTCTGTCTGTTGCTCTGTTGGTTACTCTGTTACTCTGTTGGTTACTATGTTACTCTGTATGTTACTCTGTCACTCTGTATGTTACTCTGTATGTTACTCTGTCTGTTACTCTGTCTATTACTCTGTTATTCTGTCTGTTGATCTGTCGGTTACTCTGTTACTCTGTCTGTTACTCTGTCTGTTACTCTGTTACTCTGTTACTATGTATGTTACTCAGTTGGTTACTCTGTTACTCTGTCTGTTACTCTGTCTGTTACTCTGTTACTCTGGTACTCTGGTACTCTGTCTGTTACTCAGTTGGTTACTCTGTCTGTTACTCTGTCTGTCACTCCGGTACTCTGTTACTCTGTCTGTTACTCTGTTACTCTGTCTGTTATTCTGTTACTTTGTCTGTTACTCTGTTACTTTGTCTGTTACTCTGTTACTCTGTCAGTTACTCTGTCGGTTACTCTGTTACCATGTCTGTTATACGGTCTGTTATAAGGTCTGTTACCCTGTCTGTTATTCTGTTACTCTGTCTGATACTCTGTCTGTTACTCCGTTACTCTGTCGGTTACTCTGTTGGTTACTCTGTCTGTTACTCTGTCTGTTACCCTGTCTGTTATTCTGTCTATTACCCTGTCTGTTGCACTGGCTGTTACCCTGCCTGTTACTCTGTCTGTTACTCTGTCTGTTGTTCTGTTACTTTATATGTTACTCTGTTACTCTGTCTGTTAATCTGTCTGTTACTCTGATACTCTGTTGGTTACTCCGTTGGTTACTCTGTCTGTTACTCTGTTACCCTGTCTGTTACCCTGTCTGTTACCCTGTCTGTTACCCTGTCTGTTACACTGTCTGTTACACGGTCTGTTACTCTGTCTGTTACTCTGTCTGTTACTCTGTTACCCTGTCTGTTATACTGTTTGTTACACTGTCTGTTACACTGTCTGTTACACTGTCTGTTGCCCTGTCTGTTACTCTGTCTGTTACTCCGTCTGTTACTCTAGCACCCTCTTCCCTACATAGTGCACTATAAGTAGAGCACTATATGGAGTCATGAGTTCACCAGGGCTCCCTTCAAGAGAGAAAAATACTTCAGCTGAGTGCATTCAGCTCCTGACAAACTGACACGTCATGATTCCCCTCTAGGTTCTGTGTGTACGACGCGTATTAAGACGGGAGTGGGATACCCCCAGCTCAGTGCTGTCATAGAGTGTGCAGACTCCGCCCACGGCCTGAAGGGTCACATCATCTCAGTGAGTGACCTCTGACCTCAAGAACCTTCTGACATTCTGACCTCTTGGGTCAGATTCAGGAGGGTGCAACGCACCTGCACAATACATGTATCTACACAACATTTCTATCTGAACAAACCCAGGGGTTAAAGGTGCTGGAGCTCGGGTTCCGCCTAGCTTTCCCTTTGAGAGATTAAACCACTGAACGTTCCACAATGTTTGCTCAATATGTTTTGTTTTATCGCACCAGGATGGCGGATGCAGCTGTCCTGGCGATGTGGCTAAGGCATTTGGTGAGTCCTGGTTTGATAAATCATACTATCATAGTGACATTGCGTATGTGTTCTATTCTCTATAGGGCCCGGGTCAAAGTAGTGCACTATATTGGTAATAGGATGCATTTGTTGTGTCCCTCAAAGATGCTGCCTTGCCTAACTCTCTCTCAACAGGGTTGTGTGTGTGTGATTCTAGGCGCTGGAGCTGATTTTGTGATGCTGGGGGGCATGCTGGCTGGCCACGACCAGTGTGCCGGGGAGGTCATTGAGAGGAATGGCAGAAAGGTCAAGCTGTTCTATGGGATGAGCTCTGACACGGCCATGAAGAAACATGTAGGGGGAGTGGCAGAGTACAGGTAAATTAATACTAATTTGGTGGGTGCTTATATCTGGCCTGTTTTAAACATGTGAATTGGAAATTGTTTTTTTTGGGGGGGCATATCTCACTCTCCCTGAGACGCCCTCGGAGTGTGAGGTCACAGCCAGGGCCCTGGAGAAATTAGTGTTACCGTAATTTCCGAACTATTAAGCGCACCTGAATATAAGCCGCACCCACTGAATTTAAAAAAATATATTATTTTGAACATAAATAAGCCGCACATGTCTATAAGCCGCAGGTGCCTACCGGTACATTGAAACAAATTAACTTTACACAGGCTTTAACGAAACACGGCTTGTAACAAAAATAAATAGGCTTTAACGAAACACGGCTTGTAACAAAAATAAATAGGCTTTAACGAAACACGGCTTGTAACAAAAATAAATAGGCTTTAACGAAACACGGCTTGTAACAAAAATAAATAGGCTTTAACGAAACACGGCTTGTAACAAAAAATAAAAAATTAGCAGTAAGCTTTAGTTGTCTTTTTGCACTGAGTCAATTCCTCACGCTGCTGTTTCCAACGTCTTATCATCGACTCATTAAGACCAAGCTCCCGTGCAGCAGCTCTATTTCCTTTTCCAACAGCCAGATCAATCGCCTTCAACTTGAAAGCTGCATCATATGCATTTCTCCGTGTCTTTGCCATGATGAGGGTGACAAAATGACTACCGTAATCAGAATGATGGGAAGTTTGAGGGCGCTCGATTTAATCTAAACAGTAAACAAAAAAGTTGTTTGACCTTAACCGTTCGGCAATTTCATTGGTCTAATGAAAGCTTCATGCCGCCAAAAAACTGAGCAAGTCACAGAATGTGTTTTTTATGAGAAAAAAAAATTGAAAGCGGGAAAAATCCATATATTAGTCGCGTCATTGTTTAAGCCGCGAGGTTCAAAGCGTGGGAAAAAAGTTGCGGCTTATAGTCCGGAATTTACGGTAAGTGCCTTGCTCAAGGGCACTTCAACAGATTTCTTTCACCTTGCCGGGGCGGGGATTCAAAGTAGCAACCTTACGGTTAATGGCCCAATGATCTAACCGCTAGGCCAGTGGTTCCCAGCCTTCTTTGGTTACTGTACCACCAACTGAATTTAGCTCTGCCTGGAGTACCCCTGAAGTACCCCCTTTTACCAGAAGGCCTATTTACCAGAAGGCCTATGGTCTCATGAGTCTTCTCAAGTACCCCCGGTTGTCCTTGTACCCCTGGTTGGGAACCCCTACGCTAGCCTACTGTCACGTCCTGACCAGTGAAAGAGGCCATTTGCCATAGTAGTATGGTCAGGGCGTTGCAGGGGGTTTGTTTTGTATGTATTTTGGGTTTTCTGTTTCTATGTGGGTTTTTCTAGTATTCTATTTCTATGTTTTGTTTTCCATGTTTTGGCCGGGTATGGTTTCCAATCAGAGGCAAGTGTCTTTCATTGTCTCTGATTGGAAGCCATACTTAGGCAGCCTGTTTTCCTTTGGGGTTTGTGGGTAGTTGTTTTCCGTTTTGTCTGAGTACCTTGCGGAACTGTTGGCTGTCGTTCTGTTATTTAAATGTTCTCGTAAAATAAAGTAAGAATGAGCACTCTACACGCTGCGCCTTGGTCCCCTTTCATCGACCGCTGTGACAGAACTACCCACCACCAACAGACCAAGCAGCGTGCATTCTCGAGGAGGAAGAGCAGGACCCAGCAGAGGAGTGGACCTGGGAGGAGATCTTAGATGGGGCAGGACCCTGGACAAGCCCTGGGGAGTATCGCCGTCCGCAGTGGGAGATAGAGGCAGTGAAGGCGTAACGACGATACTGGGAGGAACGGCTAGGCAGGCAAGAAGAGGCCGAATTTGTTTTGGGGGGGGTACACGGGTAGATTGGCGAAGGCAAGGTTAAGACCTGAGCCAACTCTCTGTGCTTACCGTGGGGAGCGAGTGACGGTAGAAGCACCGTGTTATGCGGTGGTGCGCACGGTGTCGCCCATGCGCACTCACAGCCCGGTGCGCTCGGTGCAAGCTCCTCACCGTTGCCGTGCTAGAGTTGGCCGGCAGCCAGGGAGAAGAGCACCACTTCAACGTATCTGGTCTCCAGTGCGTCTCCTCGGCCCAGGTTATCCTGCGCCAGCTTTCCGCACGGTAACCCCTGTTCGCCAGCTCAACCCAGTGCAGCCTATTCCAGCTCCCCGCCCTTGCTGGGCTATGGTTAAGATCGAGCCAGGACGGGTTGTGCCAGCCCTAAGCGCCAGACGTCCAGTGTGCCTCCAAGGCCCAGTGTACCCTGTGCCTGCTCCGCGCACTCTCCCTCCAGTGCGCCACCATAGCCCAGACTGTCACGTCCTGACCAGTGAAAGAGGTCATTTGCCATAGTAGTATGGTCAGGGCGTGGCAGGGGGGTTTGTTTTGTATGTATTTTGGGTTTTCTGTTTCTATGTGGGTTTTTCTAGTATTCTATTTCTAAGTTTTGTTTTCCATGCTTTGGCCGGGTATGGTTTCCAATCAGAGGCAGGTGTCTTTCGTTGTCTTTGATTGGAAGCCATACTTAGGCAGCCTGTTTTCCTTTGGGGTTTGTGGGTAGTTGTTTTCCGTTTTGTCAAAGTACCTTACGGAACTGTTGGCTGTCGTTCTGTTATTTTGTTTAAGTGTTCTCGTAAAATAAAGTAAGAATGAGCACTCTACACGCTGCGCCTTGGTCCCCTTTCATCGACCGCTGTGACACCTACCTTCCGCCCACACTATATAAATACAGTATCCGTTCAGTTTTTCTAACAGTAACTTACAAGCAAGCACACACATTTTCTTAACAAAATGTTAATTTAGTAGTTAGCTCTAGTCTATTTAGTACAAAACTGTTGATGATGTTGAAGACTAAGAAATCAATGTGTCTGATCAACCCAATGGAAAGACCATGGATTTATTGACAAGTTTTACCCTCTTCCTCAATCCCTCCATACCCCTCTCCTCCTCCTCCTCCTCCTCCTGCAGAGCGTCAGAGGGCAGGACGGTGGAGGTACCGTACAGGGGGGATGTAGAGGCCACCATCAGGGACATTCTGGGTGGTCTGCGCTCCACCTGCACCTACGTAGGAGCTGCCAAACTGAAGGAGCTCAGTCGCAGGACCACCTTTATCAGAGTCACACAGCAGGCCAGCCACATGTTCACATAGTAGTAAATAGACGGAGGGACGGACAGACAGACAGCCATGATCTTTCTTGTGGCTGTTTAGAACTTCACATCCTAATGCCTGATTTCAATTGTGCTGATTTAATTTAAAATGTAAAAGTTTGAATCTACAACAATATTTATGTAAATGCATGTGTTACTTTCCCTGTACACAGTAGACAGAAAGAGGAGAAACAGAGAAATACCAACCTGGACTCAGGGGTAGACATAGTAAACTTATATCCGTGACACTCCAATTAGTATGATATGTAACGTTTGGCATGGTTTTCATTTGTGGATGTCCATCTTTCATTTCGTCGGATATGTTACGAATTACAATATGTTACGAATTTGCAAAGGTATGATATGTTATGAATTCTAATTTGTTGAGGCTAAGGTTATCTAGGTGTCTAGGTGGCTAACGCTAATGTTAGCTAGGTGGCTAATGTTAACCAGGTTAGGGGTTAAGGTTAGGAGTTAGGTTAGGGTATGGGTTAGCTAATATGCTAAGTAGTTGCAAAAAATTGGTAAGTAGTTTCAAAGTTGCTAATTAGCTAAAATGATAAAATTGTCTGTGATGTTATTCAAACTCACAGCCTTTGGGTTGCTTGATGTTCATGTTTTACACCTACCCATCCACCCTGTCCAAACATCCTACTTTTGTTTTTTGCCTTAAGTAACCTTCTGTCTTATGTAACCAAATGTAACATATCATACTAAATTGAATCTTTCAGAATTTGGATTTACATTTACTATGTTACGTGTAGTCTATGAGACCAGGCTGGAAAAACAGAGTGCTAGAGTAAGCAGCTGCTCTGTTGCTCCTCTTGAAAGATGGATGAAAGACAGATGAGCCAGTTGATAGACAGAATTTCAGTTGACTCTGTTATTTATTATTCTGAGTATACAGAGACAATACATTTGTTCATGTTCTTTTGTGTTTCTTTAAACAAATTTGTTCAAATCTAAATGAAATGTTAAAAAAAATTACAACTGAAATATTTTGTCCATAAACCTGGAAAAACTCTCCTAAGAAAGAGACCATAGATCATACAGAACAGATTGGAGTATATCCTACAAATTAAACCGTAATACCACAGTTAGAAAAGCAACTTTGAAGTCTTCTAGTCCTCTTGTTTCCTGTCTCCTGTTGTACATAAATGTATCTTACATATGAGGTACACAAAAAAGTTATTTCACAACCTTTCTTGGGGGTTGCGGACCAATGCATGAACATTTTTTAAATTACAGATTGTACAATAATAACAATGATCCTATTTTGTATAATATCTACAACAATGTTTATATTTTAGCACATACATATCTCAGGAAAAAACAGTCAATGGGCGGTGTCTGTTTCTCTGCCAGTTCACCTGATTATTGGCAAGATGCAAACAACAGTCTAATAATCTCTATTCATTCTATTCTCTGTCTCTCTCTCTCCCTCCTCTCTCTCCCTCCTCTCTCTCTCTCCTCTCAATGAATTTGAAAATATCCAATTGCTTTCTTTGATGATAAACAGTTTTATGATAATCACACACACACACACACACACACACACACACACACACAATTCCTGAGTTCTGTAAAATACTTTATTTTGGCTATAAGAAAATATATATAATTTTAAACTGAAAGAAAAGAGAGACACCTGTGAGAATTCAGTCTAAAGTAAGACAGGTACACATGAGTGGGTAGTGAGGCCAGGTAGTTACAGAATGTAGAGTAATGTCCACATTCATGTGCACAGGTTCATCTACTGCTGAACCTATGGCACTGGTCCATAATCACTGATGATCTTGACTCTAGCTTTTTCACTTGATAGTACCATGATTACTCTGATTTGCCTGAATTAAAAGTATGAAAATATACATTTTAATGATTCATGTCACGTGAAGATACAATGTATTCTCAGGTGACATATTGCAAGTTGAGGTTTGAGTTTTACATGGGATGTCATTCATACAAATAACTGATGAAAGTGAATCAGAGACATTTTAGAGGGTCATCGGTCTGTAATGATTTAACATGGAAAAACACCAATCTATAATTCAGGTATTGCACATACAACACATACAACCCAATTACAACTAAGTTAATTGGACAGGTTCACTATAGCTGTAGTTCAATGTCAGTGGCTCTCCCTCCACCACTTTACAGTGTAAAACATTGTAAAACAACGTCCAGAAGAACCACTGTAAAACGTTGTATAACGTCCAGAAGAACCACTGTAAAACGTTGTATAACGTCCAGAAGAACCACTGTAAAATGTTGTATAACGTCCAGAAGAACCACTGTAAAACGTTGTATAACATCCAGAAGAACCACTGTAAAACGTTGTATAACGTCCAGAAGAACCACTGTAAAACGTTGTATAACGTCCAGAAGAACCACTGTAAAACGTTGTATAACATCCAGAAGAACCACTGTAAAACGTTGTATAACGTCCAGAAGAACCACTGTAAAACGTAGTATAACGTCCAGAAGAACCACAGAAAGCCCCCGATAAAAGGTGAAGTAGAACTCACTGCAGGAGAAGCTATCATGTAACTTACTACAGTATGAAGCTATCAGGTAACTTACTACAGTATGAAGCTATCAGGTATGTAGCTGTCAGGTAGGTTACAACACTATGAAGCTATCAGGTAACTTACTACAGTATGAAGCTATCATGTTTGACGCTATTGGGTAACTTACTACAGTATGAAGCTATCAGGTAACTTACTACAGTATGAAGCTGTCAGGTAACTTACTACAGTATGAAGCTATCAGGTAACTTACTACAGTATGAAGCTATCAGGTATGAAGCTATCAGGTAACTTACTACAGTATGAAGCTATCAGGTAACTTACAACGGTATGAAGCTATCAGGAAACTTAGTACAGTATGAAGCCATCAGGTAACTTACTACAGTATGAAGCTATCAGGTAACTTACAACAGTATGAAGCTATCAGATAACTTACTACAGTATGAAGCTATCGGGTAACTTACTACAGTATGAAGCTATCGGGTAACTTACAACAGTATGAAGCTATCAGGTAACTTACAACAGTATGAGGGCTATCAGGTAACTTACTGCAGTATGAAGCTATCAGGTATGAAGATATCAGGTAACTTACTACAGTATGAAGCTATCAGGTAACTTACTACAGTATGAAGCTATCAGGTATGAAGATATCAGGTAACTTACCACAGTATGAAGCTATCAGGTAACTTACAACAGTATGAAGCTATCGGGTAACTTACAACAGTATGAAGCTATCGGGTAACTTACAACAGTATGAAGCTATCGGGTAACTTACAACAGTATGAAGCTATCGGGTAACTTACAACAGTATGAAGCTATCAGGTAACTTACCACAGTATGAAGCTATCAGGTAACTTACAACAGTATGAAGCTATCAGGTAACTTACCACAGTATGAAGCTATCAGGTAACTTACAACAGTATGAAGCTATCAGGTAACTTACTACAGTATGAAGCTGTCAGGTAACTTACTACAGTATGAAGCTATCAGGTAACTTACTACAGTATGAAGCTATCAGGTATGAAGCTATCATGTAACTTACAACAGTATGAAGCTATCAGGTAACTTACTACAATATGAAGCTATCAGGTAACTTACAGCAGTATGAAGCTATCAGGTATGAAGATATCAGGTAACTTACTACAGTATGAAGCTATCAGGTAACTTACAACAGTATGAAGCTATCAGGTAACTTACTACAGTATGAAGCTATCAGGTAACTTACAACAGTATGAAGCTATCAGGTAACTTACAACAGTATGAAGCTATCAGGTAACTTACAACAGTATGAAGCTATCAGGTAACTTACTACAGTATGAAGCTATCAGGTAACTTACTACAGTATGAAGCTGTCAGGTAACTTACTACAATATGAAGCTATCAGGTAACTTACTGCAGTATGAAGCTATCAGGTATGAAGATATCAGGTAACTTACTACAGTATGAAGCTATCAGGTAACTTACTACAGTATGAAGCTATCAGGTATGAAGATATCAGGTAACTTACTACAGTATGAAGCTATCAGGTAACTTACTACAGTATGAAGCTAGCATGTAACTTACAACAGTATATCTAAAACAAGAAGGGAATGAAGACATTAAATCACAAAGAATGCGTCCCAAACGGCACCCTCTTAGCTTTATAGTGCACTACAACTGACCAGAGCCCAAAGTTAGGGCACTATATAGGAAATGGGTGCCATTTGGGACACAACCTGGCTATCAAAGATACTACTAACCCTGTCCTGTAGACATTGGTTGATGTTCAAATCAATATGATTACTCTTTAAATTCACTTTGTGGAATATGGCCAATAACAAAATTATACGCACCCATATTTCTGTAAACCGAAATGATTGAAACATACAATGCCTTCGGAAAGTGTTCAGACCCCTTGACTTTTTCCACATTTTGTTACGTTACAGCCTTATTCTAAAATGTATTCAATAGTTTTTTCCCCCTCATCAATCTACACACAACACGCCATAATGACAAAGCAAAACTGCTTTTTGTTTTTTTTGCTAATTTATAAAAAATAAAAAAATGAAATATCACATTTACAAAAGTATTCAGACCTTTTACACACTACTTTGTTGAAGCACCTTTGGCAGCGATTACAGCATCAAGTCTTCTTGGCACACCTGTATTTGGGGAGTTTCTCCCATTGTTCTCTGCAGAGCCTCTCAAGCTCTGTCAGGTTGGATGGGGTGCGTTGCTGTACAGCTATTTTCCGGTCTCTCCAGAGATGTTTGATCGGGTTCAAGTCCAGGCTCTGGCTGGGCCACTCAAGGACATTCATAGACTTGTCCCGAAGTCACTCCTGCATTGTCTTGGCTCTGTGCTTAGGGTTGTTGTCCTGTTGGAAGGTGAACCTTCGCCCCCAGTCTAAGGTCCTGAGCGCTCTGGAGTAGGTTTTCATCAAAGCTCTCCCTGTACTTTGCTCCGTTCATCTTTCCCTCGATCCTGACTAGCCTCCCAGTCCCTGCTGCTGAAAAACATCCCCACAGCATGATGCTGCCACCACCATGCTTCACCGTAGGGATGGTACCAAGTTTCCTCCAGACGTGATGCTTGGCATTAAGGCCAACAAATTTAATCTTGGTTTCATCAGACCAGAGAATCTTGTTTCTCATGGTCGGAGTCCTTTAGGTGCCTTTTGGCAAACTCCAAGCGGGCTGTCATGTGCCTTTTACTGAGGAGTGACTTCCGTCTGGCCAGTCTACCATAAAGGCCTGATTGGTGGAGTGCTGCAGAGATGGATGTCCTTCTGGAAGGTTCTCCCATCTCCACAGAGGAACTCTGGCACTCTGTCAGATTGACCATCGGGTTTTTTTAATAAAAAAATTATTTCACCTTTATTTAACCAGGTAGGCTAGTTGAGAACAAGTTCTCATTTACAACTGTGACCTGGCCAAGAATAAAGCAAAGCAGTTCGACACATACAACAACACAGAGTTACACATGGAATAAACAAACATACAGTCAATAATACAGTAAAAAACATATTTATACAGTGTGTGCAAATGAGGTAAGATAAGGGAGGTAAGGCAATAAATAGGCCATGGTGGCGAAGTAATTACAACATACCAATTAAACACTGGAGTGATTGATGTGCAGAAGATGAATGTGCAAGTAGAGATACTGGGGTGCAAAGAAGCAAAATAAATAAATTAATACAGTATGGGGATGAGGTAGTTGGATGGGCTATATTACAGATGGGCTATGTACAGGTGCAGTGATCTGTGAGCTGCTCTGACAGCTGGTGCTTAAAGCTAGGGAGGGAGATATTAGTCTCCAGCTTCAGTGATTTTTGCAGTTCGTTCCAGTCATTGGCAGCAGAGAACTGGAAGGAAAGGCGGCCAAAGCAGGAATTGGCTTTGGGGGTGACTAGTGAGATATACCTGCTGGAGCGCGTGCTACGGGTGGGTGCTGCTATGGTGACCTGTGAGCTGAGATAAGGCGAGGCTTTACCTAGCAGAGACTTGTAGATGACCTGGAGCCAGTGGGTTTGGCAATGAGTATGAAGCGAGGGCCAACCAACGAGAGCGTACAGGTCGCAATGGTGGGTAGTATATGGGGCTTTGGTAACATAACAGAGGGCACTGTGATAGACTGCATCCAATTTGTTGAGTAGAGTGTTGGAGGCTATTTTGTAAATGACATCGCCAAAGTCGAGGATCGGTAGGATGGTCAGTTTTACGAGGGTATGTTTGGCAGCATGAGTGAAGGATGCTTTGTTGCGAAATGGGAAGCCGATTCTAGATATAATTTTGGATTGGAGATGCTTAATGTGAGTCTGGAAGGAGAGTTTACAGTCTAACCAGACACCTATGTATTTGTAGTTGTCCACATATTCTAAGTCAGGACCGTCCAGAGTAGTGATGCTGGACGGGCGGGCAGGTGCGGGCAGCAATCGGTTGAAGAGCATGCATTTAGTTTTACTTGTATTTAAGAGCAGTTGGAGGCCACGGAAGGAGAGTTGCATGTGTAATACCCTTGTTTGAACCAGGTATTGAGTTTATTTGTTATAATTAATTGGTTATATATTTAAAAGATGATTGAATTGCTCCTAAACTGTAATGTTGTTAATGCATTATGCTTTTGAATAAATATTTATTTAATGTATAAGTGAATAGTTTGTTTTACTTTGAAGTGTAAGTTTTGACCAATAAGGTCGCTTGTTAAGTTGTGGCCAATGGGAGTTGACCTGATTAACGGGAGGCCTGGGGAAAAAAAGAGAGGGAAAAAGACGTTGATGAGAGGATGGACGTTTTTACCTTAGAACGGTTGGTAAAGAAATTATAAAAGAAGATGACAGAACTAGAACAAAACCCATACCTACTAGGATATGAAGGGAAATACATGTTTTATTTTATAAAAGAGTTGTTATAATTTTGTTAAAACTTAGTAAAGACTGAAGTTACCGTCTCGTCGTGGAGGTATTTGCCAGCATTGAGGTTAGCCTAGCATCATGTGACACCGGGAGATAATTGCTTGGGAAGCTTAACGAGTTCGTGTTCCCATGGGATATCGGTTACGGCTAAGGAGTACTGTCTGCATGGGTAGCTGTGCTTGCCTTGGACTTTGTGAGGAAACCTGCATGGAACTGCCATACTTCGCTGAGGGAATATCTACCAAGCAGTGAGTAACCACAACGTGAGGTGCTTCTGGATATTTTTGGGTGTCACACGCGCGCCAACGGTTTATTTAAGCAAACTTGAAATAATTTGGACACGGGTTGTGCACGACTCATTGGTGATTCTTTATTTCTTTTGATGTTGTGTCTGAAAATGTATTTGTGTTTAAAAATGTTTTAATACACATATGGAACGTTATGTATATTGCCTTGGTGGAGTCATTGATTGTTTCAATTTAATTTAATGCATGGGATGGTCTATCCTGAATCAATAACAGAAACCTATAATCATTTAATCTGAAGTTAATACCCTATTGTCATAACCCTAGATAGTTTACAATAGGAATTATTATTGGAGATGTCCTTCTCACCTAACATCCCATGCTGCTGAGATACTCTGCATAAGTTAATATTGTGAGAGTCATATTCGAGCCTGGTGAGAGGGTTACACATGGCATTGAAGCTCGTCTGGAGGTTAGTTAACACAGTGTCCAAAGAAGGGCCAGAAGTATACAGAATGGTGTCGTCTGTGTAGAGGTGGATCAGAGAATCACCAGCAGCAAGAGCAACATCATTGATGTATACAGAGAAGAGAGTCGGCCCGAGAATTGAACCCTGTGGCACCTCCGTAGAGACTGCCCGAGGTTGAGACAACAGGCCCTCTGACACACTGAACTCTATCAGAGAAGTAGTTGGTGAACCAGGCGAGGCAGTCATTTGAGAAACCAAGGCTGTTTAGTCTGCCGATAAGAATGTGGTGATTGACAGAGTCGAAAGCCGTGGCCAGGTCGATGAATACGGCTGCACAGTAATGTCTCTTATCGATGGCGATTATGGTGCACCCATGACCAGCTCTGAAACCAGATTGCATAGGTACGGTGGGCACGGTGGGATTCGAAATGGTCGGTGATCTGTTTGTTAACTTGGCTTTCGAAGACCTTAGAAAGGAAGGGTAGGATAGATATAGGTCTGTAGCAGTTTGGGTCTAGAGTGTCTCCCCCTTTGAAGAGGGGGATGACCGCGGCAGCTTTCCAATCTTTGGGAATCTCAGACGATATGAAAGAGAGGTTGAACAGGCTAGTAATAGGGGTTGCAACAATTTCGGCAGATAATTTTAGAAAGAGAGGGTCCAGATTGTCTAGCCCGGCTGATTTGTAGGGGTCCAGATTTTGCAGCTCTTTCAGAACATCAACTATCTGGATTTGGGTGAAGGAGAAATGGGGAAGGCTTGGGAGAGTTGCTGTGGGGGGTGCCGGGCAATTGACCGGGGTAGGTGTAGCCAGGTGGAAAGCATGGCCAGCCGTAGAAAAATGCTTATTGAAATTCTCAATTATAGTGGATTTATCGGTGGTAACACTGTTTTCTAGCCTCAGTGCAGTGGGCAGCTGGGAGGAGGTGCTCTTATTCTCCATGGACTTTACAGTGTCCCAGAACTTTTTTTGAGTTTGTGCTACAGGATGCAAATTTCTGTTTGAAAAAGCTAGCCTTAGCTTTCCTAACTGCCTGAGCTCAATTTCGAGTCTCATAGCAAAGGGTTTGAATACTTACGTAAATAAGGTATTACTGTTTTTTAGCGGTTAAAAATGTCTAAAAACCTGTTTTCACTTTGTCATTATGTGGTATTGTGTGTAGATTGATGAAGATTTAAAAGAAAAATCAATTTCAGAATAAGGCTGTAATGTAACAAAATGTATGAAAAGTCAAGGGGTCTGATTACTTCAGGAATGCACTACATACAGTATATGTGTAATCCTTTACTGCACACATTGTGGTTTTTCATTGAAACAAATATTCCATCCTATTTTTTGGGGGAAGATTTAGGCGTTCTGTGCCATAAGGGTACTTACTATAACACCATGGAAAAGCTGATAGTGAAAGCGTTTCCCTAAACTAGTATTTCACTGCCTCTCAAACCTGATTCTGAGGTCCATTCTTCCTCGCTGGGACTGTCCTCACAATCAGAGGGTATGATCTTAACTGCTCAATTAGGTTGCTTTGGCTCATAGAATGTCCCTGGGTCCATTGTCTGGGAATCTACATGTCTATCATTCAGCATTGTATTGCCCTTTAAAGTAGCCTAACTGCACATCGTTGCCATGAGGCAACAAAAAGAAACTACATTTCATCACATAAAACATGTCCTCAAATATATGGGGGGTGGGGGTTCTGATGACTGAGGGTAACGATGAGCAGTAGAGGGTTGTATTCTAACTAGGTAGGTAGGTACTATCAATTAATATAACTCACACATGCATAATTCACTTTATAGGTCAATATAGAGGACAAATCTCATGGTTTAGTAAATTCAAACCTTTCCAGGTCAACCATCTGCTAGCTACAGTATCCACTCACTGTGTTCTGGAGAGAGACTGGCCTCCCAGGCAGTGGGCCACTAACTGTGTTCTGGAGAGAGTCTGGCCTCCCAGGCAGTGGGCCACTCACTGTGTTCTGGAGAGAGTCTGGCCTCCCAGGCAGTGGGCCACTCACTGTGTTCTGGAGAGAGTCTGGCCTCCCAGGCAGTGGGCCACTCACTGTGTTCTGGAGAGAGTCTGGCCTCCCAGGCAGTGGGCCACTCACTGTGTTCTGGAGAGAGTCTGGCCTCCCAGGCAGTGGGCCACACACTGTGTTCTGGAGAGAGACTGGCCTCCCAGGCAGTGGGCCACTCACTGTGTTCTGGAGAGAGTCTGGCCTCCCAGGCAGTGGGCCACTAACTGTGTTCTGGAGAGAGTCTGGCCTCCCAGGCAGTGGGCCACTCACTGTGTTCTGGAGAGAGTCTGGCCTCCCAGGCAGTGGGCCACTCACTGTGTTCTGGAGAGAGTCTGGCCTCCCAGGCAGTGGGCCACTCACTGTGTTCTGGAGAGAGTCTGGCCTCCCAGGCAGTGGGCCACTCACTGTGTTCTGGAGAGAGTCTGGCCTCCCAGGCAGTGTGCCACACACTGTGTTCTGGAGAGAGACTGGCCTCCCAGGCAGTGGGCCACTCACTGTGTTCTGGAGAGAGTCTGGCCTCCCAGGCAGTGGGCCACTAACTGTGTTCTGGAGAGAGACTGGCCTCCCAGGCAGTGGGCCACTAACTGTGTTCTGGAGAGAGACTGGCCTCCCAAGCAGTGGGCCACTAACTGTGTTCACTAACTGTGGCCACTAACTGTGTTCTGGAGAGAGACTGGCCTCCCAGGCAGTGGGCCACTAACTGTATTCTGGAGAGAGTCTGGCCTCCCAGGCAGTGGGCCACTCACTGTGTTCTGGAGAGAGACTGGCCTCCCAGGCAGTGGGCCACTAACTGTGTTCTGGAGAGAGACTGGCCTCGCAGACAGTGGGTCAAACACAGAGACAACAAGGTTCCTTCCATAGAAATAGAATCATAAAACATGTATATACAAGGTAAACAAATCCTTTCCATTAATGTGGATAGATAGATTAAACCAAACAACACTAACAACGTTACAAACATATAAAACTATGTTCCCTACCTCCCGTACAGCACTCCAGCTCCTTCAACGACTAACATTTGACCTTCCCTCGATGGAGAGTTTGACCTGCTGAGTTATAAAAGAGGGTTTTGGCAGAGTCAAAGGGGGTTCCTCGTCCGCCCGCTCTGTCTGATCTCTCTCTGGAGCAGACCACCTCCTCTTACGACCCCAGGGTTTTTCTTTGTCTGCCTCACCCACTTCTGTCTTGAGGGGCGGAGGGGGCATGTGGCTATTCTGTTCTCTCTCTCGCATTTCTCCATTGTCTCTCCCTATTATCTCTACATTTTCTCTGTCTCTCATCTCTCCATTGCCTGAGACAGCCTGCAGGTTCGAGGTACTCCTGGGTCCAACTCCAGTTCCGTAGACCCCTGGTCCAGATCCGGGTCTCAGTCCAGATTCTGTCACCTGGTCCACACAGCAGGGAACGCACCTGTCCTCCTTATTCAACCTGTCTGTTTTGCCCACCTGCACCAGGAAGACACTGTTGCTGCCTGCAGCATTCAAACTGTTCCTAAAGTCCTTGTCCATACTCTGACCGTCGCTCTGACCGTCGCTCTGACCGTCGCTCTGACCGTCGCTCTGACCGTCGCTCTGACCGTCTCTCTGACCGTCGCTCTGACCGTCGCTCTGACCGTCGCTCTGACCGTCGCTCTGACCGTCGCTCTGACCGTCGCTCTGACCGTCTCTCTGACCGTTGCTCTGACTATTTATTGGACTGTTGATTTGATCAATACTCTGACCATTACTCTGGCTATTCCCCTGACTGTTCCCCTGGCGGTTAGACCCCTGTGTGATGTCCCCAGTGTTGTGGCTGTGCCTCAGCTTGACCTCGTGACCCTGGCTGCTGTGGTTCCTCCCAGATACAGAGCCGCCGCCACCCCTCAGGCTCCTGAGGGTCAGGGAGACACACACGTCCCCAACACACAGCTTGGCACAGCTCAGCTCCAACAGCTGAGTGGTCCGGTCAGGGCAGCAGGACGACCAGCCCTGGCCGAACACAAAGAACGGGTACTCTAACAGCACCTCCACACACACCTGCAGAGGAATACAACACACAAAGGATACACAATAAACTGTTATTGGCATAAATATTGACATTAGGATGGGGTTATGGTAACATGGTCTCAGATCTGTTCTCAGATCTGTTTGTACTCTTTTCAACACCATTGCGGTATGAGTGACAAGGCGTTGGCAGGATAGTACAAACAGACTGGCACTGAGTCTCGGGGAAAGGAGACAACAACAAGCTTTGCTAGCTTACCTGTGCTTTGTGTTCCCCGACACCGAACTGTATGATGACAGCGTTGGGTGTCTGGCCTGTGTCGATGCGTTCCACAGTGCTGGAGTCAATCTTCAGCTCACTGCTGATCTCAGCACTCTGGATAAAGTCCTCCGTCTTCAGGTCCTCCACTCGCTTCAGCTCCCCATCCGCCAGCTGGATGATGGAGCCACGCATGAAGAACGGTGGGAGCGTGGTTGGAGAGGAGGAGGGAGAGGGGGAGGCCTGGACAGGGGCCGGAGCTAGGGCTGGAGAGGAGGAGAGGGAAGAGGAGAGGGAAGAGGAGAGAGACGGGGAGGCCTGGACAGGGGCGGGAGCTAGAGCTGGAGAGGAGGAGAGGGAAGAGGAGAGAGAGGGGGAGGCCTGGACAGGGGCCGGAGCTAGGGCTGGAGAGGAGGAGAGGGAAGAGGAGAGAGAGGGGGAGGCCTGGACAGGGGCCGGAGCTAGGGCTGGAGAGGAGGAGAGGGAAGAGGAGAGAGAGGGGGAGGCCTGGACAGGGGCGGGAGCTAGGGCTGGAGAGGAGGAAAGGGAAGAGGAGACAGAGGGGGAGGCCTGGACAGGGGCGGGAGCTAGGGCTGGGGCAGGGGAGGGGGACGCGGTGAGGTAGGTGTGGCGGGGGAGGGATACGGTCGCTGGAGCCAGCTGAGAGACGGTGGTGCTGGCGGTGGTGCTGGCTGTCCTGGCGGTCACCGAGCAGGCAGCCTCAAGGTCCGTAGTGGTGGTAACGTCACCGACTCCGTTAACGGGTATCAGGAGAGACTGGAGGGACTGGCCGTCCGGGATGACCAGGTGCTGCGGCAGGGTGGCGTAGCTGACGCCATGCTGGTTACCTGTCCTGGCGATGTAGCCAATGATTGGTGCCTGGGTGGTGGAGTACAGGCTGTGTACATGCTGGTCAGAGTGGTGGGTGGTCTGGATAACCGTGTGAGGGGCAGAAGAGACCTTCAGAGCCTCGGAGGAATTGAGTGAGGTGAAAGAGGAGGTTCTAGAGACAGGTTTCCCTAGACAGATACCTCCTCCCTCACTGTGTATTAGTGATGGGTGGACCTGGACCTTGTCCTGCTCAGCACCTCTGGTAGGGTGGGGGTGGGGGTGGGGCTGGGCATTTGCTACCAGCACCAGGGAGGTTTGTAGTCCTGTGGAATCCTGGGTAGTGTAGTCTGCGGGAATGAGGATGTGTCGAGCTTCATATCCATGGTGAACCTGCTGATTGTTCTGGTTAGAGTAGGAGGTTCCTTTGATGCCAGCACAGCTCTGTTTACCGAAACTCCTCTCCAGCTCTCCATTCAGCTGCACCACCTTCAAATCGAATCAATCTTTATTTGTCAAGCTCTCCTCGCAAACAGTTCAACATCTAAAAATGTATTGAATAAAAAAACAATATAAATACCTTGGTGTGTCCGCCCTCAGCTTTGTTGACCCCTAACCCATCCGCATACTGGACCAGCACCTGGGAGGGGGCGAGGGTGAGGGTGTGGGGGAGGAGGCCCACCCCAGGGTGGGTGTGGAGCTGGAGAGGCTGGAGGTGGACCTGGGTAGGGGAGGGGACGCTCAGAGGGCTGCTGCTGTCCAGCTGGATGTACTGGTGGGTACTGGTGAAGTGGGTGGAGGTCGGCAGGGAGACGGTAGACCCTCCAACGGACACAGCCAGGTCAGACGGCAGCCCTATCTGGAGCTGGTTCTGATGGTCACAAACCTTAACATAACATAGTGCTTCATTAATCGCCCCAAAGGGGATATTTGTTCGCACCAAGCAATACATAAAAACATAAATAATTATATAATAATAAAAATAATAATAATAATAATTACACAATAAATACCAGAGTTGGGGAAGCTACTCTGAAAGTATAGTTTATCAAGCTAACAATTACTTCACTCTGGAAGAAGTTAAGATATACTTTCTGAAGGCTAGCTGTAGTGTAGTTTACTGAACCTTAAAGTCACCTTGAAAAAGTAGTTGACTACTTAATGATGCATTATCATATTGAAATCTGAAATGTCATAGTCTACAAATTGCAAAAACAGATCACAATTTAGTCTATTAAACACAAAAATGATCTTTTAAGTGAGAATTGGGCAGATCTGACACAAACAAATAAAATAAGGAAATTGTCTACCCATATTCTCTTTTCTTTTTTGCAAAAAAAACATTGTGTGAAGTTCCAGTAGTTAGCTACGCCGCTACGTGGCAAAACAGTCATTAACTACTGAAAACACATCAAAAAATGTAATTTAGTTCAACTACCAGCAAGATACTGCAAAATGTAGTTAACTTACTAGTTGAACTCCATGTAGTTCACTACTCCGCAACGTTGATATACGGTGCCTTCGGAAAGTATTCAGACCCCTTGACTTAAATAAAATAAAAATCTGAAATCTGAACACAATACCCCATAATGACAAAGCAAAAACAGGTTTTTATACATTTTTGTAAATGTATAAAAATAAATGTAATAAACACCTTATTTACATAAGTATTCAGACCCTTTGCCATGAAACTCAAAATTGAGCTCAGGTGCAACCTGTTTCCATTGATCATCCTTGAGATGTTTCTACAACTTTATTGGAGTCCACCTGTGGTAAATTCAATTGATTGGACATGATTTGGAAAAGCATACACCTGTCTATATAAGGTCCCACAGCTGACAGTGCATCCATGAGGTCAAAGGAATTGTCAGATCTGGGGAAGGGTACCAAAAAATGTCTGCAGCATTGAAGGTCCCCAAGGGCACAGTTGCCTCCATCATTCTTAAATGGAAGAAGTTTGGAACCACCAAGACTCTTCCTAGAGCTGGCTGCCCGCCAAACTGAGCAATCGGGGGAGAAGGGCCTAGGTCAGGGAGGTGACCAAGATCCCGATGGTCACTCTGACAGAGCGCCAGAGTTCCTCTGTGGAGATGGGAGAAGCTTCCAGAAGGATATCCATCTCTGCAGCACTCCACCAATCAGGCCTTTATGGTAGAGTGGCCAGACGGAAGCCACACCTCAATAAAAGGCACACGACAGCCCGCTTGGAGTTTGCCAAAAGGCACCTAAAGGACTCTCAAACCATGAGAAACAAGATTCTCTGGTCTGATGAAACCAAGATTGAACTGTTTGACCTGAATGCCAAATGTCACGTCTGCCGGAGACCTGGCACCATCCCTACGGTGAAGCATGGTGGTGGCAGATGTTTTTCAGCAGCTGGGACTGGAAGACTAGTCAGGATCGAGGGAAAGATGAATGGAGCAAAGTGCAGAGAGTTCTTTGATGAAAACCTGCTCCAGATAGCTCAGGACCTCAGACCTGATCGAACATCTCTGGAGAGACCTGAAAATAGCTGTGCAGCAATGCTCCAATCCAACCTGACAGAGCTTGAGAGGCTCTGCAGAGAAGAATGGGAGAAACTCCCCAAATACAGATGTACCAAGCATGTAGCGTCATACCCAAGAAGACTTGAGGTTGTATTTGCTGCCAAAGGTGCTTCAACAAAGTAGTGAGTAAAGGGTCTGAATACTTGTGTAAATTTGATATTTCTGTTTTTTATTTTTAATAAATTTGCTAAAATTTCAACAAAACAGTTTTTGCTTTGTCATTATGGGGTATTGTGTGTAGATTGATGAGGGGAAAAAACAATTTAATACATTTTAGAATAAGACTATAACGTAACAAAATGTGGAAAAAGTCAAGGGGTCTGAATACTTTCTGAATGCATACACAATAGACACACACCTTGGTGGCCTGGGAGATGAGGGCGGCGGTGTAGCAGTGGCCATCCAGATGGTGGCGCTGTTGCCCTGTGGAGGTGGCTACACTGGTGGCAGGGGACTGGATGATCTGAGAGGAGATGTAGCCAGTGTACGGCCCCGAGCTAATGAACTGGAGGTTAGGGGCCAGCTGGGCGTACTGGATTGTCCCGCCCTGTTGGCTGAGCCCCACCCCAGTGGGGTAGACAGTGGAGAGAGAGGACAGGGGGATCGTAGACAGAGAGGTAGCAGAAGGGGAGGGGGATGAAGAGGAGGACGATGAGACATGAAACCTGGGGCTGGGAGTTTCTGTGGATCTGCAGCGTTCGCTGGCTACATTAGCCAGCCAAGCCAGGTTCTCTGTGTGTAAGGTAGTGTCTGCTGAGGCTGCAGCTGCTGCTGGTACCACCACAGGCCTCTGCTCCAGAGCCAGGATCTCAGCTGCTGCTGTTACCACCACAGGCTTCTGCTCCAGGGCTAGGATCTCACGCTTCTTTGGAGGTAGACAGCCATGCCTCCTCTCCTGGTTGGATTTCATGGTTGGTTTTAACGCTTTGTTTGTCTCTCAAGTAGGTTTTGTGAACCTACTGTTTCTCTCTCTCTTTGTCCCTATCTCTGTTTCTCTCTCAATTTCAATTCAATTTAAGGGCTTTATTGGCATGGGAAACATCTCTCTCTCTGTCAGTGTTGTCGTGGGCTCTATCAGGTCTCTTTCAGGTCTTCACTGTGTGACTGTGTGTCCTGGACTCAGTAGTCTAGAGAGGGCAGAGGGACGTCTGCCAGGCGACAGAGAGGATGGCTCCATGGACTTCATGAGGAATCATCTCTGACTAACCACCGGCCTCCACAACGTCCGCCAGCTCTAAATCTGGAGACAGAGGAAGACACACAATTGTTATGTTCTAGCATGTAGAAACAACAGAGAAGAATGATGTATGTACATTTCCAACATGCTTACTCTCTGTGCATGACACACGTCAAAGGATATATGCAATCATCACATTCCATATTTTAATATGCGCCCCTTTAGGCATGACATGTGGGTGAGTAGAGAGTGAGAAAGAGGGGTGGACATGTAACGGGCTTGGCTTGAAGCGCTGAACATCATGGCATGAGTTTAGGCTATTTCTAGCATCAGAACTTTACTTAAATACAGAATATTTTCCGGAACAAAAAATATCATTATTAACCGATTCTCACGATTTGAAAATAACGGTTCTGTTCCGGAACACTAGAGATCTCTTTAGTTGCTGGTTCTATTTCCATTACTTGAATATTTGTTGTTTTTCACAGTTTTTGGTTCTGTTTCCTGAACCGGTTCCAACCCCTGCTTCAAAGACTGTGAGTGGAAAAAGGTAGGTGTGAAAAGCAAGCCAGACACCAGATCCAATGACATCCTGGTTGTTGTTGTTCTGTGTGTGTATTTATATCTATTTTTTTAACCCCTTTTTCTCCCCAATTTCCTGGTCCCCAATTGGCAGTTACAGTCTTGTCCCATCGCTGCAACTCCCATACGGACTCGGGAGAGGCAAAGGTTGAGAGCCGTGCGTCCTCCAAAACACAACCCAACCAAGCCGCACTGCTTCTTGAGACAATGCCCACTTCGGAGGAAACACCGTACACCTGGCGACCGTGTCAGCGTGCAATGCGCCCAGCCCGCCACAGGAGTCGCTAGTGCGCGATGGGACAAGGACATCCCTGCCGGCCAAACCTTCCCCTAAACCGGACGACGCTGGGCCAATTGTGCGCCACCCCATGAGTCTCCCGGTAACGGCCGGCTGCGGCAGAGCCTGGACTCGAACCCAGAATCTCTAGTGGCACAGCTAGCGATGCAGTACCTTAGACCACTGCGCCACTCGGGAGGCCTGTGTGTGTGTGTATTTATGTGCGTGCGTACGTGTGCGTGTGTGTGTGTCCATCCATTTCACCCAAGTCACACCCCATTGAAAGGATAATTTGACAATCACATCATGATGTTCTATGAAGTCACGTTGTATTGTGTATATTACCCCCTGCCTCACGTCATCACCAGTGGCGGTTCTAGACCATTTCAACTGGGGGGGCCAAGCTGGGGCCAGTTGTACTGTTAGAGGGGCCAGTTACATTAGATGTTATTGTTGTCATATCATTTTGCATGTGGTACGATATTGTTGTGTTCCGCCTAAAGCCGTCCCTCTAGAAAATGTGTGGGTTAAATTAGTGTTCCGCGTTGCCACTGTCTAATAACGGATGTAAAAAAAAAAAGAACGATAGCAAAAATTCGTTATGTAAAAAGTATTTCATACTCCACATTTAGGGGGGCCACAGGGGGTCCAAAATTGTTGTCACAGGGGCACTGGCTTTCCCTCAGAACCACTAGTGGTCATCACATCATCTACACATTCAACAATAAACATACAGGCAACTGGACTGAAGACCTCAGTGAACCTCCATGTGTGCCTGATAAAGCCTGCTAGATGTACCATTCTATATCTATAACAGAACAGCCTGATAAAGCCTGCTAGATGTACCATTCTATATCTATAACAGAACAGCCTGATAAAGCCTGCTAGATGTACCATTCTATATCTATAACAGAACAGCCTGATAAAGCCCTGCCCCTCCACCGACCGCTGTACCATTCTATATCTATAACAGAACAGCCTGATAAAGCCTGCTAGATGTACCATTCTATATCTATAACAGAACAGCCTGATAAAGCCTGCTAGATGTACCATTCTATATCTATAACAGAACAGCCTGATAAAGCCTGCTAGATGTACCATTCTATATCTATAACAGAACAGCCTGATAAAGCCTGCTAGATGTACCATTCTATATCTATAACAGAACAGCCTGATAAAGCCTGCTAGATGTACCATTCTATATCTATAACAGAACAGCCTGATAAAGCCTGCTAGATGTACCATTCTATATCTATAACAGAACAGCCTGATAAAGCCTGCTAGATGTACCAGAGGTAACAAATGAGAGGTGCACCTGAGAGGGAAGAGAGGAGAGAGGCAGGAAGAAAGGGAGAAAGAGAGGAGATAAACAGAGAGGCAGACAGACAGAAAGCATGATGGCAGGCAGGGAGGGAGAGATGCAGCGAAAAACATGGAGTGACAGAGAAAGAGGGAGGGGAAGAAAGAGAGAAAAACAAAGCGAGAGGGAGGGAGAGAGGAAAAACAGAAAGTGGCAGAGGATGGGAGAAAGAGAGAAGGGAGGGAGAGAGAGAGGGAGGGAGAGAGAGAGCTGCTTTTCCTGACCCACATTAAGCGGTGGCTGTAGCATCAGAGGACCATATAGCCTCCACTTCACACAGACATAGTCGATTAGCTCCACACAGACACACACGCTACGACACTGCTACAGCACAACCCCATCACCATGACAATCCCATGATAACACCACGAGGACAACACCACAACAACCCGAGCCTTGACAATGAACACTGCGGTAACACAAAAACAATCTATGAGGCATGGTTACAGGACAGTCACAACACGGAGACACCATGCCCCACTTTCCACTGGAGTAAATACAGTCATCTGTTTACAGTCCAACACTCTCACAGCACACCGGGAGACACATGGCAACACAGTGTCGGGCAACACACGCACACGCACTGCCCGACAACGCTAAAGACAACCAGTGGATCCCAGCCCCCTTGGACAACTCTCCTGCGCTCAGCTATATGGAGAGTCTCTCCTCACATGCCCCAGAGGCAGCAGACACGTCCTGAATGGGAACAAGCATTGTTCCATTCACTACAACTCAACTCAACTCACTACCAATGACTGGCTACTTTTGACCAGGATCCACAGTGCACTATACAGACGTACTATCTTAATTTGACCAGTTTTTCACAGAAGGAAAATAATTCTGCGGCAACAGAAAATCAGAATTTTTATGTGGATTATAATTAATGGACATTTTTGTAGGGGTTGATACATTGTTGAAGTTGAAATTACAAACTTTAGAAGCCTTTATTGAATACACTACAAACGTGCATTTCCTACACATTTGCGACCACAGAGTGATCAAATTAAGATAGAATACACTATATATACAAAAGTATGTGGACACGCCTTTAAATTAGTGGATTCGGCTATTTCAGCCACACCCGTTTCTGACAGGTGTATAAAATCAACCACACAGCCATGCAATCCCCATAGACAAACATTGGCAATAGAATGGCCTTACTGAGGTGCTCAGTGACTTTCAACGTGGCACCGTCATAGGATGCCACCTTTCCAACAAGTCAGTTTGTCAGCCGCACACAAGCCTAAGATAACCATGAGCAATGCCAAGCATCGGCTGGAGTGGTGTAAAGCTTGCTGCCATTGGTTTCTGGAACAGTGGAAACGCGTTCTCTGGAGTGATGAATCACACTTCACCATCTGGTAGTCCGACGGACAAATCTGGGTTTGGTGGATGCCAGGACAGCATTACCTGCTCCAATGCATAGTGCCAACTGTAAAGTTTGGTGGAGGAGAAATCATGGTCTGGGGCTGTTTTTCATGGTTCGGGCTAGGACCCGATCGCTACAACATACAATGACATTCTAGACGATTCTGTGCTTCCAACTTTGTGGCAACAATTTGGGGAAGGCCCTTTCCTGTTTCAGCATGACAATGCACCTGTGCACAAAGCGAGGTCTGTACAGAAATGGTTTGTCGTGGTCGGTGTGGAAGATCTTGACTGGCCTGCACAAAGACCTGACCTGTACCCTACCGATCACCTTTGGGATGAATTGGAAAGCCGACTGCGAGCCAGGCCTAATCGTCCAACATCAGTGCCCGACCTCACTAATGCTCTTGTGGCTGAATGGAAGCAAGTCCCTGCAGCAATGTTCCAACATCTAGTGGAAAGCCTTCCCAGAAGAGTGGAGGCTGTCATGGCAGTGAAGGGGGGGACCAACTCCATATGAATGCCCATGATTTTGGAATGAGATGTTCGAAGAGCAGGTGTCCACATAATTTTGGTCATGTAGTGTATCTGTATGATGGCATTTGGGACTCAGGCACTCACTGGCATGGATAGCAAGCAGCACAGAAACCAAGGAGGAAACCTTCTCCATTTCCCACAGTTATTATTACAACCTTGAGAACAACAAACACACGGCCATTAAGAAACACAAATGAGAGCACTTCATGTATTAAACTTTGGACACTGTGTTAACTAACCTCCAGACGAGCTTCAATGCCATACAACTCTCCTTCCGTGGCCTCCAACTGCTCTTAAACGCAGGTAAAACTAAATGCATGCTATTCAACCGATCACTGCCCACACCTGCTCGCCCGTCCAGCATCACTACTCTGGACGGTTCTGACTTAGAATACGTGGACAACTACAAATACATAGGTGTCTGGTTAGACTGTAAACTGTCCTTCCAGACTCACATTAAGCATCTCCAATCCAAAATTAAATCTAGAATCGGCTTCCTATATCGCAACAAAGCATCCTTCACTCATGCTGCCAAACACACCCTCGTAAAACTGACCATCCTACCGATCCTCGACTTCGGTGATGTCATCTATAAAATAGCCTCCAACACTCTACTCAACAAACTGGATGCAGTCTATCACAGTGCCATCCGTTTTGTCACCAAAGCCCCATACACTACCCACCATTGCGACCTGTACGCTCTCGTTGGTTGGCCCTCGCTTCATACTCGTCGCCAAACCCACTGGCTACAATCTATAAGTCTCTGCTAGGTAAAGCCCGGCCTTATCTCAGCTCACTGGTCACCTGTCACGCTTGTCGTTGGAAATGGAGGACCAAAACGCAGCAGGTATGTGTATACTCATCTTCTTTATTATAAGGAAAGAAGGCAAACCCAAAATAAACACGTATACAAAAAGAAACACACCGACAATAAACAGTCCTGTAAGGCTTGACGCTATACACGGAACAATCACCCACAAATAACAAACAAACACACCCTCATATATGGGACTCTCAATCAAAGGCAGATAGACAACACCTGCCTTCAACTGAGAGTCCCAAACCCAATTAACCAAACATAGAAACAGACATACTAGACAAAATCATAGAATACCTGAAAACCAAACAGTGCCCAAAAACCCCGGAATACTTAAACCAAATGCCCCTTCAACAAAACACACCACCCCGAACCACATAAAACGAATGCCCTCTGCCACGTCCTGACCAAACTACAATACCAATTAACCTTATACTGGTCAGGACGTGACATCACCATAGCAGCACCCACTCGTAGCATGTGCCCCAGCAGGTATATCTCACTGGTCACCCCCAAAGCCAATTCCTCCTTTGGCCGCCTTTCCTTCCAGTTCTCTGCTGCCAATGACTGGAACAAACTGCAAAAATCTCTGAAGCTGGAGACTCATATCTCCCTCACTAGCTTTAAGCACCAGCTGTCAGAGCAGCTCACAGATCACTGCAGCTGTACATAGCCCATCTGTAAACAGCCCATCTATCTACCTCATCCCCATACTGTATTTATTTATTTATCTTGCTCCTTTGCACCCCAGTATCTCTACTTGCACATTCATCTTCTGCACATCTACCATTCCAGTGTTTAATTGCTATATTGTAATTACTTCGCCACCATGGCCTATTTATTGCCGTATCTTACCTCATTTGCACTCACTGTATATAGACTTTTTGTTTTCTTTTTTCTACTGTATTATTTACTGTATGTTTTGTTTATTCCATGTGTAACTCTGTGTTGTTGTATGTGTCGAATTGCTATGCTTTATCTTGGCCAGGTCGCAGTTGCAAATGAGAACTTGTTCTCAACTAGCCTACCTAGTTAAATAAAGGTGAAATAAAAAAATTCAAATAAAATTGAAAAAAACCCACAGTCCACAAATACAGGAAGCTCTTTGGGCCCTTTGGCTAGGCAGACCTGGAGAGGGACTGGTTGCATCCCGTATGGCACACTATTCCCTATATAGTGCACTTGGCCTTATGGGCCATGGTCACATTATGTACATTATTCCCAGAAATGAGCTTTGACGACCAAATAACCAAGAAATAACCAAACATTGACGATGAAACAACATGTTGCCCTGCTGTGTTTCTGTGACCTGACTCTGTTGTCACAGAGACTACACTACATATGACTCACTGAATGACTGGCTGGCTGGCCGGCTGACTGTCTGAACGACTGGCTGGCTGAATGACTGAATTAATTAATTAATGAATGACTGACTAACTGGCTGGCTGACTGAATGAATTAATGACTGGCTGGCTGACTGAATGGCTGGCTGGCTGGCTAGCTGTCTGACTGACTAACTGGCTGGCTGACTGGTTGGCTGGCTGGCTGGCTGGCTGACTGACTGACTGACTGACTGACTGACTGACTGGCTGACCATCAGACTGATTGACTCACTGACTGACTGACTGACTAAATGAATGAATGAATGAATTAACTGACTGACTGACTGACTCACTGACTGACTGACTGACTGGCTGGCTGACTGAAGGACTGGCTGGCTGACTGACTTACTGGCTGGCTGACTGGCCGACTAACTGACTGATTGAATGATGAATAACTGACTGACTGACTAAATGAAATAATTAATTAATTAATTGACTGACTGAAGGACTGGCTGGCTGGCTGGCTGGCTGGCTGGCTGACTGACTGGCTGGCTGGCTGGCTGACTGGCCGACTAACTGACTGAATGAATGAATGAATAACTGACTGACTGACTGACTGACTAAATGAAATAATTAATTAATTAATTGACTGGCTGGCTGGCTGACTGACTTACTGAATGACTGGCTGGCTGGCTGGCCGACTAACTAACTGATTGAATGACTGACTGACTGAATTAATTAATTAATTAATGACTGGCTGGCTTGCTGGCTGACTAACTCACTGACTGAATGACTGACTGGCTGACCATCAGACTGATTGACTCACTGACTGACTGACTGACTGACTGACTGACTGACTGACTGACTGGGTGACTAAGACTGACTGGCTGACTGAATGATTGGCTGAATGATTGGCTGACTGGCTGAATGACTGACTGATTGGCTGAATGACTGACTGGTTGACAATGACTAACTGACTGTCTACACTCTCCATCAGATATTATCTTTCCCCACAAATCTCCTATAAATGTACCAAACACAAGGTTAACCATCTGTGATATTATCTTTCCTCCACAAATCTCCTATAAATGTACCAAACACAAGGTTAACCATCTGTGATATTATCTTTCCTCCACAAATCTCCTATAAATGTACCAAACACAAGGTTAACCATCTGTGTGTGTCTATTGGGCTACTAGCTTTAATACTCCAAATAAACCCTTCCATTCCCTGACTGACTCTCCCTTTAAAAGGCGGACCAGGAGTGTGAAGGAGACTCTAATGCTGTGTTCGTAACCAAGTGGGAGGTGGGAATTTACCAGTTGGATGCATTCACATACTTTAAACAAGTGAAGAAACGCAGATTGGCTAATGGCCAACAAGCTGCGTAAACCATGAACTAAAAGTACAGCTATCATGCTTATAAACAAATTATAGTGTTCAAAAAAACATGAACAGATTGATTTCTATTTTAAAAAGTTTTGTTGTTACAGTTAAATACCCAAAATGCTGTTATGAAGGTCATTTCCTTGGTAGGTGACGTCAGAGGTCAGCATGTGGGTGAAGTGGCAGCTCAGGATGATAGATGAGTTTTGCACTAGTAATTACCAGTTGGAGGGCTGTTCAACTGGATTTTTCCCTGTCGCATGTGGTATATTCCCATTTAGTTATGAACGCAGTATTAGAGAGAGAGAGAGAGCGAGCTGTGGCTAGCTGGCTGCTTGTCTTCTTTTCACAATGACTCCAGCGTCCTGCATCGCTCATCTCCTCACTAAGCTAGATCACACAATGTCAGACTACAGACAGACAGACGCAGACAGATGGAGACAGAGAGACAGAGACAAACAGAGAGGCAGGGATTCCCTTGTAAACAAGCAAACACCTCTCTCTACAAACCTGTATGACTTGCTCTTTTGTAAATCTATTTATTGTAATGTGATCCAAAGCCAACCAGATGCAGTGTATGTTCTGTAGCCTCTAGGGGCATTACTGGATTAGGAAATGACAGTGATGATGAACGCATGAGTGGAGAGGAACAGGGTCCAAAATACTATGCCACAAATCAAGCACAAAACAAGAAGAAACACTGCCTTTGCCGAGGGAGAGGGGAAAAGCTTACCAGGCTGTACACAGCCACAGCTGGCAGAGCATTGTCAGGCTTCCTCTTGCCTGTGTAGCTTCTACACTACGTATTCCTATAGGGAAATCCTTTTTCTCTACGTCTCCTTTGTGCAGGTCTATTTTTCAGAGCCAGTCATTTTTCTGCTCCAGCCCTGTTTTCCTCCAGGCTCCAGGCAGGGTCCGTCCGGGAGAGAGGGTGAACATGTACACCCAGCCGTAAGGCTCTGTGATGAGCCAGCGATAGAGGAAGTCCCCCTGGTTGAAGAATCACATGAAGTCCTGCGTGCAAAGCTGCTCCAACGTGTGTTATGCAAGGCAGTCAGACCTCTCTCTCTGTCTCTCCCTTTCTCTCTCTCTGTCTCTCCCTTTCCCCCTTTCTCTCTCTCCATCTCTCTCTCTCATTCGCTCTCTCTCTCTATCTCCCACGCTCCCTCCCTCCTTTTCTCCCAGTACTCCAGTAACATAGCTCCTCCCACAGCCAGCCGCATCAGATATTCATTCAAAAACACATTCTACTTGGCTGAGCGCCCAGACTACGCTCACACACAGAGGAGGGAGGAGGGAGAGAGAGGGGGAGGCAGAGAGAGAAAGGAGGGAGGAGGGAGAGAGAGGGGGAGGCAGAGAGAGAAGGGAGGAAGAGAGGGAGGAGGGAGAGAGAGGGGGAGGAGGCAGAGAGAGAAGGGAGGAAGAGAGGGAGGAGGGAGAGAGAGGGGGAGGCAGAGAGAGAAGGAGGAAGAGAGGGAGGAGGGAGAGAGAGCGGGAGGAGAAGAGAGAGAAGGGAGGAAGAGAGGGAGGAGGGAGAGAGAAAGGGAGGAGGCAGAGAGAGAATGGAGGAAGAGAGGGAGTAGGCAGAGAGAGAAGGGAGGAAGAGAGGGAGGAGGGGATAAAAGAGGGATGGGTGGAAGATAGAACGTAAGTGAATAGCTTGTACAGACAGACACACACACACACACACATAACAGACTATGCTCACACACGAAGGAGGGAGGAGGGAGAGAGAGAGGGTATCTCTCCTCCAGACCTCCCCTAGCTCTCCCCCAGACCTCTCCTATCTCTCCCCAGACCTCCCCTAGCTCTCCTCCAGACCTCCCCTAGCTCTCCCCAGACCTCCCCTAGCTCTCCCCAGACCTCCCCTAGCTCTCCCCTAGCTCTCCCCAGACCTCCCCTAGCTCTCCCCAGACCTCCCCTAGCTCTCCCCAGACCTCCCCTAGCTCTCCCCAGACCTCCCCTAGCTCTCCTCCAGACCTCCCCTAGCTCTCCCCAGACCTCCCCTAGCTCTCCCCTAGCTCTCCCCTAGCTCTCCCCTAGCTCTCCCCAGACCTCCCCTAGCTCTCCCCAGACCTCCCCTAGCTCTCCCCAGACCTCCCCTAGCTCTCCCCTAGCTCTCCCCTAGCTCTCCCCTAGCTCTCCTCCAGACCTCCCCTAGCTCTCCCCTAGCTCTCCTCCAGACCTCCCCTATCTCTCCTCCATGTCCATGTATGGGGATTGTAGATGTACCTTTCAATCATGCACACACCCATACCCCCCCCACACACACCCTCCACAGCACCCTAACACACACCCTCCACAGCACCCTAACACACACACACACCCTCCACAGCACCCTAACACACACCCTCCACAGCACCCTAACACACACCCTCCACAGCACCCAACACACACACAGTGAATTACATAGGTGATGAGTGATGTGTTGCCCATGCCTGGAACAGGAGGGTGCTGGCCAGTTTTATAGTTGTACAGTTGTTATCCATGTGTATCTAAAAACGTCATTTTAGTAACATGCCTCCCTATTCCTTGTCAAACATATTGCACTGCATTACACAGCCACAGCAGTGCTGAGGCCTATAGGTGAGGTTTCAGGAAGACAAGGATGAGTTCCAAGGAGTCTCCATAATACGGGTCAACAAGCCCTGGGAGTCAGTTGTGTCTGCATGCAATAATACTGTGAACAGGACAGGGACATACACGCACGCACGCACGCACGCACGCACGCACGCACGCACGCACGCACGCACGCACACCTGACATCCCACAGCCACAAGTGTTATGAGGGTTGAATATTTTCATTAAAACACATCTGTGTCCTAAATGGTGCCTTTCCCATTATAGGCCTATAGTGCTCTGGTCCAAAGTAGTGCCCTACAGTATACAGGGAATAGGATGCCATTGGTGATGTTGCTGTACTAAAAGGTCTACTGTAGCTGCTACAATAGCAACTTCTATGGCTCCTGCAGGGTGAAACTACATATGTACTGACTTTACCAGGCAACATGTGTGAACAAGGGTGACTTGGATCAGTCTGTGGATGATGTTTATAGAAAATTCATAATTGTAACCATGAGAAAGGTGTGTGTGTGTGTGTGTGTGCTTGTGACAAACGGGCCCTGGTTATACTGTAAGCTGGTCTCTGCTCGCTCTCGCCATTCCAGCTCTAAACTAACATGGGACTATGTCCATAGCGAACGACGGGCACAGTTGAACCAGTTACTGTGGACACAAAAATGGTCTGTCTACAAGCATTTCCTTCCCTGTTCTCTATCTACGCAGCCTGTCCCCACACACTTTCTGTGACGTAGGTTATTCTTCTATTTCAAGGCCTAGCTAGTCATCTCTCTCTCTTTCTCTCTCTCTCTCTCTCTCTCTCTCTCTCGCTCCACAATCACCCTGAATACTTTATTTTTCTTTTCACACTTTCTCATTTCCTTTTTCACACCTTTCACCTTGTCATCACCGGGAGAACCATGGCTGTTTTGTTGTGGCATGTTACACAACCTTACCTTTAATAGGGCATATAGACAGACCCACCTCCTCTCGGAACTGAGAGAACTCCATAACAAAATAATATCATTTAATCCCACGCACTTTGTTGATACCTCTCTGGCCTGAAGT
Source organism: Salmo salar (assembly GCF_965601325.2). Classification (NCBI taxonomy): domain Eukaryota; kingdom Metazoa; phylum Chordata; class Actinopteri; order Salmoniformes; family Salmonidae; genus Salmo; species Salmo salar. Next base: position 7,501,395 of record NC_138292.1, read on the forward strand.
GGCATTAATGGGCTGTGTCCTAAATAGCACCCTGTAGGGCGGCTTCCGGTCAAAAGTAGCACACTATATAGGGAATAGGTTGCCATTTGGGACGTGTCTCCAAGGTCTCATCACATTTAGGTATTCAACTCACCTTAAGTGTGTAAAACTGTGATATTTGTCTTCTCGACGTTGAGAACAGTTGTGAGATCAGATCAGTCGCTCCAAAGTGTCCAGTTTCCTCCAAGGAAATACCGTGTGATGTCTTCTCCTTAACCTTTAAAGTTCAAACAGCATTGAGACATGAGAAGCAGAGATGATTTAAGTACTACAGGCCTGAAATACTGTACTATAGAATAAAAAGTGTTATTATATAGGAACTTGCCATGCAACACAAGGTCTGTCCTGTCTGAATACATGCACCACACTGTCTGTCCTGTCTGAATACATGCACCACACTGCATGTCCTGTTTGAATATATGCACCACACTGCATGTCCTGTCTGAATACATGCACCAGACTGCCTGTCCTGTCTGAATACATGCACCACACTGCATGTCCTGTCTGAATACATGCACCAGACTGCCTGTCCTGTCTGAATACATGCACCACACTGCATGTCCTGACTAAATATATGGTACAGACTGCATGTCCTGTCTGAATACATGCACCACACTGCATGTCCTGTCTGAATACATGCACCACACTGCCTGTCCTGTCTGAATACATGCACCACACTGCCTGTTCTGTCTGGATACATGCTACAGACTGCCTGTCCAGTCTGAATACATGCCCCCCCTGCATGTCCTGTCTGAATACATGCAACAGACTGCATGTCCTGTCTGAACACATTCTCTTCTATACACCTGCTTCTACTGTCAACAGAATAGCTTAGCTTCCTCAATCCAAGCAAGCAGGAGTAGTCATAAATACATGGCAAAGCAGAAAAATGCTGTACCTTTAAGTGCTAGATTGTCCAGCCATGTCATCTCTACAGTCATATTGTCTCTCAAGTGTCCTCTTAACACTCTACTCCCAGCAGGACAGCACCATTAATTCTCCTCTTAACAGTCTACTCCCAGCAGGACAGCACCTTTAATTCTCCTCTTAACAGTCTACTCCCAGCAGGACAGCACCATTAATTCTCCTCTTAACAGTCTACTCCCAGCAGGACAGCACCTTTAATTCTCCTCTTAACACTCTACTCCCAGCAGGACAGCACCATTAATTCTCCTCTTAACAGTCTACTCCCAGCAGGACAGCACCTTTAATTCTCCTCTTAACAGTCTACTCCCAGCAGGACAGCACCTTTAATTCTCCTCTTAACACTCTACTCCCAGCAGGACAGCACCTTTAATTCTCCCTAAACCCAGTTGTAGACATGTCCGGACATGTAGCACAGATTCAGAAACACAGGGGGCAGGCAGGGTGACTCACATGTAAATCACAGGAGGCTGCTGAGTGAAGGAAGGCTCATAATAATGGCTGGAACGGAACTAATGGAATGTTTGATGCATTTGATACCATTCCACTAATTCCACTCCAGCCATTACCACGAGCCCACCCTCCCCAATTAAGGTGCCACCAACCTCCTGTGATGCAAATACATGTAGTAGAGCTAACTGGAGTGTGGTTGGTGGTTGGCCCCATTGGTGGCCCTAGTTAGTAGTAGTTAACCACAATAATGACCCCTTAGTTAATTCAGTAAATGTTCAACTGAGCCTGCAATACTTCACCAAACCTGCTTAGAGTGAACTACTCCATGTGACACCACAGAGGAAGATGAAGTCAGCTCCTATGTCATGTGACCAGGGTTTTAGAGTGTCTACACATAACCCCCAAGGACAAGACAACCTTGATCGTATAGATTTATTGACATTAAATGACAGAATGCATCCAAAGCAACTGTATTGTGGGTCAGGAACCATAGAAGAAACAGCATATCAATATCCACCTTTATGGCTATGGACTAATAAGAAAGCGTTAACAACAAACAGTATTATTATTATTATTATTATTCAAGGTTATATATCAACACTTCATGTACATTATGCAGCTTGTGTGTCTTTAACAGACCTGGGTTCAAATAGTATTTGAAATCATTTCAAATACTTCATCTTGATTGATTGAGCTTGCATGGCTAAATGCAGTGTTTCCCACCCCTGGTCTTGCAGTACCCCGAACAGCCCAACCCTGGTCCTCCAGTACTCCGAACAGCCCAACCCTGGTCCTCCAGTACCCCGAACAGCCCAACCCTGGTCCTCCAGTACCCCGAACAGCCCAACCCTGGTCCTGCAGTACCCCGAACAGCCCAACCCTGGTCCTGCATACCCCGAACAGCCCAACCCTGGTCCTGCAGTACCCTGAACAGCCCAACCCTGGTCCTGCAGTACCCCGAACAGCCCAACCCTGGTCCTGCAGTACCCTGAACAGCCCAACCCTGGTCCTCCAGTACCCCGAACAGCCCAACCCTGGTCCTGCAGTACCCCGAACAGCCCAACCCTGGTCCTGCAGTACCCCGAACAGCCCAACCCTGGTCCTCCAGTACCCCGAACAACCCAACCCTGGTCCTCCAGTACCCCGAACAGCCCAACCCTGGTCCTCCAGTACCCCGAACAGCCCAACCCTGGTCCTCCAGTACCCCGAACAGCCCAACCCTGGTCCTCCAGTACCCCGAACAGCCCAACCCTGGTCCTCCAGCACCCCCAACAGAACACATTTACACTGTAGCCCTGGACAAACACACCTCATTCAACTCATTGAAAGCTTTATGATTAGTTAACAAGTTGAGTCAAGTATGCTTGTCCAGGTTTGCAGTAAACATTTGTACTGTTGGGGGTACTGGAGGACCAGGGTCGGGAAACACTGACTTAATGAACCAATAGAATTGTCCCAAAATAGCAAACTCCGCCCATCTGGCACTCCAGGCAGGACATATCAAATGCTCACAGTTTCAGATAGTTTTTGAACCCAGGTTCTTCTCATGACACAGTCAGCACAGATGATAACAGATCTTCAATGATAGACATATTACATTATGGCTTTTCAATCATTACAGTTACAGAAAGTTACCAGACAGTATGGCAGAGCTAAGCTAACAATTATGTCAATTAAATCTATAAAACAATAACTGTACTTTTCCCTTTCCTTCTTCATTCCCTGTTTATTGAGAGCACGGGGAAGAAAACCTATCACTTCCCTTTACCGCCGTAGATAGGACATGGAATGGAGCGATCAGTTTTCTTGAACACGTTGTATTTACATGCCTTTTGGTCAAACTCCTTCACGCAATCATCAGGAAATCTTGTGGGCTCAGAATATCTGCAATCAAACAATCAACATCAGCAAATACTTTGATAGAAAATGTATGGACTATCACTCACTCACTCATTCTCAAATCAAATTTATACAACAGGTGTAGACCTTACTGTGAAATGCTTATTTAGAAGCCCTTAACCAACAATGCAGTTTTAAGAAAATAAGAGTTAAGAAAATATTTACTAAATAAACTGAAGTAACACAATAAAATAACAATAACGAGGCTATGTACAGTGGGTACCGAATGAATGTGCGGGGGTACAGGTTAGTTGAGGTAATGAAGGTAATTTGTAAAGTGACTATGCATAGATTAAACATCGTTCGGGTCTCCATTTGATGAATTGTTCAGGAGTCCTTATGGTTTGGGGGTAGAAGCTGTTAAGGAGCCTTTTGGACCTAGACTTGGCGTTCTGGTACCACTTCCCGTGCGAAAGCAGAGAGAATAATCAATGACTTGGGTGACTGGAGTCTTTGAAAACAAATTTGGGCCTCTGACACCGCCTGGTATAGAGGTCTTGGATGGCAGGGAGCTTGCCCCTAGTGATGTACTGGGCCGTACGCACTACCCTCTGTAGCGCCTTTTAGTCAGAGGCCGAGCAGTTGCCATACCAAGCGGTGATGCAGCCAGTCAAGATGCTCTCAATGGTGCAGCTGTATAACTTTTTGAGGATCTCAGGACCCATGCCAAATCTTTTTAGTTTCCTGGGGGGGAATAGGCTTTGTCGTGCCCTCTTCAAGACTGTCTTGGTGTGTTTGGACCATTCTAGTTTGTTGTTGATGTGGACACCAAGGAACTTGAAGCTCTCAACCTGCTCCACTACAGCCCCGTTGATGAGAATGGGGGCGTGTTCGGTCCTCCTTTTCCTGTAGTCCACAATCATCTCCTTAGTCTTGGTTACGTTGAGGGATAGGTTGTTCTTCTGGCACCACCCGGCCAGGTCTCTGACCTACTCCCTATAGGCTGTCTCGTCGGTGATCAGGCCTACCACTGTTGTGTCGTCTGCAAACTTAATGATGGTGTTGGAGTCGTGCCTGGCCATGCAGTCGTGGGTGAACAGGAAGTACAGGAGGGGACTGAGCACGCACCCCTGGGGGATCAGTGTGGCAGATGTGTTGCTACCTACCCTCACCATCTGGGGGCGACCCCTCAGGAAGTCCAGGATCCAGTTGCAGAGGGAGGTGTTTAGTCCCAGGATCCTTAGCTTAGTGATGAGCTTTGAGGGTACTATGGTGTTGAAAGCTGAGCTGTAGTCAATGGATAGCATTCTCACATAAGTGTTCCTTTTGTCCAGGTGGGAAAGGGCAGTGTGGAGTGCAATAGAGATGGCATCATCTGTAGATCTGTTTGGGCGGTATGCAAATTGGAGTGGGTCTAGGGTTTCTGGGCTAATGGTGTTGATGTGAGCCATTACCTGCCTTTCAAAGCACGTCTGTAGTCATTTAGGCAGGTTGCCTTTGTGTTCTTGGGCACAGGGACTATGGTGGCCTGCTTGAAACATGTTGGTATTACAGACTCAATCAGGGACATGTTGAAAATGTCAGTGAAGACACCTGCCAGTTGGCCAGCACATGCCCGGAGCACACGTCCTGGTTATCCGTCTGGCCCCGCAGCCTTGTGTATGTTGACCTGTTTAAAGGTCTTACTCACATCAGCTACGGAGAGCGTGATCACACAGTTGTCCGGAACAGCTGATGCTCTCATGCATGCCTCAGTGTTGCTTGCCTCGAAGCAAGCAGAGAAGTGATTTAGCTTGTCTGGTAGGCTCGTGTCACAGGGCATCTCGCGGCTGTGCTTCCCTTTGTAGTCTGTAATAGTTTGCAAGCCCTGCCACATAAGACGAGCGTCAGAGCCGGTGTAGTATGATTCAATCGTAGCATTGTATTGACGCTTTGCCTGTTTGATGGTTCGTCGCAGAGCATAGCAGGATTTCTTGTAAGCTTCCGGGTTAGAGTCCCGCACCTTGAAAGCGGCAGCTCTACCCTTTAGCTCAGTGCGAATGTTTCCTGTAATCCATGGCTTCTGGTTGGGGTATATACGTACAGTCACTGTAGGGACGATGTCCTCGATGCACTTATTGATAAGGCCAGTGACTGATGTGGTATACTCCTCAATGCCATCGGAAGAATCCCGGAACATGTTCCAGTCTGTGATAGCAAAACAGTCCTTTAGTTCAGCGTCTGCTTCATCTGACCACTTTTTTATTGACCGAGTCACTGGTGCTTCCTGCTTTAATTTGTGCTTGTAAGCAGGAATCAGGAGGATAGAGTTGTGGTCGGATTTACAAAATGGAGGGCGAGGGAGAGCTTTGTACGCGTCTCTGTGTGTGGAGTACAGGTGATCTAGAATTGTTTTCCCTCTGGTTGCACATTTAACATGTTGATAGAAATTTGGTAGAACTGATTTTAGTTTCCCAGCATTGAAGTCTCCGGGCACTAGGAGCGCCGCCTCTGGGTGAGTGGTTTCCTGTTTGCTTATTTCCTTATACAGCTGACTGAGTGCGGTCTTAGTGCCAGCATCTGTCTGTGGTGGTAAATAAACAGCCACGAAAAGTATAGCTGAAAACTCCCTAGGCAAGTAGTGTGGCCTGCAATTTACCACAATATACTCTACTTCAGGCGAGCAAAATCTAAAGACTTCCTTAGATTTCGTGCACCAGCTGTTGTTTACAAATATGCACAGACCGCTCCCCCTCGTCTTATCGGAGTGTGCAGTTCTATCTTGCCGGTGCAGCGTATATCCCGCTAGCTGAATATCCATGTCATCATTCAGCCACGATTCCGTGAAACATAGGATATTACAGTTTTTGATGTCCCGTTGGTAGGATATTCGTGATCGTACCTCGTCTAATTTATTGTCCAATGATTGTACGTTGGCGAGTAATATTGACGGTAACGGCAGCTTTCCCACTCGCCTTCTCCGGGTCCTGACAGGGCATCCGGCTCTTTGTCCTCTGTACCTGCGTCGCTTCCTCTTGCAAATAACGAGGATGTCGGCCTTGTTGTAGAAAAAATCTTTGTCTAATCCGAGGTGAGTGATTGCTGTCCTGATATCCAGAAGCTCTTTTTTGCCGTAAGATACGGTTGCAGAAACATTATGAACAAAATAAGTTATAAATAACGCAAAAAAACACATAATAGCACAATTGGTTGGGCGCCATAAAACTGCTGCCATTTTAATCAGGACCAGTGTGGTGGTACAGGCTGGGAAGGCTGAGGGTTATATGGACCAGTGTGGTGGTACAGGCTGGGAAGCCTGAGGGTTATATGGACCAGTGTGGTGGTACAGGCTGGGAAGGCTGAGGGTTATATGGACCAGTGTGGTGGTACAGGCTGGGAAGGCTGAGGGTTATATGGACCAGTGTGGTGGTACAGGCTGGGAAGGCTGAGGGTTGTATGGACCAGTGTGGTAGGTACAGGCTGGGAAGGCTGAGGGTTATATGGACCAGTGTGGTGGTACAGGCTGGGAAGGCTGAGGGTTATATGGACCAGTGTGGTGGTACAGGCTGGGAAGGCTGAGGGTTATATGGACCAGTGTGGTGGTACAGACTGGCAAGGCTGAGGGTTATATGGACCAGTGTGGTGGTACAGGCTGGGAAGGCTGAGGGTTATATGGACCAGTGTGGTGGTACAGGCTGGGAAGGCTGAGGGTTATATGGACCAGTGTGGTAGGTACAGACTGGGAAGGCTGAGGGTTATATGGACCAGTGTGGTGGTACAGACTGGGAAGGCTGAGGGTTATATGGACCAGTGTGGTAGGTACAGGCTGGGAAGGCTGAGGGTTATATGGACCAGTGTGGTAGGTACAGACTGGGAAGGCTGAGGGTTATATGGACCAGTGTGGTGGTACAGACTGGGAAGGCTGAGGGTTATATGGACCAGTGTGGTGGTACAGGCTGGGAAGGCTGAGGGTTATATGGACCAGTGTGGTAGGTACAGGCTGGGAAGGCTGAGGGTTATATGGACCAGTGTGGTAGGTACAGACTGGGAAGGCTGAGGGTTATATGGACCAGTGTGGTAGGTACAGGACTGGGAAGGCTGAGGGTTATATGGACCAGACATTTAGTGGGTGCTAGAATAAAAGCTGTGTACGGTACTCACGCCTGGCAGCATGACATGTCCCCGTTGGTTTGACAATAGCAGTTCATGCAATCACTGGTCCTCCAGCGGGACCCAATATCATGCCACGTCCCATCCTTGTTGTAAAGACACTGCCTCATACCTATACAATACATGCCTATTCAATATATCATATCAATGTGTTTGTTGTCTTTTTCAATGAGATTCAAGATTCAAGTGTATTAAAAACATCATTGCATAACAATATGAAATGTCCTTTACAGGTCATAAAATAAAATACAAAAATAAAACCCTAAAATCACATAATGATTTGGAACAAGAGGTTATTTTATTAGGTTGATAAATGTACAGGAGTGTGTACAGGAGTGTGTGTGTGTGCGTGCGTGCGTGCGTGCATGTTACAACACCATTTACTTTTGCCCAGAGCCCTATGGTTGTGTGTGTGCGCGTGTGTGTTAACAGCTGGTTATCTTTGTCCTTTACCTGGTTCTGCTGGTTTAAACCAGCAGCCAGCATGGAAAAGTGGCAGCAGTACACACAGGATTACAGCTACAGCCAAGGACCTCTTCCCAGGGAGAAAGAAGAAAAGCATGTTATCTGAATCCCCTTTATTCTCCTAGTAGGCTACATTTACAGTACTTGCTGACCACAATGAAGAGAATATACAGACAGGATACATAGATGTAGACAGAGGGCAATAAAACATAGGCCTTTCATCAAACCGTCTAAACATTAAAGATGAAAAACTAGCAAAATGAACTTTAACATTTTAACATGTGGAGGTGATAGGTCATTAACCCTCCTCTGGATCTCTGGGTAATAAAACATAGACCTTTCATCAAACCGTCTAAACATTAAAAGATGAAAAACTAGCATAGTGAACTGACACATTTGAACATGTGGAGGTGATAGGTCATTAACCCTCTAGATCTCTGGGGAATAAAATAACCTAAAGTCATTTCTAATTGTAATTACTCATACATAACATGCAATGATAGAAGGAACTTACCATGATTGACAGGAATTTAGACTGGATTCACAGGTAGATTCTGTAGGTTCTGTTGAGCTGTAGAGCAAGGTGTCATTCAATAATCCTCGCCATAACATCAGACAATAAGCACAACAAGATAAGGAAACTCCATCAGTCTCTTACCTTCAGTAACAAGATGCTAGAGCTGGTCTGTGTGATCAGGAGTCAAGTCCATGTCTTCTCTCCAACAACTCACCATTTTATACTAGATTTAACACAAGTCCTTGTAGTTGCTCAACCTAGGGGCATGGCTTTTAAGTGATCTTGTAGTTGTGGTGAAATCGGTGATCACTATCGTTAAGTCCAATAAGAAGAGGGGTTACATAAACAATAGTAAAGTGTGATGTGTTGTAACATGCTGTTATCAAAAGGAAACACACTTGTGATAAACAGTTTTGCAATGCTGTTCCTTCCCTGGTATAATGATGATAATAATGTTGTGTTATTATTATTTAACAAATCATTGTTTACAGACATTTGTACAATGATTTGTGAAAAAATACAACAAAAAACATTCTCATCATACCAGGGAAGGGACAGCATTGCAAAACTGTTCAAGGTATTGTTTTGCGTGTGCACTGTAACTTCATTTGAACAGACCCTTTGCCCCATAGGACCACCATAGTGGCAGTTAAGGTTTAATGTCACGTGCACAAGTACAGTGAAATGCCTTTCTTGCCAGCTCTAAACCCAACAATGCAGTAATCAATAATTATGTAATATTACAAATAATTTTAGAAAATAAGGTAGAATAAAAACACACAAGATATAAAAATAAGAAATAAGATGGTTTCAGACTTTTTTATCCAATCCAGAAGTCTTCTGAAACAACATCACGGTACCTACAGAAAGGTATGACAGCAGATAGATGAGAGCTGGTTATCGGGCTGCACCATGTATTAGTTAGTAATAATGTGATTCAGACATTGGTGTCAGCAATGGGATTAAGAGTGAGTCTTCGTTCCAAATGGCACCCTATTCCCTACTACTTTTGACCAGGGACCTATAAGGAATAGGGTGCCATTTGGGAAACATCTGAAGTGTCACTACATCAGAGAAGAAGGTAAGCTTCACTGTGCTCCCTCGGAGAGCAGAGCGGTCTCTGTGGCGTGGAAGGGAGCATTCTGATGGAACAGCAAGCCAGTCAACAGTAGCTGGGGAAAATGCCAACAAGAGAAGTGCTTGCTGCCATGGCAACAGGGCAGCGCCACAGTTCTTCCCACTCCATTAAGAAAGATGTGGTGGCTCTGCGGCTCTGCCCTCAATGGTGCTGTAGCATGACACCGCCGTGCTTATAGAGCCCATTGAGACTAAGCTGGGGAATTCAGCAGTTAATGAAAATAGCAGGGTTGTCTCCCAAATAGCACGCAATTCACTATATATTGTGCACTACTTTTGACCAGGGCCCATAATGCACTACTTTTGACCAGGGCCAGCTCAGATCCATTGGGAAGGTGTCACTGATCCCACCCCACCACCTGAGTTTCAAGCAGCAGAAACAAAAATACATTTTGGTGTTGTACCACACACACCACTGGAGAATATAGAATAATGAATAGAACCCTGGGGAATATAGAATAATGAATAGAACCCTGGGGAATAAAGAATAAACTTTTGATTGAAACATTCGCCTTGAATTCAGCATAGTAAAATGGTGGTCTTAAGGTCATATTGCTGGGAAACTGGTTTTGGTGAATACACATTTGATGAATGCTTGTAATACTGGTGATGCAATAGTAAAACCAAACCGGTCACATCATAGATGTGTCAAGCTATGGCGTGAGGAACAGTAGTTTTGTTCTCTAGAAATAGGGCATTATTTTGTGAGACGTGAGCAGCAATTTCAACCTCAGTAAGGCCTGTATAATGTGAATTATGGAGTATTGAATGAATGAAATGTTATTTGTGTGTCACATCGCCAGTTGGCAACCCTTCCCATATGGGATTAATTGACATAAACAAACATCACAATTCACTGTCACGATCGTCGTAATGATTGGACCAAGGCGCAGCGTGAGTAGCGTTCCACATCTTTATTATAACGTGAAACTTCAGCAAAATACAAAACAATAAGTGACCAAACGAAACGTGAAGACAGTGAAGTGCAAAAAGGCACCTACACAAAAACAAAATCCCACAAACACAGGTGGGAAAAATAACTACTTAAATATGATCCCCAATTAGAGACAACGATTACCAGCTGCCTCTAATTGGGAATCATACAAAACACCAACATAGAAAAAGAAACTATAACACAACATAGACATACTAGATCACCCCCTAGTCACACCCTGACCTACTACACCATAGAGAAACAATGGCTCTCTATGGTCAGGGCGTGACATTCACTGTGATAATTTCGTCTTCCGGTGTTCTCTGCAGTGCGCATCGCATAAAGAGTGAAACAAGTATCCAAACAATAATTATATCCCTAGAGCAGTACAATAATATACATGCATACACAGTACCAGTCAAAGGTTTGGACACACCTACTCATTCAATGGTTTTTCTTTATTCTTACAATTTTCTACATTGTAGAATAATAGTGAAGACATCAAAACTATGAAATATTAACCCAAAATAGTAGCCCAAAAAGTGTTACATTTTATATTTGAGACTCAACAAAGTAGCCACCCTTTGCCTTGATGACAGCTTTGCACACTCTTGGCATTCTGTGAACCAGCTTCACCTGGAATGCTTTTCCAACCGTCTTGAAGGAGTTCCCACATATGCTGTTGGCTGCTTTTCCTTCACTCTGCGGTCCAACTCATCCCAAACCATCTCAATTGGGTTGAGGTCAGGTGATTGTGGAGGCCAGATCATCTCCATCACTCCTTCTTGGTAAAATAGCCCTTACTCAGCCTGGATGTGTGTTGGGTCATTGTCCTGTTGAAAAACAAATGATAGTCCCACTAAGCGCAAACCAGATGGTATGGCGTATTGCTGCAGAATTCTGTGGCAGCCATGCTGGTTAAGTGTGCCTTTAATTCTAAATAAATCACAGACAGTGTCACCAGCAAAGCACCATCACACCACTTCCTCCATGCTTCACGGTGGGAACTACACATGCGGAGATCGTCCATTCACCTACTCTGCATCTCACAAAGACATGGTGGTTGGAAGCAAAAATCTCAATTTGGACTCATCAGGTTGTGTTTCTTGGCCCAGGTGTCATTTGGGACACACAGTCTGTCACCAGTGAGAACACTGAGAAAGAACATTGCAGCCCGTCACACTTACTCTTGCTCCCTTCCTCCGGTGCTCGAAGTCGCTGGTCTACTAACCACGGGTCCTGGCATCCCACATTTTTCACACCTGGCAACCATCATTGCGCACACCTGCTCCCCATCGTTAAGCACACCTGGACTTCATCACCACCCTGATTACTCTCCCTTCATTATAACCCTCAGTCATCAGGCAGTATTGGTTTTGGTTACGTTCAGTACGCTTCTCCTGTTTTGTATTTTCTTCATGTCTATTATTAAACTCACCTTCACCCACCTGCTTCCTTACTGCCTGCCTATACGTTATAACCCCACACTACAGATGTGGATTCTGTCCATCTTACCTTTGGTTGTGTTTGACCTGGATAAACAAATCCAGTCTAATATCCAATGAGTAGTAGTCAAGAAGGAACAGTATGCATGTGCCTGGATTCAAGCCTGAGAGGCCCAGTTTCTACATATTAATGCCTTTTCCATGTGTTTGGGAGCCAAGACGCTCTCCATTCAGCTGAAAAATGGAAGGTCGCTGCTTACTCACAACATCTTAGTCCAGAGTGCAGTCTATGGTCAGAGGAAGAGGGGGAGAGATTTGTTCAGAGTGGAGGAATACCACAGACCACTGACTGGAGGACTGTTGAAGATTGACATTCTGTTCCTTTATGTCAGGATATGTTTCATTGAGAGTTACAATGGGGGAAGAATTCAAATCTCTACTTCTTCAAGAGAAGGTAAAGGACAAGGCTTGAAGGTGAAATATACGCCCCAAATGGCACCCTATTCCATTTATAGTGCCCTACTTTTGACCAGGGCCCATCATTATTATGAATGCATCATCATCCTCCTCAACAACATCGTCATCATGTTGCCACCATACAAGGGAAGGAACAGCATTGCGTGCAAAACTTTTTATTAAAGTTTTCATTTATTTTCTTTTGATAACACCATATCACATTTAACTATTGCCTATGTGCCTCCTCTCCTTGGAACTAGCGATCACCAATTTCACCGGAGTTACAAGGTGTCACTTACCCCCCAGTTGAGCAAACACAGTATAAAAATGGTGAGTTGTTGGAGAGATGTCACTGTGTAATGTTTTGTTGTAGATATGTACATAGCAGACCTGGGCACAAATACATGTGTATTTGCTATTTAAAAAGTAATTATCTGTGTATTTAAGTATTTTCAAATAATGTGGCCCGAATCATCTACTTCTATTGGAAGTATTTGAAAGTATTTTCAAATACTTTCCTATAAATATCACACTATTTAAAAGTATTTCAAATATTTATTTCCAAATACATTATATCAAATACCAAACAGACCTGATTCAAATGCATGGGAGTATTTAAACATTTGTATAAATACTGTGTATTTGAGTATTTTCAAATACATGCCAATACTTTCCAACTTGTGTTTTGTCTTTGAAAGTAATTGAAACACCCTAAATAGTATATTGTATAGTAAACCAGGTCTGATACAAAGTGTACAGTTTACCAACTGATCTGTCAGTGTAAATGAAAGTCAGTCCCTGGACATTACACTGCTAGAATCTGCTCTGCTGCTGTCTAAAACATCCACCGCTCAGAGTCTCTGTTAAAGCTCTTCAGACAACAACATAACTGATACTTCTCTCTCTCTGACTCTCTCTCACGCACTCTCTCTCCATTTGAACAGAACCTACAGAATCTACCTTTGAATCAAGTCCACATTCCTATGAATCATGGAACATTTCTTCAAATTTTGCATGTTAAGTATGAGTTATTAGAATCTTTCTAATTTACACAGACAGTGCATTCGGAAAGTATTCCGGCCCCTTTTACCTTTTCCACATTTGTTACAGTACAGCCTTACTCAGAAATGTATTCAATTGTTGTTGTTTTTCTCATCAATCTACATACAATATCCCATAATGACATTAAATGAACACTTAAATATTTACATTTACATTTTAGTCATTTAGCAGACGCTCTTATCCAGAGCGACTTACAAATTGGTGCATTCACCTATAATATCCAGTGGAACAACCACTTTACAATAGTGCATCTAAATCTTTTAAGGGGGGGGTTAGAAGGATTACTTTATCCTATCCCAGGTATTCCTTGAAGAGGTGGGGTTTCAGGTGTCTCCGGAAGGTGGTGATTGACTCCGCTGTCCTGGCGTCGTGAGGGAGCTTGTTCCACCATTGGGGTGCCAGAGCAGCGAACAGTTTTGACTGGGCTGAGCGGGAACTGTGCTTCCTCAGAGGTAGGGAGGCGAGCAGGCCAGAGGTGGATGAACGGAGTGCCCTTGTTTGGGTGTAGGGCCTGATCAGAGCCTGAAGGTACGGAGGTGCCGTTCCCCTCACAGCTCCGTAGGCAAGCACCATGGTCTTGTAGCGGATGCGAGCTTCGACTGGAAGCCAGTGGAGAGAGCGGAGGAGCGGGGTGACGTGAGAGAACTTGGGAAGGTTGAACACCAGACGGGCTGCGGCGTTCTGGATGAGTTGTAGGGGTTTAATGGCACAGGCAGGGAGCCCAGCCAACAGCGAGTTGCAGTAATCCAGACGGGAGATGACAAGTGCCTGGATTAGGACCTGCGCCGCTTCCTGTGTGAGGCAGGGTCGTACTCTGCGAATGTTGTAGAGCATGAACCTACAGAATCGGGTCACCGCCTTGATGTTGGTGGAGAACGACAGGGTGTTGTCCAGGGTCACGCCAAGGCTCTTAGCACTCTGGGAGGAGATATGACATTTACATAAGCATTCAGCCCTTTTCTCAGTACTTTGTTGAAGCACCTTCGGCAGCGATTACAACCTCGAGTCTTCTTGGGTATGACGTTACAAGCTGGCACAACTGTATTTGGGGAGTTTCTCCCGTTCTTCTCTCTCCAGAGATGTTCGATCAGGTTCAAGTCCGGGCTCTGGTTGGGCCACTCAAGGACATTCAGAGACTTGTGCCGAAGCCACTCTTGCGTTGTCTTGGCTGTGTGTTTAGGGTCGTTGTCCTGTTGGAAGGTTAACTTTCGCCCCCAGTCTGAGGTCCTGAGTGCTCTGGAGCAGGTGTTCATCAAGGATCTCTCTGTACTTTGCTCCGTTCATCTTTCCCTCGATCCTGACTAGTCTCCCAGTCCCTGCCGCTGAAAAACATCCCCACAGCATGATGCTGCCACCACCATGCTTCACCGTAGGGATGGTGCCAGGTATCCTCCAGACGTGACGCTTGGCATTCAGGTCAAACAGTTCAATCTTGGTTTCATCAGACCAGAGAATCTTGTTTCTCATGGTTTGAGTCCTTTAGGTGCCTTTTGGCAAACTCCAAGCGGGCTGTCATATGCCTTTCACTGAGGAGTGGCTTCCTTCTGGCCACTCTACCATAAAGGCCTGATTGGTGGAGTGCTGCAGAGATGGTTGTCCTTCTGGAAGGTTCTCCCAGCTCCACAGAGGAACTCTGGAGCTCTGTTAGAGTGACCATAGGGTTCGTGGTCACCTCCCTGACCAAGGACCTTCTCCCCCAATTGCTCAGTTTGGCCGGGCAGCCTTATCTAGGAAGAATCTTGGTGGTTTCAAACGTCTTTCATTTAAGAATGATGGAGGCCACAGTGCTCTTGAGAACCTTCAATGCTGCAGAAATGTTTTGGTACCCTTCACCTGATCTGTGTCTCAATACAATCCTTTTTCAGAGCTCTACGGACAACTCCTTCAACCTCATGGCTTGAATTTTGCTCTGACATGCATTGTCAACTGTGGACCTTATATAGACAGGTGTGTGCCTTTGCAAATCATGTCCAAACAATAGAATTTACCACAGGTGGACTCCAATCAAGTTGTAGAAACATCTCAAGGATGATCAATGGAAACAGGATGCACCTGAGCTGAATATTTATGTAAATAAGGTATTTCTGTTTTGGATTTTTTATGAATTTGCAAACATTTATAAAAAACGTTTTTTTCTTTGTCATTATGGGGTATTGTGTTTAGACTGATGAGGGGAAGAAATGATTTCATCCATTTCAGAATAAGGCTGTAACGTAACAAAACGTGTAAAAAGGGAAAGGGGGAGAAATACTTTCCGAAGGCACTGTAAGTAATGTGGTTTTCATTTTCATGTGATTGATATTTGTTTGTCTTAATATGGACTTAATAAATATTGGACATTTAAATTACATAATAGGCAAGTAACATTGGAACAACATACTGAAAGGTAAATATGTTACCTAGAGATCTAGAGTAGGGTTAATGACCTACTAGTGCCAAATGTTGAAATGTGTCACTTCTTTCTCCCTGGGAAGATGTCCTTGGCTGTAGCTGTAATCCTGTGTGTACTGCTGCCACTTTTCCATGCTGGCTGCTGGTTTAAACCAGCAGAACCAGGTAAAGGACAAAGATAACCAGCTGCTAACACCTACCCACATACCCACAAGTACACACACAGTACACACACAAGTACACACACAAGTACACAAAACACCTGTATATTTAATAACCAAAAAAAAGGACCCCTCGTATAGCAATATTAATGATGTGATTTTAGGGTTTTATTTCAGTGGTCCTCCACCTGACCTTTAACCTCATTTCATATTGTTATGCACTGATGTTTCTTGGACATGGCATGACATCACAACAAATATGTATTTTTTTTATTGTTTTCTTGTCTAGGCATAAGGCAGTGTCTTTACGACAAGGATGGGACGTGGCATGATATTGGGTCCCGCTGGAGGACCAGTGATTGCATGAACTGCTATTGTCAAACCAACGGGGACATGTCATGCTGCCAGGCGTGAGTACCGTACACAGCTTTTATTCTAGCACCCACTAAATGTCTGGTCCATATAACCCTCAGCCTTCCCAGTCTGTACCTACCACACTGGTCCATATAACCCTCAGCCTTCCCAGTCTGTACCTACCACACTGGTCCATATAACCCTCAGCCTTCCCAGTCTGTACCTACCACACTGGTCCATATAACCCTCAGCCTTCCCAGTCTGTACCTACCACACTGGTCCATATAACCCTCAGCCTTCCCAGCCTGTACCACCACACTGGTCCATATAACCCTCAGCCTTCCCAGCCTGTACCACCACACTGGTCCATATAACCCTCAGCCTTCCCAGTCTGTACCACCACACTGGTCCATATAACCCTCAGCCTTCCCAGTCTGTACCACCACACTGGTCCATATAACCCTCAGCCTTCCCAGTCTGTACCTACCACACTGGTCCATATAACCCTCAGCCTTCCCAGTCTGTACCTACCACACTGGTCCATATAACCCTCAGCCTTCCCAGTCTGTACCTACCACACTGGTCCATATAACCCTCAGCCTTCCCAGTCTGTACCTACCACACTGGTCCATATAACCCTCAGCCTTCCCAGTCTGTACCTACCACACTGGTCCATATAACCCTCAGCCTTCCCAGCCTGTACCACCACACTGGTCCATATAACCCTCAGCCTTCCCAGCCTGTACCACCACACTGGTCCATATAACCCTCAGCCTTCTCAGTCTGTACCACCACACTGGTCCATATAACCATCAGCCTTCCCAGTCTGTACCACCACACTGGTCCATATAACCCTCAGCCTTCCCAGCCTGTACCACCACACTGGTCCATATAACCCTCAGCCTTCCCAGCCTGTACCACCACACTGGTCCATATAACCCTCAGCCTTCCCAGCCTGTACCACCACACTGGTCCATATAACCCTCAGCCTTCCCAGCCTGTACCACCACACTGGTCCATATAACCCTCAGCCTTCCCAGCCTGTACCACCACACTGGTCCAATTAACTCTCAGCCTTCCCAGTCTGTACCACCACACTGGTCCATATAACCCTCAGCCTTCCCAGCCTGTACCACCACACTGGTCCATATAACCCCCAGCCTTCCCAGCCTGTACCACCACACTGGTCCATATAACCCTCAGCCTTCCCAGCCTGTACCACCACACTGGTCCATATAACCCTCAGCCTTCCCAGTCTGTACCACCACACTGGTCCATATAACCCTCAGCCTTCCCAGCCTGTACCACCACACTGGTCCATATAACTCTCAGCCTTCCCAGTCTGTACCACCACACTGGTCCATATAACCCTCAGCCTTCCCAGCCTGTACCACCACACTGGTCCATATAACCCCCAGCCTTCCCAGCCTGTACCACCACACTGGTCCATATAACCCTCAGCTTTCCCAGTCTGTACCTACCACACTGGTCCATATAACCCTCAGCCTTCCCAGCCTGTACCACCACACTGGTCCATATAACCCTCAGCCTTCCCAGCCTGTACCACCACACTGGTCCATATAACCCTCAGCCTTCCCAGTCTGTACCTACCACACTGGTCCATATAACCCTCAGCCTTCCCAGTCTGTACCTACCACACTGGTCCATATAACCCTCAGCCTTCCCAGTCTGTACCACCACACTGGTCCATATAACCCTCAGCCTTCCCAGTCTGTACCACCACACTGGTCCATATAACCCTCAGCCTTCCCAGCCTGTACCACCACACTGGTCCATATAACTCTCAGCCTTCCCAGTCTGTACCACCACACTGGTCCATATAACCCTCAGCCTTCCCAGCCTGTACCACCACACTGGTCCATATAACCCTCAGCCTTCCCAGCCTGTACCACCACACTGGTCCATATAACCCTCAGCCTTTCCAGTCTGTATCACGACACTGGTCCATATAACCCTCAGCCTTCCCAGCCTGTACCACCACACTGGTCCATATAACCCTCAGCCTTCCCAGCCTGTACCTACCACACTGGTCCATATAACGCGCAGCCTTCCCAGCCTGTACCACCACACTGGTCCATATAACCCTCAGCCTTCCCAGTCTGTACCTACCACACTGGTCCATATAACCCTCAGCCTTCCCAGCCTGTACCACCACACTGGTCCATATAACCCTCAGCCTTCCCAGCCTGTACCACCACACTGGTCCATATAAGCCTTCCAGGCCCCGTCTCCCTGGAACTAGCGATTTGATCACCAATTTCAACAGAATTACAGGTTGTCACTCAAGAGTCCCCCCCCGGTTGAGCAAACACAATGACTTGTGTTAAATCTAGTATGAACATTGTGAGTTGTTGGAAAGAAGACATCGATTTGACTCCTGATTTTAGAGAGTTTTGCCCAGGGCCCTGGTTACAAGTAGTGGATTATAAAGGGATTAGATCGGGGGTATTTGGGACATTATGAATCAGTGACAGTCAGCAAACCTTTTAACTTCCAGTGAACCAGACTCCCATCCTGCAGTTGTGGGTAGATGAAGTACAGATAAAGTAAAAAAAAAATGTTTGAGTCGTGTCTGTGACAATTTTAGCATTTTCCTAAGCTTAAACCAATTCTCCTATGGAAACACTTGAGTAAATGAGGGATTCAATGTATATTGAAAGCAGGTGCTTCCACACAGGTGGGGTTCCTGAGTTAATTAAGCAATTAACACCAGGGGTTGGAACCTGTTCAGGGAACAGAACGTTTTTCTAGGAACAGAAATAAAACCTGGAACGAAAGTGATCCATACTGTTCCGGGAACAGAACCATTATTTTTAAAAGCATGGGAACCGGTTAATGAAGTTCTTATATATTCCGAACATTTTTTTCTAGTCCCACAACAAAAACTCAAAGCGCCTATGCAAAACCCTCACTCTGTCACTCAGGTCATTATTTTACTACCACGGCTATGCCCCCATTGGATGACAATGCCCACATCCACATGGCACGAGTGGTCACTAAATAATATGATGAGCATGAAAACGATGTAAGCCATATGCCATGGCCGTCTCAGTCACCAGATCTCAACCCAAATGAACACTTATGGGAGACTTTTTCTAAAATGTTTTATGAGATTGTAAAACACATTGGGAGGAATCTTAGACCATTCCTTCACACATTATCTTTCCAGATCCTTGATACCCCTTGTCTGTGCTTATGGACTGCCCTCTTTAAGTCAAACCACAGGTTTTCAATGGGGTTCAATTCCAGAGACTGAGATGGCCATTGCAAAATGTTGATTTTGTGGTCAATTAGGCTAACCATTTCTTTGTGGATTTTGATGAATGCTTGCTTGGGGTTATCTTGCTGGAAGATCTACTTGTGGCCAACTGTCAGCCTCCTGGCAGAGGCAAAAACATTTTGGGCTAAAATGTCCTGCTACTTGGTAAAGTTCGATGTCGTTGACCTTAAAGGGCCCCAGGACCAGTGGAAGCTAAATAGCGCCATAACATCACAGATCCACCACCATAATTTACTGTAGGTATGAGGTACTTTTCTGCATAAGCTTCTGTTTTTCAACACCAAACCCACCACTGGTGGGCGTGGCCAGAGAGCTCTATGTTCATGTCATATGACCATACCACCAGCTCCAATCCAAGTGCCAATGCCAGTTATCAAACTCCAGGAGGTGCTATGGTCAGATGACATGAAAATAAAGCTCTTTGGCCACACACACCAGTGGTGGGTATTGTGTCGAAAGAGAGATACATTTAGTTGCAGTCTGATGAAAAATTCTCTGTTTTGGAGATAAGAGGTTCTCAGGAAACTGCCATATTTTTCCTTTAATGAACATACAATCTTGAAACATCAGAAGCTATTTTGAATGAATGTTCTTGGTCCTGGAGTCATTACATGTTCAGAGTACATTGAGGGGAGTTACTGCTTTCAATACATGTAAAAAAAAGAATTTAAAAAAATGTATTGGCAAAATGTTTGTTACAAGGTTTATCACAGCGACGATCTGCAGAAAATAATACCCATACCTACTGTAAAATATGGTGGTGGATCTTTGATGTTGTGGGGCTATTTCGCTTCCACTGGTCCTGGGGCCCTTGTTAAGGTCAACAGCATCATGAACATTACCCAGGAATATAGGGGGCCATTTGGGGCATATGAATCATTGAGAGGCCCTTCACTGTTGTCCCTAGTTGCAGTACTGGATTCACACAACAGAGGGTAGTGTTCAATGCAGCACATTACAACCCAGCATACAATACACAACACAATTGTGTATGCCCTTGCTTATTACCCCATGCACTAGGCCATTTATTATAATGAAAACAGGGAGATAAATAGATGAAGTAGAGCTGACTTTCATTTAATCTCTCTCGTGGACAGAAAACTGGTTGTCTTCATATCTTAACCAAACCTAAAACGTGTCCCAAATGGTGACCTATTCCTATTGGGCTATGGTCAAAGGTAGTGTGCTATGTAGGAAATATGGTTCCTGATGACTCACCCTCAATTTAACTCCTCTGCTCTATCGTTCATGACATACAGTCTGAAACTGCCACCCTAGAAGTCGTTTGTGGGACTTCAAAATGAGGGGCGTTCATCAGCGATTGGATCGTCTCTAACCAGTCAGAGTATCAAAGTTGATATCATGTAGGGCCGCCTTTTGCCCAACCCATTAGTTTTCTGGGACCAATCACAATGGTCAGAATGTGTTCACATTCCAGAAAATCATCAGGGAGGGAGGCAAATCCAGACTCATCATGCAGAAGAACCGATGTGATGAGGATGGGTAGCCAGATAAGGGAACATGGTGCCATTTTGGGGACACACCCTCAACGGCTTTCTCATCTGTCCTCTTGGAATACACTGTGGATTTCTACAACGGAACAGAGAGGCAGATCTCTCTCTCCCTACTGCGTGTCTGACAGACAATTTATGGAGGGCAAAATAACAGGTACCGGCCAAACACACACATTTTCCAATACATTTATTCATAATTGAACAATCAAAATGGTGCACCATCACTGACAGAACATCAATATCTATTTTAAACTGGCTAATAAATAAAAATATCTCCATATCTGGAGCCTCGTCCAGGCTTGCCTCGGTCCCACAGCATTCACTGTCCTCGGATCAATTAGGGCATAGCCTCTTGTGGCTACATCCCAAATGTCACGCCCTGACCTGAGAGAGACGGTTTTTCTCTGTTTGGTTAGGTCAGGGTGTGACATGGGGTGGGCATTCTATGTGTTGTAATTCTATGTTGGTTTTTCCTTTGATTGGCCCAGTATGGTTTCCAATCAGAGGCAGCTGTCTATCGTTGTCTCTGATTGGGAATCATACTTAGGCAGCCCTTTTTCCCCACAGTCAGTTGTGGGATCTTGTCTTTGTTTGGTTGCATGTATTTTGAAGCTATTTTGAAGCTTTTTGTTCATTTTTGTTCATTGTGTTGTTTATGTTTTTTTGCTGGTTCACCTTTAAAATAAAAGATTATGAACTCAACTCACGCTGCGCCTTGGTCTACCTTGAACGACGGACGTTACACCAAATGGGCACCCTATTCCCATTTTAGTGCACTACTTTTAACCAGTGCGCCCCAATCCTATGGGCCATGGTCAACCGCAGTGCACAAAAATATAGAGTGCCATTTGGGACGCAGACCTACTCTCCATCAACAAGTCTCCACTCAGCCACCCAGCCCTAGCAGTAGATTAGTAATGACGACCTCCAACTTATGAACGATAAACATTTGTCTTGAAAATCTTGAACTGGAAATGCTTGGATGCTCCTCTGTTCTTTTCTGTTAAGAGAAACCACAAGTACTGAGAAATGACAGGTCTGAATCCTAAATGGCACCCTATATAGTGCACCCCTTTTGCCCCTACCCCCCTCTTATTATGGTTTCAAATTGCCACCATAAGTTCAAAGTGTTCAGTATATCTATGTTCATATTTCAGAACATACGGATTCTTTAGACATATAGAATGTTGAAAATATGCATGCTGAGGGCAAATAGGGAGCCACTCTACATGATCACTAACCCAAACAGGTCTATACTAGATAAAAATACTAAATATGTTACAACTTCCCCCGGTCTCCCCTTACTAATGGAACATGTAACTTTAGAACAATTTCCCTCACTCTTCCCTACCCGTGAATCAAGGTAATTCAGACAAGCATGACAGAGTTCGAGGATATTTTTCAATTAAAGTAAAGGACAGTAATGTTACAATTAAGGAAGGAAGCCCAATCACAACTCAGTAAAAGACCCAGATGAAGACACAAGAGAAAAAGGGCTGAGAGACAGAGGTTTAATCCTAGACACATGAAAAGTGGGATGTATACGGAGGGTGCGGGGGCAACAGAAGACGAACAGTAGAGGGGCTAAGGATTTGACATAGGGAAAGGGCCGATAAAACCAGGGGAAAGTTTACGGGACCCTCACCTTGTCAGAATCCTGCAGGAAGGAGACAGTGGAGTGATGGAATTCACATTTCTCTGCTTTCACAAAAAGCTGGTTCTCCAGGAGACACTGGAGGACCTGCTTTTGAGCTGAACGGTGGGGGGGGATGAGGATGTCGTCGTGGTAGACGAACACGAAAAGGTTCAACATGTCATGGAGCACATCGTTGACCAGGGCCTGGAATACTGTGGGAGCATTGGTCAGTCCAAATGGCATCACAAGGTACTCGTAGTGCCCACTAGCCGTGTTAAAGGCTGTCTTCCTTTCGTCTCCTTTCCCATATCCGAACCAGATGGTAGGCGTTTCCGAAGGTCCAACTTCGAGAAGAGAGTCCTCAATGTACCCTGCCATCGTCTTGGTCTCCGGACCCGAGGCGGTGTTGTGCTGGGAGAAGGTCGATATCGACCCTACGACTGCGCTACGGAGGAAGAGATGAGGCGCGGGCCTTGTTGAAAACCTCCCAGAGTTCCTGGTACTCCGCGGGGACAGATCCAAGGCTTTTCCCAAGCCCGCAGGAAGACGTCCCGGGGCAGGCTGCGCCGACTTCAGACAATGCGCGTGGCAGAACGGGCTCCAACCCATGATAGAACCAGTATCCCCAGTCAAATCAGGGGATTGTGCCTCTGGAGCCATGAAAACCAGAAGTACATGAGGAGATTCGATGAGCAGGAACTGCATAGACTCACTGTGATTACCTGATACTCGCAGGTTGATAGGAACCGTACTCTGGGTGACTCTGCCAATAGAGCGCCCATCCAGCGCTCTGCCATCCATGGGAACAGAGAGGGGGTTGTGCTACGATACCAGGGTAGTGTCCATAAAGCTCTCGTCAGCTCCAGAGTCAATGAGCACCCGGAAAGATTTGGACCGGTCACCACTCAACAGGATAGCATGGAAAGGGGTGCGAGTAATGGGAGATTGGAAACTCCCCGTACGGCTCACCAGCGTACTTGTACCTACTGATGAGCCTGTGCTCAGGAAAGGCAGAAAGGTCAGAACCGGGAGGACTAGACACAAAAAAAACTTGAGAACAGGGAAACACGCTGGTGCAACCTGACAAGACGAACTGGTTGCTAGGTTACCATGTTAGGTTACCATTCATTTTCATGTGAATATATGTGAATATTCAAAAATTCACATAAAGAAAATATGCTAATTTTCCCACTAGTGGTGTGTTTCCACCCAACTGACTTGTTGTGGATAAGAATCAGTGCATGATGATGTAGTGCACACAAAATGTACTTTATCTCTTAAGTTTTCATGTACCGAATAAAAATCTAAAGGTCAATGTGTTTCCATCTCATTTTAAACTCTACCAATATTTTTGTCACAAAAACTGTTGCGTTCAATAGCAAATGTGCCTCCTCTGGTCTTGGCACGTGCTCTCTAGCCAACAGCTGGCAGATACAGTGCAGGTAGGCTAGTCTACATGATGAAGTTATTATGGATAAGAGCAAGAATATTTTTATTTGTCAAACGGAATTTGTCTCGGAAAGAAAAGTCCTCATTAACCACATTTCCATCCACAGGTTTTATGCCAGTAAATTCAAAAAAAAGTGATGGAAAAGGGAAGTTTTGGTACAATTTTACAAATGCTGACAGAAAATGTGTTTTTCGACATGGTGGGATATTATTTTGTTGGTCAAATTAATTATGCTAGAAATGGCAGTGGAACCGCCTTTTTGCGCAAATATTGATATGATAACCATCATATCAAAGTAAACTTGGAGTCACACGATGATATGGTGTGTAGTCCCCCCCACCACGACCCGGGAAACCATGTTTATTTGTCTAAAATAAAACAAATTATGAAGGGAAAGCCGGGACGAAAGTAACATGGGGTGAAAGTAACACGCCCATTTTCTCAGATAAGACAGAAGCATGTACCTAATGCGGAGGACGAGCTCCCTGCAAAAAAAAAAAAAAAACAGCCCAGTCCGACCATGTTTTTCTAAGTTA
Source organism: Salmo salar (assembly GCF_965601325.2). Classification (NCBI taxonomy): domain Eukaryota; kingdom Metazoa; phylum Chordata; class Actinopteri; order Salmoniformes; family Salmonidae; genus Salmo; species Salmo salar. The sequence goes on from NC_138292.1 coordinate 7,526,158, forward strand.
TCAACAAAAAGTGGTTTTGAGCTGTAGAGTTGTTCAGTTGTTCAAGGTTCCTAACATACGTACTTTTCTTAACCCCTCTAGTGACTAAATGACAGCATAGGTTTCAAGTATCATGCTAGCTATTCATGGGTGTTGTGTTGCGTTGTGGAACTCTGAAAAATACAAGGTCAAATCATGACGTCCGTGATCTTCAGGTCAGAAAGTTGGAGCTCTGGAAAGGGGCCCGAATTCCTAAATTGAAATTCTGTGTTGGATGACCGTTCAAAACTATTTTTCCCAGTCGGGGATAGTTTTTTTTGTTGTCCCAGTGAGTCGGTAGTTAGAGATTTCTGAGTTCTGAGTTCCCAGTTCTTTTGAACGCGGCATTAGCCTGGGAGAAGTTACAGGAGAGATGGGTGGGACGAAAGTAACACAATGTTAACTGATGACCTGGAATAAAATTGTGTAAATGTTTTAACACAGGCCATTGTCTTCTCTAGTTGATATTGCTTTTATAATGCGAAATATCAACAAGTGACTGAATGTTCGAAAATTCTATATGATGTCATTAGAATTATGCCTTAATCAATTGACTTGATGAATCAGCTTCTCACATAAGCTTTTATCGACAGGTTAGGGGTTATTAAAAATATATATTTTTATGATTCTGGTGGTTAATTACCTTGTGTCAAGCCATGAAAATGTGATAAGCCTGATGAGTTTGTGAAAATAATCAAAATGTTTATTCTATGAAGACACGAGGAGTGTGCATGACAAGGACAGCTGGAGTGCACCTGATTGGCTTAGTATGAATAGTCATGGAAAATGGAGAGAAAGATATCTTACTACATTCCCATTAAAGTGAGATGAGAAAATGATGGTTAATATAGCTGTTATGTGATCCATTTTAGTCTGATTCATATTGTAAGGCAAATTGTTGTGTTCGCGCAACATTGTGATGTTGATGCATGGTCCATTTTCATACATTTTTAACCTATAGCATGAATTATTGAACTCGATACAAACATGAAATGATGGCTGATAGTACATTTGTTGAAAGTAACAAGCATTACTAAACAGAAATATGGAAATAAGACAGATATTGTGCACTTCTTGCCAGCTGTTACTTCCATCCCAAGGCTGTGTTTCTCCCGCCCCGTCGACCAACGTACAGAATAATACGAAATGATCTGAGACCAGGCTGCGTAATTTTGCTGAAATTCCGTTCTTGGTCTATTAGATTTTTTGTCATTTATTCTAGAAACGAAATTACAATTGCTAATAGTAGAGGACATATACATTGTCATAAAATACGTTCTCTCTAGCGCTATTGATCTGTGAGTAATTTGGAAAAAAACGGCATTAAAGTGTTCATCCCGGTTCTTTCCAATTTAACTGGGTGGTGAAGGATGCACCTTTCCAATAAATATCGAGGGTCTGATTCTGGTGACATGATGATCGATGCTTAACTGCCGTTTGTCAACTAAAAATATTCTCAATCTTATCCATAATAATTTCATAAATTTAGACTACCCGCAAAGTATCTTCGAACAGTTGACTAGAGCGCACGTCCAAGGCCTAGATTTGCCCTAGAATTGTGTTTTTTTTTTAAATTATTTATATATTTTATTTTATGTATGTATTTAGTATTTTCTTGTTTATACCTGTGTTTTGTTAGACATGTTAGATGTAGCGATGTAAGTTGATAATTTTGTATTATGAATAAAAACAATACGTAAAAAAAACTCAATATAAAAATGAATTAATTCAAAAAATACAAAAAAGTCAGTTTGGTGGAAACACCACTGATGGGAAAATGCAAATGTTTCCTTCATTTGGATTTTAGAATATTTGTATGAAAATCTGTCGTAAATTGGATGGAAACCGAGCTAGTGTCCGACATGGAGTCAAGACCGAGTAAAATCTTATCCAACGTCGAGACAAGACCAAAAAACTGTAGACAGGTCTGGAATAATGCAACACTGGTGTGTTGTTGCATGGCAGGACTAGCCAAGGGTTCTAGTCAATCAATTTATTTAAACAGGATAGTTCACTCAGTGACCAGGGCCCATAGGCTGCACCGTTCGGGACGCCCTGAGCGATCCAGCACACACACAGTATAATATGTCTTGGTATTGTTGGGTTGATTACACTTCATAACAGAATGCTTTGGCACATATCGATATCATCACACAGACAAGGAAATTGAACAGTTGCCATGACTGGTCCATGAAATTTGAAACCCATTCTCTGTAAAATAATGATCAATAAAGTTTTATTCATGTGAATTAAAATCCATAAAAAGTGCAAACTCACCCCGAAATGTGCTGACAATTCCAATTAATACACCAAGCTCATTTACTAAAATAAAATAATTAGTACACAAACATATTTCATAAATTAATGTATAAAATTGCTAATAAAATACATCAATACTGTACTATCATCCCATGGTATTAGATGTAGCCTAGCAACTGAATTAAGAGTGTTTTTGAATGACTTACATTTTATACCGGGCCACTTTCTTTATAGTGTTACTGTACTTTAACAAATGTATAGCAATACTGTAGTACTTATATTCTATAATAAAGGCAAATATATTAAAATGATAACCATGTAAAGGTAACATGTTAGGAAGACAGGTGAGCCTGTCACGTTGGACTTAAAACAACAAACAGAAATTAGAATCATAGTTAGCTGACATCTAATTCTGAAAAAGTGATACTACATCTGGACTCAATACTGAGGTATTTACTGTTTTTTCCAGAAATTCTGGCTAAAGGATTCCAGATTTCTTGCTTATTCCCTTCAGAATTCGGGAATCTTCAAACTAGGATTTCTGGAAAACCTGGAAATTTTGGGGAAATGACCAGAATTGAAACCCTATTGACACCTCATATGGTAGATGTATTTACTGACAGACACAATCATAATACGGTCCGCTTGAAGCACTCAAAATGTTTTCATCTCCGTGGCTAAATTGAACATGGTGACAAGTTTGGTGGTCATGGGTACATTTAGACAACAAGATTAGACCAATCATTAACATACCCCTTAATACTTGTTGAGTTCATTAATGCAGGCTGTGGTAAAATTGCTTAATGAAGTGATGGAGAACAACATGCCACTCCAGCTTTCTGGTATTTATTTGGTAAAGTATTTCATTTTACAAAGTTTAAGGAATAATTTAGAGAGCGATTCAATTACGACTGAAGTTCCGAACATAAATACAGTCCTAAGTAACAAATGTGTTTTTCCATGTTAGATCAGACAGAATATCAACTAAAACACGCCATATGGGGCTCCAGAGTGACGCAGCGGTCTAAGGCACTGCATCTCAGTGCTAGAGGCGTCACTACAGACCCTGGTTCGATTCCAGGCTGTATCACATCCGGCCGTGATTGGGAGTCCCATAGGGCAGCGCGCAATTGGCCCAGCTTCGTCCGTGTTTGGGCTTGGCCAGTGTAGGCCGTCTTTGTAAATAAGAATTTGTTCTTAACTGGCTTGCCTAGTTAAATAAAGGTTAAATAAATATCCTCTTGAGCATTGAGATAATACACGTGAAAGTCTACACTGAAAGTCAACACTGAATCAGCCCAGGTGTTCTGTTATGTTAACAGATCCAAAATAAAGCTATTTTATAGTCTGATGACAACCAAAGAAGTGTCTCGTTGTAACCAGATAATGATTAGACAATAATGTACCCATAGTGCAGTAAGACGCGAGGGCAATGTCAACCAAACCATTAGCATGTTGTGATTCTAGGAGTGTTGGATTGTTACCAAGCAATATCTTAAAATAAGCCAAATTATAAAACTGCATCAATATGCTGATAGGCTAAAACTACTAAATAACTATTCTCTCGTCTTCCACTTTCTCATCCTAGAGATGACATTTTCATTTAATTAATTTTGAAAACCCAAGGCAATTAAATTAAAACATTTAATAACATTTCCTGAAAAAAGTTCATTCCTCAGTGCTTCCTAACTGATCGGGTGCTAATTTGCATACTACCATTGCACAAATCTAAAAGGGTAGAACGTATACCTCCTCTGAAAAACAAGAGATGGTTCTAGAAACTCTGACGTCACATACAAGAGCTGTGAGAGGGACCTAGATACTGATGATGTCATACTGTATTTTCTGTCTTCAGGCTTATGCAGAGCTTTCGCCTCCCCTCATCGTTTTGGCAGAGTGGTTCCCAGTTCAGTTGTCTCCCCATAGCCTAGTGACACTAGGCTGCGTTAGTGCTGGAGTAGTGGTGTCACTTTCAATCGGAGGACGGACTCACTGTAATGGATGGAACGGAATTTATGGTTTCCATGTGTTTGATACCATTCCATCCACTCCACTCCAGCCATTATTATGAGACGTCCTCCCCTCACCAGCCTCCTCTGTACTGCAGGGTTGAGAGCAACATGTACCTCTTCAAATAAAATAGAAGCCAGGTCCCAGCCAGGCTTTAGCTTGGCCTTAACCAATCAGAATGGTCATCTGGCTCCGGTGCGCTTGACAACGATAGTGCCAGCCACCATGTCATACACAGTCCTGTTGTGTTGGAAGAAGAAGACTGTGATGAAGGCTGGGAACAAGAAGGCAATGGAGAAGTTTTTGTTCAAGGCTCGGACTGTGGATCTGAAGAGGGACACAGGAAGAAGATGTGTGAAAGTCACGGAGATGATAGAAACAACAGATGAGCAGAACATCAAGGGACTTCATCTAATGGCCAGATTGTCATGTTTGTCATGTTTCACCTCATCACCACTTCAAAAATCAAGTGTCAAATAACCAAATGAGCTGGTTTATTATTTCACAACACATGGATGGATGAGAGGGTTGGTGTTGGTGTGATCCACTACTTACGCAGAGAGAGTGACGTTAGTGGCAGGCACCACGAGGACCCGGTTGGGTTGAACCAGGACGGAGGAATCACAGCTGATCACTCGGAGACCAATGAGAAACTTCCCTGGAGTGGCGCCCCCTGCTCCCCAGATACACACAATCTGACAGGAGACAATCAATAAAACCCTACTATCAACAGAGGGAACTTGTATTTGCAGACAGGAGAAACATGATAAAATACACAGAATCCATATCAAATAGTTAAAAAACAATCACACTGCAACGTCAGGACAAAAACAGTCAAGGGTCATTTCACAGCCCAGAGACATTTAAGCAGAAAATAAAAACATTCTATGTGATTTCTGTTCATAGTAGCAGTTTGATTTGTCACCTGACCTCATAGAAACACACTAATATCCGGTAGACCAGGGCGACCAGCATCATCTTCTGGAGTTCCTCCATGGAAGTGTCTTCATCTATTTCCTCCACAATGAAATGCATGGCAAACTTGGAAATGTCCCTGAAAGAAAGAAAAATACAAATGATTCTTCAATCATAACTATATATACAGTAGGTATGCATGCTACAAATGATTCTTCAATCATAACTATATATACAGTAGGTATGCATGCTACAAATGATTCTTCAATCATAACTATATATACAGTAGGTATGCATGCTACAAATGATTCTTCAATCATAACTATATATACAGTAGTTATGCATGCTACAAATGATTCTTCAATCATAACTATATATACAGTAGTTATGCATGCTACAAATGATTCTTCAATCATAACTATATATACAGTAGGTATGCATGCTACAAATGATTCTTCAATCATAACTATATACACAGTAGTTATGCATGCTACAAATGATTCTTCAATCATAACTATATATACAGTAGGTATGCATGCTACAAATGATTCTTCAATCATAACTATATATACAGTAGGTATGCATGCTACAAATGATTCTTCAATCATAACTATATATACAGTAGGTATGCATGCATTGGACTAATCTTTACCATCACCGATGGGAGTGCAAAACAAATCAATTTCTAGGATGTTGAAATAAAATACTATTCCCTGTAATGCACTACTTTTGATCAGGGGCCCATAGAGGGGCCCCCAATAGAGCTCTGGTCTAAAGGAATGCACTATAGGGAATAGAAGAACAGAAACATTTGTATTAAACTAAACTCACTTCATCCCACTCAGATGCATGATGCTGAGAATAATGGTTGCTTTGATGAAGAACAGAATGAAGAAATCCACCATTTCGGCCATGAACCTTTGAAGAGGAGAGGGGATACTGTATTCTCGACCTGCAAACATACAACACATTTACATTTGAGTCATTTAGCAGACGCCAGGGGTTACCAAACGTTTTCCATTCGGGGCCCCCCTTCCAGCGTTGGGGAACATCCCGGGCCACCCTTGTGTGCGCACGCGCCATGTCTATTTCTATGGGCACAAGCAATGTTCATGACACAAGCTGTTCACACTCCTCGTTGGTGGAGAACATTTTCCAGGTTTAAAGGTTTTCCCATTTTTTGCCATGTCTAATGTTAATTCATGTGATATTTGAGTGACCAAAAAATTACAACAATATCTATGGGCCTCCCCTGCCGACCCCAAGTTTGGGAACCACTGATTTACCAGATGCTTTTATCCAAAGCATCTTAAAGTCGTGAGTAAATACATTTTCATATTGATTTTCTGTACTGGTCCCCCATGGGGATCAAACCCACAACCCTGGTGCTGCAAGCACCATGCTCTACCAAACGAGCCACAGACATCGCAAACACATTCATTGATGACGGTTATTGTTTTTCAAAAGGAAATTCCTTGTTTCAAAAATTAATATGCCTCGGTTGGGAGTCTTTAGCAACCCAGGCCTATAGCAGATGAACCTATAGTTTGAACTTCAGCAGACCACAGAGGGCACTATTTTCATAATTCATCACTAACAGGCCTGTCATTTTGCTTTATCTCAAACACTTCTTTGGCTATATAGCTAAGGTTATCATAGTAGACACATTAACCAAATACAATAATAACAACATCTGTCTGCTAGCTACCTGGCCGTTGTGCATTGCCGTTCTGTTGTGGTTGTTGCTGCGCTGGTACTGAAGTGGACACAGCACCACTCCCAGCCGTTTCCCCAGGCGGAAGTCCAGCCGCGGGGATGGCGGTTGGATACGTCGATAAGGGGAGTCCAAATGGATTATTGTACCAGTTCTGGGCATCAAAATTAGGGAAATCCGCTGGCCAGACCGGTGCGGTGAATGGTTGCACTGGTTGCGGTGCAAAATACGGAGAAGACACTGCCAGCCAACTTTGCCAGTTCACATATGCCGTGTAGTACTGCCACATCCACCCCTGCAACTTTTCACAGTACTCCGAGGTTGTACGTGTTTCGACCGTGCCCTTTCCGCTTTCCGAAGTGTCTTGATGGCGTAATTTCAGCATATTTTCGCCTATATCTAGCTTCTCTCTAATATTAAAAGACATGTTTTTCTTATCGACTTGTCTGTTTGTGTTCTCCAAATCAGCCATGTTTAACGCCAACGTCACATCCGGAATGGTGTTAGCATTTCCGTGAAGAAAATATACGATTTCTGGAATAACATCATTACTGTGATAATAATTGCAAATATTTTGCGAGTATGCTGTATTCAAAGAGGTAAACAATATCGATGATAAACCAAACACTCACAGCAACATTTCATAAATAAAATTGTTTCGTCATCCCATTCCCAGCCTGGCCAAAATTAACACCGTGCACTTCTATGTACCACTAGGGCGCAGCACTGCTACCCTTATAGTGAAAGACGCAGAGCATTGGAAATACACTGACTAGCCTTCTGTACCAGATAGTATTATTGACTGTTCTTCAGTCCAATCACAATGAATTCGACTATGGTCTTTAGATCCAAACCCATCACTAATAGCCATATTATTTTCACCTCTCCTGTTTTCAGATCATTGCCAAAGAATAACCAGAGAGAGAGAGGAGATCTTTGTTCCATTAAGGCCTGGTATATCCTTGAAATGACTTACATCTCACACCTTCAATGGATGACTGGGGGTGCAGTGTGCACCACCTTGTCCTGCAAATCTCCCACTGTCTGTATATTTTATATAGCAATAGTAGGCTATTTAAACTCAGTGTTTTTTGCACTTTGAGAATTGTGAAATTGAATGTATCTGATATGCCCTCTATTTCCACCACTACTGCTTTTCTTAACGTTTTACAGCAAGCAAACAGTTAATAAGTTCAATTACATTACAGCCTTCATCTCAGAATTCCTTAGCCAAGTAATTTCCAAGAACTTGCCAATCAGTTCTTTGACGCCTCAAATAAAATAAATCTGTTCAAAGGACCCCTGCCACTACCACAGCGTCTAAAGAAAAATCTGAGGCACAAGGCCATTTTCAAAGAACTGCCCTAAGTAAGCTTAACCTTAACAACAATGTGGTTATTCAGCCGTAACAATGGGACACTCAGGGTTCCGACGTTCTTTGGGAGATCAGATTGTAATAGAAAGTCCCTGAATGTGTTCTCATGATACAGGGGACTGGTAAGTTGAGTAGGGGTGGACAGGGGACTGGTAAGTTGAGTAGGGGTGGACAGGGGACTGGTAAGTTGAGTAGGGGTGGACAGGGGACTGGTAAGTTGAGTGGGGTGGACAGGGGACTGGTAAGTTGAGTAGGGCTGGACAGGGGACTGGTAAGTTGAGTAGGGGTGGACAGGGGACTGGTAAGTTGAGTAGGGGTGGACAGGGGACTGGTAAGTTGAGTGGGGTGGACAGGGGACTGGTAAGTTGAGTAGGGCTGGACAGGGGACTGGTAAGTTGAGTAGGGCTGGACAGGGGACTGGTAAGTTGAGTAGGGGTGGACAGGGGACTGGTAAGTTGAGTAGGGGTGGACAGGGGACTGGTAAGTTGAGTAGGGGTGGACAGGGGACTGGTAAGTTGAGTAGGGCTGGACAGGGGACTGGTAAGTTGAGTGGGGTGGACAGGGGACTGGTAAGTTGAGTAGGGGTGGACAGGGGACTGGTAAGTTGAGTAGGGGTGGACAGGGGACTGGTAAGTTGAGTAGGGGTGGACAGGGGACTGGTAAGTTGAGTAGGGGTGGACAGGGGACTGGTAAGTTGAGTAGGGGTGGACAGGGGACTGGTAAGTTGAGTAGGGGTGGACAGGGGACTGGTAAGTTGAGTAGGGGTGGACAGGGGACTGGTAAGTTGAGTGGGGTGGACAGGGGACTGGTAAGTTTAGTAGGTGTAGACAGGGGACTGGTAAGTTGAGTAGGGGTGGACAGGGGACTGGTAAGGAGAAGAAAAGGGAAAATGGAGTGAAAGAGTAACAAAAATGTCAGAGGAGTGTGTGCAAATGTGTGTGTGTGTGTGTGTGTGTGTGTGCGTGAGTGTGCATACATGTGCGTGTGTGTCCTTGGTCTTATTCAACTTGGCTAGGTCAGCTTTTCATTAATCAGGACAGATTGCTGCAGGAGCAGGCTGCAGGAGCACCACCCATGGTCATAATCATTCACTAAAACCCCCAAATCTTTCGGAGAATTTGGCCCCAACCTACTGCCCCAGAAAGCCCTAATTAAAGGAATTAGGTGCACTTGCTTAGACTGGAAGTCTGTGTCTGTGTCCTAAATGGCACCCTATTCCCTATTTAGTGTATTTCTTTTGAGCAGAGCCCTATGGGCCCCCCTATGGGCCCTAGTCAAAAGTAGTGCACTATATAGGGAATTGGCTGCCATTTGGGATGAAGTCTTTGCATCCACAACAATAAGCCTGTTACAGATGAGGAGAGGTCACAACGTAGACCTTAAACTGGGATTTGGCCTCCCCTCTAGACCTCCCCATACACTCCCCAGCCACTCTGATACTTCGTCTGCCTCAAATGGCACACTATTCCCGTTGTAGTGCACTACTTATGACCAGGACCCATAGGGCTGTGGACAAAAGTAGTACACTATATAGTAAATAGGGTGCCATTTGGGACGTAACCTAGGACATCACATTCCATATAGATTGTCCTTTTGTGTTTGACTATTAACAGCATACCAAGGGACCCCATGACATTTACTCCTCAGTTGTAACCCTGCTGGTTTCAAAGTGTGTGCAAGAGAGTGTGAGCTTTTTGATCCAATAGTTATGTGCATACTTGATACATTTAGCAAACACGATGTTCGAGGAATAGGTTGCTTTTGGTTTTCAAGAAACCCTCCCGGATGTGTTGACTGAACTATCAAGTGTGTGTGTGTGTGTAACCAACTAACTTGCAACTGTAGTGACGCAATCATGACAAATCAACACTTAGTTTCAAAAAGGCCATGATATCAAGTGTGAAAAATCTGACCATGAAGCAAAAGACAGTTGGTCTTCTCTCAAGGTCTGCATCCCAAATGACACCCGATTCCCTTTATAGTGCATTGGGCTCTGGTCAAAAGTAGTGCACTATGCAGGGAACAGGGAGACATTTGTGATGCAGAAGGTTAGGCCCGGGTCAAAAGTAGTGCACTATGTAGGGAATAGGGAGCCATTTGGGATGCATTAAAGGTTAAGGTTTACAATTGCATCTCAACCAAAAGAGCCAGATACAAAAATGTGCCCGTCATTCATTCATCAGTCTAGCTCCATTAGGCAGCAACAGCAATACTAATCCAGTGGTATTACAACTTTAATACTCAGAACTTACTCCGTTCATGAACAAGAGACTGTTAATGCTGCGTTCGAAACCAAGCGGGAGGTGGGATGTTACCAGTTGTGAAGCCATAAATACCAGTTGGATGCATTCACGTGCTTTGAACTCGTTGAGGAACGCTGATTGGCTAACGGCCAACAAGCTACGTAAACCATAATCTAACGTCAGAGGTCAGCATGTGGGAGAAGTGAGAGCTCAGGATTATAGAGATTCCCACTAGTAATTACCAGTTGGAAGGCCGTTCAAATGGATTTTCCCCCAGTCGTATGTGGTAAACTCCCACTTAGTTACGAACGCAGCATAAGGCATCATATGTCTAATGGGTGCTGGAAGGCTTTGAAGAGGCCTGGACAGTACTCCCTCTGGTATTATGCATTCTTATTGGAAATTACATTTTTTGGGACCTGTTGACAATCTCCTTTGGACCAATCTTTCCAGGAGATTTGTATTTGGTTAGCCCATAACAGTATGGCGATATTGGTCAGTCTTATGGGAGACGGCATAACCTTTACTTTGACTACATTGCTCTACCCAGATGAGCACCCCATTCCATAGAAGCGCCGGCACGTCTAAACTTAACTGTCTTGAAATGTTACCATTTCTGGTCTTGGGTTTACATGCTAACCTAAGTATCAGCTGTTAGGGCTAATTCCTCCCAGAGGTAGGCCTACAACAGAACAGCCAAACGGAAAAAGGAACTACTATGTAGAATGTAAGCCCATAATCATTTTTAAAATAGTCAACTTGGCACCTGTACTTGTAGTTTGAGAATTACATTTTGGCACCCAGCCTGGGTAAGCTTGTGAATTATTTCCCACCCACGATGAATGGATTTAGGATTCAGCAGGTTTCCTACGGTAAATTCATTTGCAGTGATGAATCCCAAATTTTGACAAGGGCCCTTAAGGCTTGTGAAAACTAGTGCACTGTTAGCTTTATAGAGTGCCATTTGGGAGACATCCAAGTGAGAGGAACACTCAAGTCGGACCTTTCCTAGAGACACTTGGAAGAAACGGCATTGATGCAGTCATAACAGCACCACTGGGCAGACACTTGATCCCAGTAATCAAATTCAGAAGCACCTGAATTGTGCTGAAAAGTTTACAGCATAGAACAGCCCTGAAAGGGAAAATAAATTCATCAATACAGGTTTTAAAGTTCAGTAAATGTCTAGTTAGCAGCAAGCTGAATATGAAGGCATCCAGGGTTTAGTTGCCATGCCACTGCTCAGACAATTGTGGCAATACTTCATATTCCTCAGTGGTTTAGGAGTGGTGATGGCCTAGTTTCACAATAAAGAATCATTTCCCCCACTAGTCAGTCATGTCATTTTTTTTTTTTTACATAGTATTGTAGACAAAAGGTCCGTTTTGGACATTCTACTTGGTCACCAGTCCTCAAAATAGGTACATTGTGAAGTCGCTGTATTTTGCAGTGAACACTTAGTGTAACTGCTCTCAAAGTAAGCTAACATCAATTTATTGGGCAAAAATTGACAATGAAATGTATAATGTTAGCATCACCTACAACCAAAGTACTCAGCATAGACCTTCAGAGATTTGCCAGTTTGTAATCCACATGGATTAAGTTCGATAAACTGGCCTATATATTGAAATGAAGGAAATACCACTTTTCACAAAGCACAACAATTGACTTTATTGAAAGCTTCATGGGCTTTTGGTACCAATTGAGTAGTCAGTGAATTTAACATTGTAGGTATTGAACAGATAATATGCATGTTTTTGATTTGCTGGTGGGGGTCTTCAATTCAGCAGACTGGAATCACACCTCTTTCTCATAGGTCCTCAGCGCCACCACATCATCCATTACACATTTCTGGAAAAGAGAGCAGTACACGCTTTAGGTCATGCAATGACCACATGTCAGAACCTAGAACTCAAAATGTAATGACACATTCAGTGATGAACAAACCACCAAATCATCCTGAGTGCGTCAATTAGTCGTTGTAGTTCCACTTAAACTGCAGTCTGAATGAGCCAAACCACACTAACTTCCTTTAAACTGAAGGGCATTATCACGTAAGCTAAATGTGACAGGGTAGGAGTTAAAACGTCAAATATAAAGGGACCTGACAATGTTGGGCAATGAACAGAGCGTAGATAAGTTAACAGGTTTTATACAACGGTGTATAAACCCTGGATGACTGACCAGGGGAACTGTGTTGATGCCACTGTGCAGCCACCTTAGTACTCAATCATAAAATATGTTGGAATCTATAGTCATTTATTCTAGAACAGACACATTATGTGAGCAAAATAGTGCATTATAAAATACTTTAGGGAAACGGATGTTACTGTCCCCACTACAGCCCCCTCCAAAAAAACATTCCATTAAAATACTGTAGAATTCCATTAATTCCTATGGAGGACTGCTCCTACTGGATAGTGCCAATATGGCGAACCGGTGGCAGCAAAGCCTCGCAATGGCAATGCCAACACATGCATCAGCAATCCCGGGTTTATGTAAGTCATTGCTTTTATTAGCATTCTCGATTACCAATTAATCCTTTAGTTTTAAAAAATTAACTAGCGTGTTTCACATGACTGCAAGTGCTCATCAAGCCACGCTTCCCAGCCAAAACTTTAAATGGCATTTTGAACACGTTCGCGCGTAAAAACGCGTGCCATCCTTGCTGGTACCCCGGGAGAACGCAATTTGCAAGAGATGGATGACAACGTGTATTGCATAATGATGACAACATGCAACATTGAACAATATTGTAATATCAAGCCGTGGACATATTCCAAAATACTCGTATCAAAAGCGCATATTTTATATCCAACCAAGCAGAGATGGGAAAAGCAATAGAGACTAAACCTTACCGCAATCAATTTTCCATCTTGCAACTCCCGCTCGAGCGTGGTAGTCTTGCCGTCCCAAGTCTGTTTTTGCACCAGTTTTCCGTTCTCAAAGGTCATCAGAGTCTGGAAATAGAGTAGTGTAAGGAGGGCACATGACTCCAACTTAAGTTTAAAAAAAGTAATATATATATATATATATATATATTAATCAATTGGAAACCACACTACTGTAACAACCGGCATGTCTATGGTGTGGCTTCTGCACCCACCTTGGTTTTCCTGTCATCTGCAGTCATCTCGTCGAATTCTTCATTCAATTTAAACTTGGTCTCTGTAGTTTTGAAAGTGCTCTGGGATTTCATTGATATTACACCGTCGTCGATGCTGAACTGCAAATTGGGCTTCGCCATATTCCCCATCTGCCGAGTAGCAAAGCCCACACCTATGAAACAAGGGGATATTTATCTAGCCAACTTTAGTAAGGTTCTAGATCTACATGCAACATCTTTCATTAAAAACAGCTTTATTTTAAAAAGTAAGACTTTACCTATTGCCTTCATATATTCATCAAAATTCTCACTGGAAGTCATCTTCCAAGTTCCAATGAATGCCTCGACCATGTTGTAAATTTGAGCTAATCGCTACACAAACCAAGTTAACTGACAAACGCACACAGCTTCGACTAAACAATAATTACATCTGGGCCCGTTGTCATATTTGAAGCCTCCCCTAGCACGTGCTTACCCATGCAAGCCAATCAAGTGCTATATCTGGTGCTTCCATGGAAACAGAGAGGATGAGGGGCGGGGAATAAATTATTTTCGGGCAGGGGCCCAGACTGCACTGTCTTTGGCAGGGGTCTTCAGCCTTTTCTTACCCAGGGACCCCTTGCCAGGCAAACCGGAGACCAAGGAACCCCAATCACATGTTAGCAAAAATCTATTTTAAAACATCACGTACTGTATCTTGTCTTATCATCAAGTGAATGATCATGTCAAGAAGTAATCAACATTTTCAAATGAATAGATTTGGTAGATAATGAAAAACTATTTTGACCTCAACACATTATAGCCTAATTGGAAGAGAACATGTAAACCCTAACATAGCCAATTAGCTAGAAAGGTAACTCCAAAACATTTTCACTAAGGGCAGCTGTTTAGCTGGTTAAACAAAGATTAAAGACAACAAGAACATGTTGACAAAAATGAAGTCAAGAAAGCCTACCAGCAGCCAGCGGCCCTTGGAGCAATGGTAGCCTATTATAAATATTATTATAAATAATATATTCTCCTCTTTTCTACTGTGGGTATGTAATACACATTTTGTTTATTCCATTATTGCTAGCGATATTCATAAAAACATGAAATAAATACAAATATTTTTAACTTTTTTTATTTATTTTAATATATACACTACCATTCAAAAGTTTGGGGTCACTTAGAAATGTCCTTGTTTTTGAAAGACAAGCACTTTTTTTGTCCATTAAAATAACATCAAATTGATCAGAAATACAGTGTAGACATTGTTAACGTTGTAATTGACTATTGTAGCTGGAAATGCCTGATTTTTTTATGGAATATCTACATAGGCGTACAGAGGCCCATTATCAGCAACCATCACTTCTGTGTTCCAATGGCACGTTGTGTTAGCTAATCCAAGTTGATCATTTTAAAAGGCTAATTGATCATTAGAAAACCCTTTTACAATTATGTTAGCACAGCTGAAAACTGTTGTTATGATTAAAGAAGCAATAAAACTGGCATTCTTTAGACTAGTTGAGTGTCTGGAGCATCATCAAAATGGCCAGAAATAAAGACCTTTCTTCTGAAACTCGTCAGTCTATTCTTGTTCTGAGAAATGAAGGCTATTCCATGCGAGAAATTGCCAAGAAACGGAAGATCTCGTACAACGCTGTGTACTACTCCCTTCACAGAACAGCGCAAACTGGCTCTAACTGGAATAGAAAGAGGAGTGGGAGGCCCGGGTGCACAACTGAGAAGTGGACAAGTACATTAGAGTGTCTAGTTTGAGAAACGGACACCTCACAAGTCCTCAACTGGCAGCTTCATTAAATAGTACCCGCAAAACACCAGTCTCAACGTCAACAGTGAAGAGGCGACTCTGGGATGCTGGCCTTCTAGGCAGAGTTGCAAAGAAAAGCAGCATTGTACGAGATCTTCAGTTTCTTGGCAATTTCCCGCATGGAATAGCCTTCATTTCTTAGAACAAGATACATTTACATTTTACATTTACGTCATTTAGCAGACGCTCTTATCCAGAGCGACTTAACAAGTTTCAGAAGACAGGTCTTTGTTTAAACAGCGAGTAGCAGCAGTGTACAAAAAGGGAGGGGGGGTCAGTGTAAATTGTCCGTTGGCGGCCGATTTTATTAATTGTTCAGCAGTCTTATGGCTTGGAGGTGGAAGCTGTTGAGGAGCCTTTTGGTCCTAGACTTGGCGCTCCGGTATCATGCAAGACTACAAATCCCTGCAAGCTCCTGCACGTCATCTCTAGCTGACATCTTTGCTAACAGGTATTGTGTCAATTTAAAAAGTGTAAAAGACAGTTCACAGAATTGTCAATTTAAGTACAATTTTCCAATTAATTAATTAATTAATTACTACATTTAGCTAACAATATATAGCTAATCCAGAGATTCTTACCTTTGCTTCGTTTCGGCAGTCTCGTCCAGATCATCATGGCATGTGTAGTTTATGATAGACACATTAGCCGCTAGTTAGCATTTCATTTTTTGGGTGGTAAATACAGGCAAATTTATTGATAAAAGTCACCTTGTCCAATAGAGATTTACACGGTTATCAAAACGTCACGCCACGTAAGCCTACACGAAACACAGCTCTTATTTTAAGTGTATCTAAAATCCCCTATGTGAAAAATGAATGGTGGGGAAATTATTGGAACCATTTCCTTGATTGACCGCTAGTTTTTATGGGTATTAGGATTCATACTGGGGTGCTCTATCTCCACCCTGCAAATTCTATTAAATTCTGTTACTTTCTGTTCTATTTTGTTTTGTTCTGTTCTATTCTGTTTTGTTCTATTGTGTTCTATTCTGTTGTATTCCGTTCTATTCTTTTCTATTCTATTGTAAAGCAGTGAGGTCCATTGAGCCAGCAGATGGAGCCAGTGAACACCATATTGAACGACATTCCACGTCTTTATTTATTTTTCACAGAAAAACTCCATATTTTCATCCAACAAAGTTTGTGTGACTGAGTAACAGATTGTAAAGAACAGGGAGGGAAGAAAATTCTTGATGTACCTGCATGGTTACTGTTATTAGCATGATTGTCCTTTATGTACGCTGAACAGTTCATGACTCCAGGTCAAATAAAATACATTTCAAAATAGCTTTTGAAGTTTTGTGATTGTATGTTTATAAATGGTAGAATATGGCTCTTTTTCATTTCCTGAAAAGTTTCAGTTTTGGAGATATTATGTTTTTCTTTCCGCTGGGACGCTATAAACCTTACACTAATGATTTGGCTGCAGCAAGTCTCCATCACTAGTTTTCTACTGCCACCCAATGGTCTCTAGTGGATAAATTGCATACTACCACAGCAGGAACTAAAGGGCACATTGAGTGATTAAGTCCCAAATGGCAACCTATTCCCTACTGTACACTACTTTTGACAAGAACCCCATAAGCCCTAGTCAAAAGTAATCTGCTGTTGTCTACAGGCTTCAGTATGTGTCATCCAGCTGTCATCTATACCTCAATCTTGGTCCCACTATAGTCTCCTGCCCAGACCAGACCATATTAGTGGGGTCAGACCAGAATATATTAGTGGGGTCAGACCAGACTATATTAGTGGGTTCAGACCAGACTATATTAGTGGGGTCAGACCAGAATATATTAGTGGGGTCAGACCAGAATATATTAGTGGGGTCAGACCAGACTATATTAGTGGGTTCAGACCAGACTATATTAGTGGGGTCAGGCCAGACTATATTAGTGGGGTCAGACCAGACTATATTAGTGGGGTCAGGCCAGACTATATTAGTGGGGTCAGACCAGACTATATTAGTGGGGTAAGACCAGACTATATTAGTGGGGTCAGACCAGACTATATTAGTGGGTTCAGACCAGACTATATTAGTGGGGTCAGACCAGACTATATTAGTGGGTTCAGACCAGACTATATTAGTGGGTTCAGACCAGACTATATTAGTGGGGTCAGGCCAGACTATATTAGTGGGGTCAGACCAGACTATATTAGTGGGGTAAGACCAGACTATATTAGTGGGGTCAGACCAGACTGTATTAGTGGGGTCAGACCAGACTGTATTAGTGGGTTCAGACCAGACTATATTAGTGGGGTCAGACCAGAATATATTAGTGGGGTCAGACCAGACTATATTAGTGGGGTCAGACCAGAATATATTAGTGGGGTCAGACCAGACTATATTAGTGGGGTCAGACCAGGCCAGCCGATATGAGTGGAGTCAAGGTGCATTGATGATTTCCTCAAGGATTTCCTTTTAATCACTTACTAGGTATTCATAGAGGCAACAATGGCGCTAAAACAAAGTTAGGAGACTGTGTCTCAACCAACCCTAATCTCGTCAACCCAGAACCAAAATCTTGCATCTGTCCATGAGAGATTACAACCAGTCAGCCAGTCAGTCAGCCAGTCAGCCAGACAGTAAGTCTCAGCTATATTACTGTTAGCTACCACTTTTCTCATATATAAAATATATAGTACATGCAGATGTAGGATCTTAATTTGAGCCAGTTTGTTACAGCAGGAAAATAATCCTGCAGCAACAGGAAATGTGAATTATTATGTGGATTATAATTAATGGACATTTTTGTAGGTGTTGATACCTTTTTTGTAGGGCAAATCAAGTCTGAAATTTCAATGTGGAAATTACACACTTTAGAAGTCTTTAAAACTCAAATACACTATAAGTTTGCATTTCCTGCTGTGTAGGACAATGGTCAGCAACAGAAGAGTGATCAAATGAAGATCCTACATCTGTATGCTTCTCCTTCATTCACCTAAAACCAAGAAAGAAACTCAGTTGAAAGTGATAAATGATTTGAGTTGATTTGAAGTGATGTGGGAAGTGGACAACATACTCTAAGCCCCACAACAGTTTATAGGTAAGTAAGACTTTACCTATTGCCTTCATATATTCATCAAAATTCTCACTGGAAGTCATCTTCCAAGTTCCAATGAATGCCTCGACCATGTTGTAAATTTGAGCTAATCGCTACACAAACCAAGTTAACTGACAAACGCACACAGCTTCGACTAAACAATAATTACATCTGGGCCCGTTGTCATATTTGAAGCCTCCCCTAGCACGTGCTTACCCATGCAAGCCAATCAAGTGCTATATCTGGTGCTTCCATGGAAACAGAGAGGATGAGGGGCGGGGAATAAATTATTTTCGGGCAGGGGCCCAGACTGCACTGTCTTTGGCAGGGGTCTTCAGCCTTTTCTTACCCAGGGACCCCTTGCCAGGCAAACCGGAGACCAAGGAACCCCAATCACATGTTAGCAAAAATCTATTTTAAAACATCACGTACTGTATCTTGTCTTATCATCAAGTGAATGATCATGTCAAGAAGTAATCAACATTTTCAAATGAATAGATTTGGTAGATAATGAAAAACTATTTTGACCTCAACACATTATAGCCTAATTGGAAGAGAACATGTAAACCCTAACATAGCCAATTAGCTAGAAAGGTAACTCCAAAACATTTTCACTAAGAGCAGCTGTTTAGCTGGTTAAATAAAGATTAAAGACAACAAGAACATGTTGACAAAAATGAAGTCAAGAAAGCCTACCAGCAGCCAGCGGCCCTTGGAGCAATGGTAGCCTATTATAAATATTATTATAAATAATATATTCTCCTCTTTTCTACTGTGGGTATGTAATACACATTTTGTTTATTCCATTATTGCTAGCGATATTCATAAAAACATGAAATAAATACAAATATTTGTAACTTTTTTAATTTATTTTAATATATACACTACCATTCAAAAGTTTGGGGTCACTTAGAAAGTGGGAGGCCCGGGTGCACAACTGAGAAGTGGACAAGTACATTAGAGTGTCTAGTTTGAGAAACGGACACCTCACAAGTCCTCAACTGGCAGCTTCATTAAATAGTACCCGCAAAACACCAGTCTCAACGTCAACAGTGAAGAGGCGACTCTGGGATGCTGGCCTTCTAGGCAGAGTTGCAAAGAAAAGCACCATTGTACGAGATCTTCAGTTTCTTGGCAATTTCCCGCATGGAATAGCCTTCATTTCTTAGAACAAGATACATTTACATTTTACATTTACATCATTTAGCAGACGCTCTTATCCAGAGCGACTTAACAAGTTTCAGAAGACAGGTGTTTGTTTAAACAGCGAGTAGCAGCAGTGCACAAAAAGGGAGGGGGGGTCAGTGTAAATTGTCCGGTGGCGGGCGATTTTATTAATTGTTCAGCAGTCTTATGGCTTGGAGGTGGAAGCTGTTGAGGAGCCTTTTGGTCCTAGACTTGGCGCTCCGGTATCATGCAAGACTACAAATCCCTGCAAGCTCCTGCACGTCATCTCTAGCTGACATCTTTGCTAACAGGTATTGTGTCAATTTAAAAAGTGTAAAAGACAGTTCACAGAATTGTCAATTTAAGTACAATTTTCCAATTAATTCATTTATTCATTACTACATTTAGCTAACAATATATAGCTAATCCAGAGATTCTTACCTTTGCTTCGTTTCGGCAGTCTCGTCCAGATCATCATGGCATGTGTAGTTTATGATAGACACATTAGCCGCTAGTTAGCATTTCATTTTTTGGGTGGTAAATACAGGCACATTTATTGATAAAAGTCACCTTGTCCAATAGAGATTTACACGGTTATCAAAACGTCACGCCACGTAAGCCTACACGAAACACAGCTCTTATTTTAAGTGTATCTAAAATCCCCTATGTGAAAAATGAATGGTGGGGAAATTATTGGAACCATTTCCTTGATTGACCGCTAGTTTTTATGGGTATTAGGATTCATACTGGGGTGCTCTATCTCCACCCTGCAAATTCTATTAAATTCTGTTACTTTCTGTTCTATTTTGTTTTGTTCTGTTCTATTCTGTTTTGTTCTATTGTGTTCTATTCTGTTGTATTCCGTTCTATTCTTTTCTATTCTATTGTAAAGCAGTGAGGTCCATTGAGCCAGCAGATGGAGCCAGTGAACACCATATTGAACGACATTCCACGTCTTTATTTATTTTTCACAGAAAAACTCCATATTTTCATCCAACAAAGTTTGTGTGACTGAGTAACAGATTGTAAAGAACAGGGAGGGAAGAAAATTCTTGATGTACCTGCATGGTTACTGTTATTAGCATGATTGTCCTTTATGTACGCTGAACAGTTCATGACTCCAGGTCAAATAAAATACATTTCAAAATAGCTTTTGAAGTTTTGTGATTGTATGTTTATAAATGGTAGAATATGGCTCTTTTTCATTTCCTGAAAAGTTTCAGTTTTGGAGATATTATGTTTTTCTTTCCGCTGGGACGCTATAAACCTTACACTAATGATTTGGCTGCAGCAAGTCTCCATCACTAGTTTTCTACTGCCACCCAATGGTCTCTAGTGGATAAATTGCATACTACCACAGCAGGAACTAAAGGGCACATTGAGTGATTAAGTCCCAAATGGCAACCTATTCCCTACTGTACACTACTTTTGACAAGAACCCCATAAGCCCTAGTCAAAAGTAATCTGCTGTTGTCTACAGGCTTCAGTATGTGTCATCCAGCTGTCATCTACACCTCAATCTTGGTCCCACTATAGTCTCCTGCCCAGACCAGACCATATTAGTGGGTTCAGACCAGAATATATTAGTGGGGTCAGACCAGACTATATTAGTGGGTTCAGACCAGACTATATTAGTGGGTTCAGACCAGACTGTATTAGTGGGGTCAGTCCAGACCATATTAGTGGGGTCAGACCAGAATATATTAGTGGGGTCAGACCAGACTGTATTAGTGGGGTCAGACCAGACCATATTAGTGGGGTCAGACCAGAATATATTAGTGGGGTCAGACCAGACTATATTAGTGGGTTCAGACCAGACTATATTAGTGGGGTCAGACCAGACTATATTAGTGGGGTCAGACCAGACTATATTAGTGGGGTCAGACCAGACTATATTAGTGGGTTCAGACCAGACTATATTAGTGGGGTCAGGCCAGACTATATTAGTGGGGTCAGACCAGACTATATTAGTGGGGTAAGACCAGACTATATTAGTGGGGTCAGACCAGACTGTATTAGTGGGGTCAGACCAGACTGTATTAGTGGGTTCAGACCAGACTATATTAGTGGGGTCAGACCAGAATATATTAGTGGGGTCAGACCAGACTATATTAGTGGGGTCAGACCAGAATATATTAGTGGGGTCAGACCAGACTATATTAGTGGGGTCAGACCAGGCCAGCCGATATGAGTGGAGTCAAGGTGCATTGATGATTTCCTCAAGGATTTCCTTTTAATCACTTACTAGGTATTCATAGAGGCAACAATGGCGCTAAAACAAAGTTAGGAGACTGTGTCTCAACCAACCCTAATCTCGTCAACCCAGAACCAAAATCTTGCATCTGTCCATGAGAGATTACAACCAGTCAGCCAGACAGTAAGTCTCAGCTATATTACTGTTAGCTACCACTTTTCTCATATATAAAATATATAGTACATGCAGATGTAGGATCTTAATTTGAGCCAGTTTGTTACAGCAGGAAAATAATCCTGCAGCAACAGGAAATGTGAATTATTATGTGGATTATAATTAATGGACATTTTTGTAGGTGTTGATACCTTTTTTGTAGGGCAAATCAAGTCTGAAATTTCAATGTGGAAATTACACACTTTAGAAGTCTTTAAAACTCAAATACACTATAAGTTTGCATTTCCTGCTGTGTAGGACAATGGTCAGCAACAGAAGAGTGATCAAATGAAGATCCTACATCTGTATGCTTCTCCTTCATTCACCTAAAACCAAGAAAGAAACTCAGTTGAAAGTGATAAATGATTTGAGTTGATTTGAAGTGATGTGGGAAGTGGACAACATACTCTAAGCCCCACAACAGTTTATAGGTAAGTAAGACTTTACCTATTGCCTTCATATATTCATCAAAATTCTCACTGGAAGTCATCTTCCAAGTTCCAATGAATGCCTCGACCATGTTGTAAATTTGAGCTAATCGCTACACAAACCAAGTTAACTGACAAACGCACACAGCTTCGACTAAACAATAATTACATCTGGGCCCGTTGTCATATTTGAAGCCTCCCCTAGCACGTGCTTACCCATGCAAGCCAATCAAGTGCTATATCTGGTGCTTCCATGGAAACAGAGAGGATGAGGGGCGGGGAATAAATTATTTTCGGGCAGGGGCCCAGACTGCACTGTCTTTGGCAGGGGTCTTCAGCCTTTTCTTACCCAGGGACCCCTTGCCAGGCAAACCGGAGACCAAGGAACCCCAATCACATGTTAGCAAAAATCTATTTTAAAACATCACGTACTGTATCTTGTCTTATCATCAAGTGAATGATCATGTCAAGAAGTAATCAACATTTTCAAATGAATAGATTTGGTAGATAATGAAAAACTATTTTGACCTCAACACATTATAGCCTAATTGGAAGAGAACATGTAAACCCTAACATAGCCAATTAGCTAGAAAGGTAACTCCAAAACATTTTCACTAAGAGCAGCTGTTTAGCTGGTTAAATAAAGATTAAAGACAACAAGAACATGTTGACAAAAATGAAGTCAAGAAAGCCTACCAGCAGCCAGCGGCCCTTGGAGCAATGGTAGCCTATTATAAATATTATTATAAATAATATATTCTCCTCTTTTCTACTGTGGGTATGTAATACACATTTTGTTTATTCCATTATTGCTAGCGATATTCATAAAAACATGAAATAAATACAAATATTTG
This sequence comes from Salmo salar, assembly GCF_965601325.2. Taxonomy (NCBI): domain Eukaryota; kingdom Metazoa; phylum Chordata; class Actinopteri; order Salmoniformes; family Salmonidae; genus Salmo; species Salmo salar. The sequence continues at coordinate 7,549,510 of NC_138292.1, forward strand.
TAACTTTTTTAATTTATTTTAATATATACACTACCATTCAAAAGTTTGGGGTCACTTAGAAAGTGGGAGGCCCGGGTGCACAACTGAGAAGTGGACAAGTACATTAGAGTGTCTAGTTTGAGAAACGGACACCTCACAAGTCCTCAACTGGCAGCTTCATTAAATAGTACCCGCAAAACACCAGTCTCAACGTCAACAGTGAAGAGGCGACTCTGGGATGCTGGCCTTCTAGGCAGAGTTGCAAAGAAAAGCACCATTGTACGAGATCTTCAGTTTCTTGGCAATTTCCCGCATGGAATAGCCTTCATTTCTTAGAACAAGATACATTTACATTTTACATTTACATCATTTAGCAGACGCTCTTATCCAGAGCGACTTAACAAGTTTCAGAAGACAGGTGTTTGTTTAAACAGCGAGTAGCAGCAGTGCACAAAAAGGGAGGGGGGGTCAGTGTAAATTGTCCGGTGGCGGGCGATTTTATTAATTGTTCAGCAGTCTTATGGCTTGGAGGTGGAAGCTGTTGAGGAGCCTTTTGGTCCTAGACTTGGCGCTCCGGTATCATGCAAGACTACAAATCCCTGCAAGCTCCTGCACGTCATCTCTAGCTGACATCTTTGCTAACAGGTATTGTGTCAATTTAAAAAGTGTAAAAGACAGTTCACAGAATTGTCAATTTAAGTACAATTTTCCAATTAATTCATTTATTCATTACTACATTTAGCTAACAATATATAGCTAATCCAGAGATTCTTACCTTTGCTTCGTTTCGGCAGTCTCGTCCAGATCATCATGGCATGTGTAGTTTATGATAGACACATTAGCCGCTAGTTAGCATTTCATTTTTTGGGTGGTAAATACAGGCACATTTATTGATAAAAGTCACCTTGTCCAATAGAGATTTACACGGTTATCAAAACGTCACGCCACGTAAGCCTACACGAAACACAGCTCTTATTTTAAGTGTATCTAAAATCCCCTATGTGAAAAATGAATGGTGGGGAAATTATTGGAACCATTTCCTTGATTGACCGCTAGTTTTTATGGGTATTAGGATTCATACTGGGGTGCTCTATCTCCACCCTGCAAATTCTATTAAATTCTGTTACTTTCTGTTCTATTTTGTTTTGTTCTGTTCTATTCTGTTTTGTTCTATTGTGTTCTATTCTGTTGTATTCCGTTCTATTCTTTTCTATTCTATTGTAAAGCAGTGAGGTCCATTGAGCCAGCAGATGGAGCCAGTGAACACCATATTGAACGACATTCCACGTCTTTATTTATTTTTCACAGAAAAACTCCATATTTTCATCCAACAAAGTTTGTGTGACTGAGTAACAGATTGTAAAGAACAGGGAGGGAAGAAAATTCTTGATGTACCTGCATGGTTACTGTTATTAGCATGATTGTCCTTTATGTACGCTGAACAGTTCATGACTCCAGGTCAAATAAAATACATTTCAAAATAGCTTTTGAAGTTTTGTGATTGTATGTTTATAAATGGTAGAATATGGCTCTTTTTCATTTCCTGAAAAGTTTCAGTTTTGGAGATATTATGTTTTTCTTTCCGCTGGGACGCTATAAACCTTACACTAATGATTTGGCTGCAGCAAGTCTCCATCACTAGTTTTCTACTGCCACCCAATGGTCTCTAGTGGATAAATTGCATACTACCACAGCAGGAACTAAAGGGCACATTGAGTGATTAAGTCCCAAATGGCAACCTATTCCCTACTGTACACTACTTTTGACAAGAACCCCATAAGCCCTAGTCAAAAGTAATCTGCTGTTGTCTACAGGCTTCAGTATGTGTCATCCAGCTGTCATCTACACCTCAATCTTGGTCCCACTATAGTCTCCTGCCCAGACCAGACCATATTAGTGGGTTCAGACCAGAATATATTAGTGGGGTCAGACCAGACTATATTAGTGGGTTCAGACCAGACTATATTAGTGGGTTCAGACCAGACTGTATTAGTGGGGTCAGACCAGACCATATTAGTGGGGTCAGACCAGAATATATTAGTGGGGTCAGACCAGACCATATTAGTGGGGTCAGACCAGAATATATTAGTGGGGTCAGACCAGACTGTATTAGTGGGGTCAGACCAGACCATATTAGTGGGGTCAGACCAGAATATATTAGTGGGGTCAGACCAGACTATATTAGTGGGTTCAGACCAGACTATATTAGTGGGGTCAGACCAGACTATATTAGTGGGGTCAGACCAGACTATATTAGTGGGGTCAGACCAGACTATATTAGTGGGTTCAGACCAGACTATATTAGTGGGGTCAGGCCAGACTATATTAGTGGGGTCAGACCAGACTATATTAGTGGGGTAAGACCAGACTATATTAGTGGGGTCAGACCAGACTGTATTAGTGGGGTCAGACCAGACTGTATTAGTGGGTTCAGACCAGACTATATTAGTGGGGTCAGACCAGAATATATTAGTGGGGTCAGACCAGACTATATTAGTGGGGTCAGACCAGAATATATTAGTGGGGTCAGACCAGACTATATTAGTGGGGTCAGACCAGGCCAGCCGATATGAGTGGAGTCAAGGTGCATTGATGATTTCCTCAAGGATTTCCTTTTAATCACTTACTAGGTATTCATAGAGGCAACAATGGCGCTAAAACAAAGTTAGGAGACTGTGTCTCAACCAACCCTAATCTCGTCAACCCAGAACCAAAATCTTGCATCTGTCCATGAGAGATTACAACCAGTCAGCCAGACAGTAAGTCTCAGCTATATTACTGTTAGCTACCACTTTTCTCATATATAAAATATATAGTACATGCAGATGTAGGATCTTAATTTGAGCCAGTTTGTTACAGCAGGAAAATAATCCTGCAGCAACAGGAAATGTGAATTATTATGTGGATTATAATTAATGGACATTTTTGTAGGTGTTGATACCTTTTTTGTAGGGCAAATCAAGTCTGAAATTTCAATGTGGAAATTACACACTTTAGAAGTCTTTAAAACTCAAATACACTATAAGTTTGCATTTCCTGCTGTGTAGGACAATGGTCAGCAACAGAAGAGTGATCAAATGAAGATCCTACATCTGTATGCTTCTCCTTCATTCACCTAAAACCAAGAAAGAAACTCAGTTGAAAGTGATAAATGATTTGAGTTGATTTGAAGTGATGTGGGAAGTGGACAACATACTCTAAGCCCCACAACAGTTTATAGGTAAGTAAGACTTTACCTATTGCCTTCATATATTCATCAAAATTCTCACTGGAAGTCATCTTCCAAGTTCCAATGAATGCCTCGACCATGTTGTAAATTTGAGCTAATCGCTACACAAACCAAGTTAACTGACAAACGCACACAGCTTCGACTAAACAATAATTACATCTGGGCCCGTTGTCATATTTGAAGCCTCCCCTAGCACGTGCTTACCCATGCAAGCCAATCAAGTGCTATATCTGGTGCTTCCATGGAAACAGAGAGGATGAGGGGCGGGGAATAAATTATTTTCGGGCAGGGGCCCAGACTGCACTGTCTTTGGCAGGGGTCTTCAGCCTTTTCTTACCCAGGGACCCCTTGCCAGGCAAACCGGAGACCAAGGAACCCCAATCACATGTTAGCAAAAATCTATTTTAAAACATCACGTACTGTATCTTGTCTTATCATCAAGTGAATGATCATGTCAAGAAGTAATCAACATTTTCAAATGAATAGATTTGGTAGATAATGAAAAACTATTTTGACCTCAACACATTATAGCCTAATTGGAAGAGAACATGTAAACCCTAACATAGCCAATTAGCTAGAAAGGTAACTCCAAAACATTTTCACTAAGAGCAGCTGTTTAGCTGGTTAAATAAAGATTAAAGACAACAAGAACATGTTGACAAAAATGAAGTCAAGAAAGCCTACCAGCAGCCAGCGGCCCTTGGAGCAATGGTAGCCTATTATAAATATTATTATAAATAATATATTCTCCTCTTTTCTACTGTGGGTATGTAATACACATTTTGTTTATTCCATTATTGCTAGCGATATTCATAAAAACATGAAATAAATACAAATATTTGTAACTTTTTTAATTTATTTTAATATATACACTACCATTCAAAAGTTTGGGGTCACTTAGAAAGTGGGAGGCCCGGGTGCACAACTGAGAAGTGGACAAGTACATTAGAGTGTCTAGTTTGAGAAACGGACACCTCACAAGTCCTCAACTGGCAGCTTCATTAAATAGTACCCGCAAAACACCAGTCTCAACGTCAACAGTGAAGAGGCGACTCTGGGATGCTGGCCTTCTAGGCAGAGTTGCAAAGAAAAGCACCATTGTACGAGATCTTCAGTTTCTTGGCAATTTCCCGCATGGAATAGCCTTCATTTCTTAGAACAAGATACATTTACATTTTACATTTACATCATTTAGCAGACGCTCTTATCCAGAGCGACTTAACAAGTTTCAGAAGACAGGTGTTTGTTTAAACAGCGAGTAGCAGCAGTGCACAAAAAGGGAGGGGGGGTCAGTGTAAATTGTCCGGTGGCGGGCGATTTTATTAATTGTTCAGCAGTCTTATGGCTTGGAGGTGGAAGCTGTTGAGGAGCCTTTTGGTCCTAGACTTGGCGCTCCGGTATCATGCAAGACTACAAATCCCTGCAAGCTCCTGCACGTCATCTCTAGCTGACATCTTTGCTAACAGGTATTGTGTCAATTTAAAAAGTGTAAAAGACAGTTCACAGAATTGTCAATTTAAGTACAATTTTCCAATTAATTCATTTATTCATTACTACATTTAGCTAACAATATATAGCTAATCCAGAGATTCTTACCTTTGCTTCGTTTCGGCAGTCTCGTCCAGATCATCATGGCATGTGTAGTTTATGATAGACACATTAGCCGCTAGTTAGCATTTCATTTTTTGGGTGGTAAATACAGGCACATTTATTGATAAAAGTCACCTTGTCCAATAGAGATTTACACGGTTATCAAAACGTCACGCCAGGGTAAGCCTACACGAAACACAGCTCTTATTTTAAGTGTTTCTAAAATCCCCTATGGGAAAAATGAATGGTGGGGAAATTATTGGAACCATTTCCTTGATTGACCGCTAGTTTTTATGGGTATTAGGATTCATACTGGGGTGCTCTATCTCCACCCTGCAAATTCTATTAAATTCTGTTACTTTCTGTTCTATTTTGTTTTGTTCTGTTCTATTCTGTTTTGTTCTATTGTGTTCTATTCTGTTGTATTCCGTTCTATTCTTTTCTATTCTATTGTAATGCAGTGAGGTCCATTGAGCCAGCAGATGGAGCCAGTGAACACCATATTGAACGACATTCCACGTCTTTATTTATTTTTCACAGAAAAACTCCATATTTTCATCCAACAAAGTTTGTGTGACTGAGTAACAGATTGTAAAGAACAGGGAGGGAAGAAAATTCTTGATGTACCTGCATGGTTACTGTTATTAGCATGATTGTCCTTTATGTACGCTGAACAGTTCATGACTCCAGGTCAAATAAAATACATTTCAAAATAGCTTTTGAAGTTTTGTGATTGTATGTTTATAAATGGTAGAATATGGCTCTTTTTCATTTCCTGAAAAGTTTCAGTTTTGGAGATATTATGTTTTTCTTTCCGCTGGGACGCTATAAACCTTACACTAATGATTTGGCTGCAGCAAGTCTCCATCACTAGTTTTCTACTGCCACCCAATGGTCTCTAGTGGATAAATTGCATACTACCACAGCAGGAACTAAAGGGCACATTGAGTGATTGAGTCCCAAATGGCAACCTATTCCCTACTGTACACTACTTTTGACAAGAACCCCATAAGCCCTAGTCAAAAGTAATCTGCTGTTGTCTACAGGCTTCAGTATGTGTCATCCAGCTGTCATCTATACCTCAATCTTGGTCCCACTATAGTCTCCTGCCCAGACCAGACCATATTAGTGGGGTCAGACCAGAATATATTAGTGGGGTCAGACCAGACTATATTAGTGGGTTCAGACCAGACTATATTAGTGGGGTCAGGCCAGACTATATTAGTGGGGTCAGACCAGACTATATTAGTGGGGTAAGACCAGACTATATTAGTGGGGTCAGACCAGACTGTATTAGTGGGGTCAGACCAGACTGTATTAGTGGGTTCAGACCAGACTATATTAGTGGGGTCAGACCAGAATATATTAGTGGGGTCAGACCAGACTATATTAGTGGGGTCAGACCAGAATATATTAGTGGGGTCAGACCAGACTATATTAGTGGGGTCAGACCAGGCCAGCCGATATGAGTGGAGTCAAGGTGCATTGATGATTTCCTCAAGGATTTCCTTTTAATCACTTACTAGGTATTCATAGAGGCAACAATGGCGCTAAAACAAAGTTAGGAGACTGTGTCTCAACCAACCCTAATCTCGTCAACCCAGAACCAAAATCTTGCATCTGTCCATGAGAGATTACAACCAGTCAGCCAGTCAGTCAGCCAGTCAGCCAGACAGTAAGTCTCAGCTATATTACTGTTAGCTACCACTTTTCTCATATATAAAATATATAGTACATGCAGATGTAGGATCTTAATTTGAGCCAGTTTGTTACAGCAGGAAAATAATCCTGCAGCAACAGGAAATGTGAATTATTATGTGGATTATAATTAATGGACATTTTTGTAGGTGTTGATACCTTTTTTGTAGGGCAAATCAAGTCTGAAATTTCAATGTGGAAATTACACACTTTAGAAGTCTTTAAAACTCAAATACACTATAAGTTTGCATTTCCTGCTGTGTAGGACAATGGTCAGCAACAGAAGAGTGATCAAATGAAGATCCTACATCTGTATGCTTCTCCTTCATTCACCTAAAACCAAGAAAGAAACTCAGTGGAAAGTGATAAATGATTTGAGTTGATTTGAAGTGATGTGGGAAGTGGACAACATACTCTAAGCCCCACAACAGTTTATAGGTAAAACACATGGATCCTGAGCATTGATCAAAAAAATATGTTTCTTCTTACAAACTCAGTTTATTGGTACAAAAATATTACAAAACATTTTTTTTCAACTTTGCTTTCTATATAAAGCATGTTCGACAATCCCATATAGACATAACTAAAGTGTTAGCAGATCCAGTTCATGTGTAACTCTATTTATGCTATGTTGCGGATGTCTTTGTTCTCTTTCAAAGCTGCAGGAGTTATATTTTTACAATATTATATTTGACCTACAAATACCCCAAAATCCTTCTCTTAGTGCACTCTGATAATAAACTAAATGAAATCAGTTAGTGGTCATGAAACAATAGTCAGTCCTTTCCTACCTTGGAGGCCATACCTGGGCTCACAACAACATTTAACATTAATTACTCATAAAAACATATAGGATAGAACACTATGTTATCTATGTTCCTTTATACAGCAGTACTGACCAAGGGAGGTGGCATTAGCCTACCCCATCCCCCTCATTACCAGAGGGAAAAAACAGATGAGACAGCCAGGTACTCCTGCTGGGTTTGTGGAGTGTTGGCGGGAGGCAGATTGGCCGGAGGCAGGTTAGCGGGAGGTGGGGATTTTAGCTGTTGCATTCCGTCCTGATCACAAGAGTTCAGAAGGCCCCGATCTCTGTCCCCCAAGGCCTGTAAGGCTGATTTCTCAGGGCTGTGGAGGAGCCTGCTGAGTTGAGGGCTGCCGGGGACACTAGGGGAAAAGTACTGAAGGAGAAGGCAGACAGGGAGGAGAGGGAGGAGAGGAGGGGTGGTTGTTGGGAGAGCTTGGAGGCTGAGACTGGCAGGGCCAGCCCCAGGGGTAGATTGTCATTGGGGGGCACCCTGAGTGCCTCTGAGGGGGCCGTCACACTGAGTCTGGAGGTAACTGAGGTATCAGTAGAACAGGGGGATGACATGGAGGAGGAGATGGAGCAGGAGGAGGGTGGGCTGCTGGTACTGTGGGGGGCTAGTGTCTGTCCCTGGGGGAGTGGTAAGAGGAGGGGGTGTTGCAGGTGGGCGGAGGGAGTCCTCAAAGCGGAGCCCCAGGCTAGTTGTCCAGGGTGTCCAGTCAATCCAGTGTGGATGTCACTCTGAGAGGCGTAGTTGTTGAGGTGGGAGACCAGGCGTACGCGGAGTGGCTCAACACTGTTCCAGCCCTCCATGATGCTTAGGTAACGGGCCGTCTCTGACAGACACTCCCTGAAGCCCAGGCTGCGGTAGTCCTTGGCCAGGGCATGGGCTTCAAAATACACTACCAGGAGAGGGAGCCAGAGGGTCAGGAACAGGAACTACAAAACATAGGAGTATACAGAGCACTACAGAACTAGAGGAACAAAAGGACATGGAGACACTTGGTTCTTATTCTGTGTTGGAGCTTGGAGGATATGCCTAGTTCCCTACAAATATGCAGAAGTTTTTCTAGAAGTTTCCCTATCACAACATATTTTTTACAGGCTTTCATCATAAATCAAATCTTTGTATTGTTTTGGTATTGACTCACCTTGTCCGCTGGCAGCATGTATCATCTTCAAATGATCCACAGTAATCTGCAAAATTTCAGCTTTTTCCAATTTTGACGATCCCTATGACAAAATATTAGATTGTGTTACTTGTAAAATAACACAGTCCTAACCAAAGATGTAGAAAAGGCGGAAGTTGACTACTGAGATTAATATAATCTGAATCCAATAGGTTTGTATGGTATATGCAATTGTACTGTAGCCTACCTGCTTCTCAAACGCACTTGGCACAAGTCTTCTGAGATCAGTCAGGCTGTTGTTGATTCGGTCACGTCGCCGTTTCTCAATAATCTGTGGATGAGCGCGAGGTATAATATGATGTTGGGGTCTCCGGCAGCATATCAAGGTGATGGTGAACCTCAATAATGGCAATATTTGGTGCGTAATTACGCAAGAGAAATGTAATACTCACTCCTCTGCGTCGTTTTCTGGCTTGAGTTTGAGTGGTTTTCGGGGGTGACATCAAGTCATGCGGAGAGTCAAGGTTTCTGAAATAATCAAAGTAATTTTCATTTAGTTTCAATAACATATTGGTGACGATAGGCTACTGTCACGCATAGCCTTTTTTTCAAGAGAGATACACTGTGTAGAGATGCGTGATTTAGATTAGCACACACAAAAAATACACATTAGGCCTATATCAGAATGACAAATAAATTGATTTTATAATAAAAAAAATGTTTCTTCCTATTCTTCATAACTGAATTTTCAACATACACATTTTCGTCACCACTGTCCTTCTCCACTTCTATATTGTCATCAAATTCGCTATCAGATGAACAGCTGTAATTGTGATTTCGTCTCATTTTGCTCCAGAATCCCAAATAGCAATATTCTGTATAGACTGTCCCTCAATGTGAACTCCGCAAATCCTGCGAAAGCGACGTGTCTGCGCAACTGTTTAAGGTCAAGCCTTGTTCTCAGGGTTTTATTTTCAGACCATGTAGCTTAAAATGAGAGGGGTGGGGAATAGGCGGGCTCTGAAAGTACTAAGCCTATTAAAATGAAGCTAACGTTTGAGTGACATGTTTTGTTGTTTTCGTTCAATGAGGGCGGGGCCTCTCTGGATGCCAGTATGGGCGACACAAATATAATCCGTAGACTCCAAATGTAGGCCTACCATTAGTTAAAGATGGACTAGGCAGAAATCGCTCAGCGATTTCCTGGTCAAATTCTAATAGTTTGCCTAATTTCAGTTTACGCAAACGACCAAATGTTTTATTTTATTTCATACATTTTTTTGTACCCTTATTTTACAATGTAAATTTACTGAGAACAGGTTCTCATTTACAGCAATGACCTGGAGAATAGTTACAGGGAGAGGAGGGAGGGATCAATGAGCCAATTGGAAACTTAAGAACGGGAAGCATAGCAATAGCGCACATAGAACTGATCTAACACTTAGACTTGCTTTCAACAAAAATGACATATCTATAACTCCATTTTCTATGTGAATTTGGTCAAGTAGCCCAAAAAGTTACATATTGCAGCTTTAAGACAACTCACAGAATATATTTTCAATCACCACTCAATAAATCGTTTTAACCTCCTCAAGGATGCGTCCCAAATAGCACGCTATTCTCCATAAAATGTATTACTTTTGACCAGATCCCTATAGGGGTGCCATTTGGGGCTCAAACCAAGACTCCCAGGCAGCCAGCCTGTCAGTCGGTCCTCAGCCCCCCTGTTGAGCTCCCAGTCAGGGGCCACAGGAACCATTAGCCCAAGAGCTCTCGCCTTCTTCACTGGTGTGTAACAGGACTCATGGGCCATTAGGCAGAGTGTGTTGTTCATTGTATGCTGTCAGCTGTGTGGGTCAACAACAGCATTGATCGGACTGGAGGCCCCAGTGGCTCTTGTTGCTTCAGTTGCCAAGCACTTCTAGGAAGTTCCCTGTTCTGAAGAGCAACCAGGTGAATTGACTGGCTCAAGGAGCCTGAATGGCACCCCTCACCTAGGAAACATTCAGCCAGTAATTGGAGAAAGAAAAGCATGACACTGACAGATCTTTACCATGGGCAAAACTAGATGTTTCTCCAGAGTTGAATCAACAGTTGTCTGTCTCTGTTCTGTTCCCAGCAGCACCTTGGAGCAGGTCTCTCCCCTGTCTGTCTCTGTTCTGTTCCCAGCAGCACCTTGGAGCAGGTCTCTCCCCTGTCTGTCTCTGTTCTGTTCCCAGCAGCACCTTGGAGCAGGTCTCTCCCCTGTCTGTCTCAGTTCTGTTCCCAGCAGCACCTTGGAGCAGGTCTCTCCCCTGTCTGTCTCTGTTCTGTTCCCAGCAGCACCTTGGAGCAGGTCTCTCCCCTGTCTGTCTCTGTTCTGTTCCCAGCAGCACCTTGGAGCAGGTCTCTCCCCTGTCTGTCTCTGTTCTGTTCCCAGCAGCACCTTGGAGCAGGTCTCTCCCCTGTCTGTCTCTGTTCTGTTCCCAGCAGCACCTTGGAGCAGGTCTCTCCCCTGTCTGTCTCTGTTCTGTTCCCAGCAGCACCTTGGAGCAGGTCTCTCCCCCTGTCTGTCTCTGTTCTGTTCCCAGCAGCACCTTGGAGCAGGTCTCTCCCCTGTCTGTCTCTGTTCTGTTCCCAGCAGCACCTTGGAGCAGGTCTCTCCCCTGTCTGTCTCTGTTCTGTTCCCAGCAGCACCTTGGAGCAGGTCTCTCCCCTGTCTGTCTCTGTTCTGTTCCCAGCAGCACCTTGGAGCAGGTCTCTCCCCTGTCTGTCTCTGTTCTGTTCCCAGCAGCACCTTGGAGCAGGTCTCTCCCCTGTCTGTCTCTGTTCTGTTCCCAGCAGCACCTTGGAGCAGGTCTCTCCCCTGTCTGTCTCTGTTCTGTTCCCAGCAGCACCTTGGAGCAGGTCTCTCCCCTGTCTGTCTCTGTTCTGTTCCCAGCAGCACCTTGGAGCAGGTCTCTCCCCTGTCTGTCTCTGTTCTGTTCCCAGCAGCACCTTGGAGCAGGTCTCTCCCCTGTCTGTCTCTGTTCTGTTCCCAGCAGCACCTTGGAGCAGGTCTCTCCCCTGTCTGTCTCTGTTCTGTTCCCAGCAGCACCTTGGAGCAGGTCTCTCCCCTGTCTGTCTCTGTTCTGTTCCCAGCAGCACCTTGGAGCAGGTCTCTCCCCTGTCTGTCTCTGTTCTGTTCCCAGCAGCACCTTGGAGCAGGTCTCTCCCCTGTCTGTCTCTGTTCTGTTCCCAGCAGCACCTTGGAGCAGGTCTCTCCCCTGTCTGTCTCAGTTCTGTTCCCAGCAGCACCTTGGAGCAGGTCTCTCCCCTGTCTGTCTCTGTTCTGTTCCCAGCAGCACCTTGGAGCAGGTCTCTCCCCTGTCTGTCTCTGTTCTGTTCCCAGCAGCACCTTGGAGCAGGTCTCTCCCCTGTCTGTCTCTGTTCTGTTCCCAGCAGCACCTTGGAGCAGGTCTCTCCCCTGTCTGTCTCTGTTCTGTTCCCAGCAGCACCTTGGAGCAGGTCTCTCCCCTGTCTGTCTCTGTTCTGTTCCCAGCAGCACCTTGGAGCAGGTCTCTCCCCTGTCTGTCTCTGTTCTGTTCCCAGCAGCACCTTGGAGCAGGTCTCTCCCCTGTCTGTCTCTGTTCTGTTCCCAGCAGCACCTTGGAGCAGGTCTCTCCCCTGTCTGTCTCTGTTCTGTTCCCAGCAGCACCTTGGAGCAGGTCTCTCCCCTGTCTGTCTCTGTTCTGTTCCCAGCAGCACCTTGGAGCAGGTCTCTCCCCTGTCTGTCTCTGTTCTGTTCCCAGCAGCACCTTGGAGCAGGTCTCTCCCCTGTCTGTCTCTGTTCGGTTCCCAGCAGCACCTTGGAGCAGGTCTCTCCCCTGTCTGTCTCTGTTCTGTTCCCAGCAGCACCTTGGAGCAGGTCTCTCCCCTGTCTGTCTCTGTTCTGTTCCCAGCAGCACCTTGGAGCAGGTCTCTCCCCTGTCTGTCTCTGTTCTGTTCCCAGCAGCACCTTGGAGCAGGTCTCTCCCCTGTCTGTCTCTGTTCTGTTCCCAGCAGCACCTTGGAGCAGGTCTCTCCCCTGTCTGTCTCTGTTCTGTTCCCAGCAGCACCTTGGAGCAGGTCTCTCCCCTGTCTGTCTCTGTTCTGTTCCCAGCAGCACCTTGGAGCAGGTCTCTCCCCTGTCTGTCTCTGTTCTGTTCCCAGCAGCACCTTGGAGCAGGTCCTCTCCCCTGTCTGTCTCTGTTCTGTTCCCAGCAGCACCTTGGAGCAGGTCTCTCCCCTGTCTGTCTCTGTTCTGTTCCCAGCAGCACCTTGGAGGAGAGCACCTGTTTCCCTGGCCTGTCCATCAGCTCAGTTGTTAACTTGTTGGCACTTGGAGTTGATTCCAAGGAGCAACTGCACACACACACACACACGCGCACACATGCACATGCACACACGCACACGCACACACACACGCACACACACAGTCTCCCTAGACAGCCTCCCCTGGACAGCATCCCTGGACTGCCTCACTGGACAGACTCCCTAGACAGCCTCCCCTGGAAAGCCTCCCTGGACAGCCTCCCTGGACGGTCTCCCTAGACGGTCTCCTGGACGGCCTCCCTGGACTGTCTTCCTGGACGGTCTCCTGGACGGCCTCCCTGGACGGTCTCCTGGACGGCCTCCCTGGACGGTCTCCTGGACGGCCTCCCTGGACGGTCTCCTGGACGGCCCTCCCTGGGACGGTCTCCTGGACGGCCTCCCTGGACGGTCTCCTGGACGGCCTCCCTGGACGGCCTTCCTGGACTGTCTTCCTGGACGGTCTCCCTGAACGGCTTCCTGGACGGTCTCCCTGAACGGCTTCCCTGGACGGCCTTCCTGGACTGTCTTCCTGGACGGCCTCCCTGGACGGCCTTCCTGGACTGTCTTCCTGGACGGTCTCCCTGAACGGCTTCCTGGACGGTCTCCCTGAACGGCTTCCCTGGACTGTCTTCCTGGACGGCCTTCCTGGACTGTCTTCCTGGACGGTCTCCCTGAACGGCTTCCTGGACGGTCTCCCTGAACGGCTTCCCTGGACGGCCTTCCTGGACTGTCTTCCTGGACGGCCTCCCTGGACGGCCTTCCTGGACTGTCTTCCTGGACGGTCTCCCTATGTTATTAGAACACAGACACCGCCCCATATCATCACACTATGTTATTAGAACACAGACACCCCCCATATCATCACACTATGTTATTAGAACACAGACACCCCCATATCATCACACTATGTTATTAGAACAGACACCCCCCATATCATCACACTATGTTATTAGAACACAGACACCCCCCATATCATCACACTATGTTATTAGAACACAGACACCCCCATATCATCACACTATGTTATTAGAACACAGACACCCCCCATATCATCACACTATGTTATTAGAACACAGACACCCCCCATATCATCACACTATGTTATTAGAACAGACACCCCCCATATCATCACACTATGTTATTAGAACACAGACACCCCCCATATCATCACACTATGTTATTAGAACACAGACACCCCCCATATCATCACACTATGTTATTAGAACACAGACACCCCCCATATCATCACACTATGTTATTAGAACACAGACACCCCCCATATCATCACACTATGTTATTAGAACACAGACACCCCCCATATCATCACACTATGTTATTAGAACACAGACACCCCCCATATCATCACACTATGTTATTAGAACACAGACACCCCCCATATCATCACACTATGTTATTAGAACAAGACACCCCCCATATCATCACACTATGTTATTAGAACACAGACACCCCCCATATCATCACACTATGTTATTAGAACACAGACACCCCCCATATCATCACACTATGTTATTAGAACACAGACACCCCCATATCATCACACTATGTTATTAGAACACAGACACCCCCCATATCATCACACTATGTTATTAGAACACAGACACCCCCCATATCATCACACTATGTTATTAGAACAGACACCCCCATATCATCACACTATGTTATTAGAACACAGACACCCCCCATATCATCACACTATGTTATTAGAACACAGACACCCCCCATATCATCACACTATGTTATTAGAACACAGACACCCCCCCATATCATCACACTATGTTATTAGAACACAGACACCCCCCATATCATCACACTATGTTATTAGAACACAGACACCCCCCATATCATCACACTATGTTATTAGAACACAGACACCCCCCATATCATCACACTATGTTATTAGAACACAGACACCCCCCATATCATCACACTATGTTATTAGAACACAGACACCCCCCCATATCATCACACTATGTTATTAGAACACAGACACCCCCCATATCATCACACTATGTTATTAGAACACAGACACCCCCCATATCATCACACTATGTTATTAGAACACAGACACCCCCCATATCATCACACTATGTTATTAGAACACAGACACCCCCCATATCATCACACTATGTTATTAGAACACAGACACCCCCCATATCATCACACTATGTTATTAGAACACAGACACCCCCCATATCATCACACTATGTTATTAGAACACAGACACCCCCCATATCATCACACTATGTTATTAGAACAGACACCCCCCATATCATCACACTATGTTATTAGAACACAGACACCCCCCATATCATCACACTATGTTATTAGAACACAGACACCCCCCATATCATCACACTATGTTATTAGAACACAGACACCCCCCATATCATCACACTATGTTATTAGAACACAGACACCCCCCATATCATCACACTATGTTATTAGAACACAGACACCCCCCATATCATCACACTATGTTATTAGAACACAGACACCCCCCATATCATCACACTATGTTATTAGAACACAGACACCCCCCATATCATCACACTATGTTATTAGAACACAGACACCCCCCATATCATCACACTATGTTATTAGAACACAGACACCCCCCATATCATCACACTATGTTATTAGAACACAGACACCCCCCATATCATCACACTATGTTATTAGAACACAGACACCCCCCATATCATCACACTATGTTATTAGAACACAGACACCCCCCATATCATCACACTATGTTATTAGAACACAGACACCCCCCATATCATCACACTATGTTATTAGAACACAGACACCCCCCATATCATCACACTATGTTATTAGAACAGACACCCCCCATATCATCACACTATGTTATTAGAACACAGACACCCCCCATATCATCACACTATGTTATTAGAACACAGACACCCCCCATATCATCACACTATGTTATTAGAACACAGACACCCCCCATATCATCACACTATGTTATTAGAACACAGACACCCCCCATATCATCACACTATGTTATTAGAACACAGACACCCCCCATATCATCACACTATGTTATTAGAACACAGACACCCCCCATATCATCACACTATGTTATTAGAACACAGACACCCCCCATATCATCACACTATGTTATTAGAACACAGACACCCCCCATATCATCACACTATGTTATTAGAACAGACACCCCCCATATCATCACACTATGTTATTAGAACACAGACACCCCCCATATCATCACACTATGTTATTAGAACACAGACACCCCCCATATCATCACACTATGTTATTAGAACAGACACCCCCCCATATCATCACACTATGTTATTAGAACAGAGACACCCCCCATATCATCACACTATGTTATTAGAACAGAGACACCCCCCATATCATCACACTATGTTATTAGAACACAGACACCCCCCATATCATCACACTATGTTATTAGAACACAGACACCCCCCATATCATCACACTATGTTATTAGAACACAGACACCCCCCATATCATCACACTATGTTATTAGAACACAGACACCCCCCATATCATCACACTATGTTATTAGAACACAGACACCCCCCATATCATCACACTATGTTATTAGAACACAGACACCCCCCATATCATCACACTATGTTATTAGAACACAGACACCCCCCATATCATCACACTATGTTATTAGAACACAGACACCCCCCATATCATCACACTATGTTATTAGAACACAGACACCCCCCATATCATCACACTATGTTATTAGAACAGACACCCCCCATATCATCACACTATGTTATTAGAACACAGACACCCCCCATATCATCACACTATGTTATTAGAACACAGACACCCCCCATATCATCACACTATGTTATTAGAACACAGACACCCCCCATATCATCACACTATGTTATTAGAACACAGACACCCCCCATATCATCACACTATGTTATTAGAACACAGACACCCCCCATATCATCACACTATGTTATTAGAACACAGACACCCCCCATATCATCACACTATGTTATTAGAACACAGACACCCCCCATATCATCACACTATGTTATTAGAACACAGACACCCCCCATATCATCACACTATGTTATTAGAACAGACACCCCCCCATATCATCACACTATGTTATTAGAACAGAGACACCCCCCATATCATCACACTATGTTATTAGAACAGAGACACCTCCCATATCATCACACTATGTTATTAGAACACAGACACCCCCCATATCATCACACTATGTTATTAGAACAGAGACACCCCCCATATCATCACACTATGTTATTAGAACACAGACACCCCCCATATCATCACACTATGTTATTAGAACACAGACACCCCCCATATCATCACACTATGTTATTAGAACAGAGACACCCCCATATCATCACACTATGTTATTAGAACACAGACACCCCCCATATCATCACACTATGTTATTAGAACACAGACACCCCCCATATCATCACACTATGTTATTAGAACACAGACACCCCCCATATCATCACACTATGTTATTAGAACAGACACCCCCCATATCATCACACTATGTTATTAGAACACAGACACCCCCCATATCATCACACTATGTTATTAGAACACAGACACCCCCCATATCATCACACTATGTTATTAGAACAGACACCCCCCCATATCATCACACTATGTTATTAGAACACAGACACCCCCCATATCATCACACTATGTTATTAGAACACAGACACCCCCCATATCATCACACTATGTTATTAGAACACAGACACCCCCCATATCATCACACTATGTTATTAGAACACAGACACCCCCCATATCATCACACTATGTTATTAGAACACAGACACCCCCCCATATCATCACACTATGTTATTAGAACACAGACACCCCCCATATCATCACACTATGTTATTAGAACACAGACACCCCCCATATCATCACACTATGTTATTAGAACACAGACACCTCCCCATATCATCACACTATGTTATTAGAACAGACACCCCCCATATCATCACACTATGTTATTAGAACACAGACACCCCCCATATCATCACACTATGTTATTAGAACACAGACACCCCCCATATCATCACACTATGTTATTAGAACACAGACACCCCCCATATCATCACACTATGTTATTAGAACACAGACACCCCCCATATCATCACACTATGTTATTAGAACACAGACACCCCCCATATCATCACACTATGTTATTAGAACAGACACCCCCCATATCATCACACTATGTTATTAGAACAGACACCCCCCATATCATCACACTATGTTATTAGAACACAGACACCCCCCCATATCATCACACTATGTTATTAGAACACAGACACCCCCCATATCATCACACTATGTTATTAGAACACAGACACCCCCCCATATCATCACACTATGTTATTAGAACACAGACACCCCCCATATCATCACACTATGTTATTAGAACACAGACACCCCCCCATATCATCACACTATGTTATTAGAACACAGACACCCCCCATATCATCACACTATGTTATTAGAACACAGACACCCCCCATATCATCACACTATGTTATTAGAACACAGACACCCCCCATATCATCACACTATGTTATTAGAACAGACACCCCCCATATCATCACACTATGTTATTAGAACACAGACACCCCCCATATCATCACACTATGTTATTAGAACACAGACACCCCCATATCATCACACTATGTTATTAGAACACAGACACCCCCCCATATCATCACACTATGTTATTAGAACACAGACACCCCCCATATCATCACACTATGTTATTAGAACACAGACACCCCCCATATCATCACACTATGTTATTAGAACACAGACACCCCCCCATATCATCACACTATGTTATTAGAACACAGACACCCCCCATATCATCACACTATGTTATTAGAACACAGACACCCCCCATATCATCACACTATGTTATTAGAACAGACACCCCCCATATCATCACACTATGTTATTAGAACACAGACACCCCCCATATCATCACACTATGTTATTAGAACACAGACACCCCCCATATCATCACACTATGTTATTAGAACACAGACACCCCCCCATATCATCACACTATGTTATTAGAACACAGACACCCCCCATATCATCACACTATGTTATTAGAACACAGACACCCCCCATATCATCACACTATGTTATTAGAACACAGACACCCCCCCATATCATCACACTATGTTATTAGAACAGACACCCCCCATATCATCACACTATGTTATTAGAACACAGACACCCCCCATATCATCACACTATGTTATTAGAACACAGACACCCCCCCATATCATCACACTATGTTATTAGAACACAGACACCCCCCATATCATCACACTATGTTATTAGAACACAGACACCCCCCATATCATCACACTATGTTATTAGAACACAGACACCCCCCATATCATCACACTATGTTATTAGAACACAGACACCCCCCATATCATCACACTATGTTATTAGAACACAGACACCCCCCATATCATCACACTATGTTATTAGAACACAGACACCCCCCATATCATCACACTATGTTATTAGAACACAGACACCCCCCATATCATCACACTATGTTATTAGAACACAGACACCCCCCATATCATCACACTATGTTATTAGAACACAGACACCCCCCATATCATCACACTATGTTATTAGAACACAGACACCCCCCATATCATCACACTATGTTATTAGAACACAGACACCCCCCATATCATCACACTATGTTATTAGAACACAGACACCCCCCATATCATCACACTATGTTATTAGAACACAGACACCCCCCATATCATCACACTATGTTATTAGAACACAGACACCCCCCATATCATCACACTATGTTATTAGAACACAGACACCCCCCATATCATCACACTATGTTATTAGAACACAGACACCCCCCATATCATCACACTATGTTATTAGAACACAGACACCCCCCATATCATCACACTATGTTATTAGAACACAGACACCCCCCATATCATCACACTATGTTATTAGAACACAGACACCCCCCATATCATCACACTATGTTATTAGAACACAGACACCCCCCATATCATCACACTATGTTATTAGAACACAGACACCCCCCATATCATCACACTATGTTATTAGAACACAGACACCCCCCATATCATCACACTATGTTATTAGAACACAGACACCCCCCATATCATCACACTATGTTATTAGAACACAGACACCCCCCATATCATCACACTATGTTATTAGAACACAGACACCCCCCATATCATCACACTATGTTATTAGAACACAGACACCCCCCATATCATCACACTATGTTATTAGAACACAGACACCCCCCATATCATCACACTATGTTATTAGAACACAGACACCCCCCATATCATCACACTATGTTATTAGAACACAGACACCCCCCATATCATCACACTATGTTATTAGAACACAGACACCCCCCATATCATCACACTATGTTATTAGAACACAGACACCCCCCATATCATCACACTATGTTATTAGAACACAGACACCCCCATATCATCACACTATGTTATTAGAACACAGACACCCCCCCATATCATCACACTATGTTATTAGAACACAGACACCCCCCATATCATCACACTATGTTATTAGAACACAGACACCCCCCATATCATCACACTATGTTATTAGAACACAGACACCCCCCATATCATCACACTATGTTATTAGAACAGACACCCCCCATATCATCACACTATGTTATTAGAACACAGACACCCCCCATATCATCACACTATGTTATTAGAACAGACACCCCCCATATCATCACACTATGTTATTAGAACACAGACACCCCCCATATCATCACACTATGTTATTAGAACACAGACACCCCCCATATCATCACACTATGTTATTAGAACACAGACACCCCCCATATCATCACACTATGTTATTAGAACACAGACACCCCCCATATCATCACACTATGTTATTAGAACACAGACACCCCCCATATCATCACACTATGTTATTAGAACACAGACACCCCCCCATATCATCACACTATGTTATTAGAACAGACACCCCCCATATCATCACACTATGTTATTAGAACACAGACACCCCCCATATCATCACACTATGTTATTAGAACACAGACACCCCCCATATCATCACACTATGTTATTAGAACACAGACACCCCCCATATCATCACACTATGTTATTAGAACACAGACACCCCCCATATCATCACACTATGTTATTAGAACAGAGACACCCCCCATATCATCACACTATGTTATTAGAACACAGACACCCCCCATATCATCACACTATGTTATTAGAACACAGACACCCCCCATATCATCACACTATGTTATTAGAACACAGACACCCCCCATATCATCACACTATGTTATTAGACACAGACACCCCCCATATCATCACACTATGTTATTAGAACACAGACACCCCCCATATCATCACACTATGTTATTAGAACACAGACACCCCCCATATCATCACACTATGTTATTAGAACAGACACCCCCCCATATCATCACACTATGTTATTAGAACACAGACACCCCCCATATCATCACACTATGTTATTAGAACACAGACACCCCCCATATCATCACACTATGTTATTAGAACACAGACACCCCCCATATCATCACACTATGTTATTAGAACACAGACACCCCCCATATCATCACACTATGTTATTAGAACACAGACACCCCCCATATCATCACACTATGTTATTAGAACACAGACACCCCCCATATCATCACACTATGTTATTAGAACACAGACACCCCCCATATCATCACACTATGTTATTAGAACACAGACACCCCCCATATCATCACACTATGTTATTAGAACACAGACACCCCCCATATCATCACACTATGTTATTAGAACACAGACACCCCCCATATCATCACACTATGTTATTAGAACACAGACACCCCCCATATCATCACACTATGTTATTAGAACAGACACCCCCCATATCATCACACTATGTTATTAGAACACAGACACCCCCCATATCATCACACTATGTTATTAGAACACAGACACCCCCCATATCATCACACTATGTTATTAGAACACAGACACCCCCCATATCATCACACTATGTTATTAGAACACAGACACCCCCCATATCATCACACTATGTTATTAGAACACAGACACCCCCCATATCATCACACTATGTTATTAGAACAGACACCCCCATATCATCACACTATGTTATTAGAACAGACACCCCCCATATCATCACACTATGTTATTAGAACACAGACACCCCCCCATATCATCACACTATGTTATTAGAACACAGACACCCCCCATATCATCACACTATGTTATTAGAACACAGACACCCCCCCATATCATCACACTATGTTATTAGAACACAGACACCCCCCATATCATCACACTATGTTATTAGAACACAGACACCCCCCATATCATCACACTATGTTATTAGAACACAGACACCCCCCATATCATCACACTATGTTATTAGAACACAGACACCCCCCATATCATCACACTATGTTATTAGAACACAGACACCCCCCATATCATCACACTATGTTATTAGAACAGACACCCCCCATATCATCACACTATGTTATTAGAACACAGACACCCCCCATATCATCACACTATGTTATTAGAACAGAGACACCCCCCATATCATCACACTATGTTATTAGAACACAGACACCCCCCCATATCATCACACTATGTTATTAGAACACAGACACCCCCCATATCATCACACTATGTTATTAGAACACAGACACCCCCCATATCATCACACTATGTTATTAGAACACAGACACCCCCCCATATCATCACACTATGTTATTAGAACAGACACCCCCCATATCATCACACTATGTTATTAGAACACAGACACCCCCCATATCATCACACTATGTTATTAGAACAAGACACCCCCCATATCATCACACTATGTTATTAGAACACAGACACCCCCCCATATCATCACACTATGTTATTAGAACACAGACACCCCCCATATCATCACACTATGTTATTAGAACACAGACACCCCCCATATCATCACACTATGTTATTAGAACACAGACACCCCCCATATCATCACACTATGTTATTAGAACACAGACACCCCCCATATCATCACACTATGTTATTAGAACACAGACACCCCCCCATATCATCACACTATGTTATTAGAACAGACACCCCCCATATCATCACACTATGTTATTAGAACACAGACACCCCCCATATCATCACACTATGTTATTAGAACACAGACACCCCCCCATATCATCACACTATGTTATTAGAACACAGACACCCCCCATATCATCACACTATGTTATTAGAACACAGACACCCCCCATATCATCACACTATGTTATTAGAACACAGACACCCCCCATATCATCACACTATGTTATTAGAACACAGACACCCCCCATATCATCACACTATGTTATTAGAACACAGACACCCCCCATATCATCACACTATGTTATTAGAACACAGACACCCCCCATATCATCACACTATGTTATTAGAACACAGACACCCCCCATATCATCACACTATGTTATTAGAACACAGACACCCCCCATATCATCACACTATGTTATTAGAACACAGACACCCCCCATATCATCACACTATGTTATTAGAACACAGACACCCCCCATATCATCACACTATGTTATTAGAACACAGACACCCCCCATATCATCACACTATGTTATTAGAACACAGACACCCCCCATATCATCACACTATGTTATTAGAACACAGACACCCCCCATATCATCACACTATGTTATTAGAACACAGACACCCCCCATATCATCACACTATGTTATTAGAACACAGACACCCCCCATATCATCACACTATGTTATTAGAACACAGACACCCCCCATATCATCACACTATGTTATTAGAACACAGACACCCCCCATATCATCACACTATGTTATTAGAACACAGACACCCCCCATATCATCACACTATGTTATTAGAACACAGACACCCCCCATATCATCACACTATGTTATTAGAACACAGACACCCCCCATATCATCACACTATGTTATTAGAACACAGACACCCCCCATATCATCACACTATGTTATTAGAACACAGACACCCCCCATATCATCACACTATGTTATTAGAACACAGACACCCCCCATATCATCACACTATGTTATTAGAACACAGACACCCCCCATATCATCACACTATGTTATTAGAACACAGACACCCCCCATATCATCACACTATGTTATTAGAACACAGACACCCCCCATATCATCACACTATGTTATTAGAACACAGACACCCCCCATATCATCACACTATGTTATTAGAACACAGACACCCCCCATATCATCACACTATGTTATTAGAACACAGACACCCCCCATATCATCACACTATGTTATTAGAACACAGACACCCCCCATATCATCACACTATGTTATTAGAACACAGACACCCCCCATATCATCACACTATGTTATTAGAACACAGACACCCCCCATATCATCACACTATGTTATTAGAACACAGACACCCCCCCATATCATCACACTATGTTATTAGAACACAGACACCCCCCATATCATCACACTATGTTATTAGAACACAGACACCCCCCATATCATCACACTATGTTATTAGAACACAGACACCCCCCATATCATCACACTATGTTATTAGAACACAGACACCCCCCATATCATCACACTATGTTATTAGAACACAGACACCCCCCATATCATCACACTATGTTATTAGAACAGACACCCCCCATATCATCACACTATGTTATTAGAACACAGACACCCCCCATATCATCACACTATGTTATTAGAACACAGACACCCCCCATATCATCACACTATGTTATTAGAACACAGACACCCCCCATATCATCACACTATGTTATTAGAACACAGACACCCCCCATATCATCACACTATGTTATTAGAACACAGACACCCCCCATATCATCACACTATGTTATTAGAACACAGACACCCCCCCATATCATCACACTATGTTATTAGAACAGACACCCCCCATATCATCACACTATGTTATTAGAACACAGACACCCCCCATATCATCACACTATGTTATTAGAACACAGACACCCCCCATATCATCACACTATGTTATTAGAACACAGACACCCCCCATATCATCACACTATGTTATTAGAACACAGACACCCCCCATATCATCACACTATGTTATTAGACACAGACACCCCCCATATCATCACACTATGTTATTAGAACACAGACACCCCCCATATCATCACACTATGTTATTAGAACACAGACACCCCCCATATCATCACACTATGTTATTAGAACACAGACACCCCCCATATCATCACACTATGTTATTAGAACACAGACACCCCCCATATCATCACACTATGTTATTAGAACACAGACACCCCCCATATCATCACACTATGTTATTAGAACACAGACACCCCCCATATCATCACACTATGTTATTAGAACACAGACACCCCCCATATCATCACACTATGTTATTAGAACACAGACACCCCCCATATCATCACACTATGTTATTAGAACACAGACACCCCCCATATCATCACACTATGTTATTAGAACACAGACACCCCCCATATCATCACACTATGTTATTAGAACACAGACACCCCCCATATCATCACACTATGTTATTAGAACACAGACACCCCCCATATCATCACACTATGTTATTAGAACACAGACACCCCCCATATCATCACACTATGTTATTAGAACACAGACACCCCCCATATCATCACACTATGTTATTAGAACACAGACACCCCCCATATCATCACACTATGTTATTAGAACAGACACCCCCCATATCATCACACTATGTTATTAGAACACAGACACCCCCCATATCATCACACTATGTTATTAGAACACAGACACCCCCCATATCATCACACTATGTTATTAGAACACAGACACCCCCCATATCATCACACTATGTTATTAGAACACAGACACCCCCCATATCATCACACTATGTTATTAGAACACAGACACCCCCCATATCATCACACTATGTTATTAGAACACAGACACCCCCCATATCATCACACTATGTTATTAGAACACAGACACCCCCCATATCATCACACTATGTTATTAGAACACAGACACCCCCCATATCATCACACTATGTTATTAGAACACAGACACCCCCCATATCATCACACTATGTTATTAGAACACAGACACCCCCCATATCATCACACTATGTTATTAGAACACAGACACCCCCCATATCATCACACTATGTTATTAGAACACAGACACCCCCCCATATCATCACACTATGTTATTAGAACACAGACACCCCCCATATCATCACACTATGTTATTAGAACACAGACACCCCCCATATCATCACACTATGTTATTAGAACACAGACACCCCCCATATCATCACACTATGTTATTAGAACACAGACACCCCCCATATCATCACACTATGTTATTAGAACACAGACACCCCCCATATCATCACACTATGTTATTAGAACACAGACACCCCCCATATCATCACACTATGTTATTAGAACACAGACACCCCCCATATCATCACACTATGTTATTAGAACACAGACACCCCCCATATCATCACACTATGTTATTAGAACACAGACACCCCCCATATCATCACACTATGTTATTAGAACACAGACACCCCCCATATCATCACACTATGTTATTAGAACACAGACACCCCCCATATCATCACACTATGTTATTAGAACACAGACACCCCCCATATCATCACACTATGTTATTAGAACACAGACACCCCCCATATCATCACACTATGTTATTAGAACACAGACACCCCCCATATCATCACACTATGTTATTAGAACACAGACACCCCCCATATCATCACACTATGTTATTAGAACACAGACACCCCCCATATCATCACACTATGTTATTAGAACACAGACACCCCCCATATCATCACACTATGTTATTAGAACACAGACACCCCCCATATCATCACACTATGTTATTAGAACACAGACACCCCCCATATCATCACACTATGTTATTAGAACACAGACACCCCCCATATCATCACACTATGTTATTAGAACACAGACACCCCCCATATCATCACACTATGTTATTAGAACACAGACACCCCCCATATCATCACACTATGTTATTAGAACACAGACACCCCCCATATCATCACACTATGTTATTAGAACACAGACACCCCCCATATCATCACACTATGTTATTAGAACACAGACACCCCCCATATCATCACACTATGTTATTAGAACACAGACACCCCCCATATCATCACACTATGTTATTAGAACACAGACACCCCCCATATCATCACACTATGTTATTAGAACACAGACACCCCCCATATCATCACACTATGTTATTAGAACACAGACACCCCCCATATCATCACACTATGTTATTAGAACACAGACACCCCCCATATCATCACACTATGTTATTAGAACACAGACACCCCCCATATCATCACACTATGTTATTAGAACACAGACACCCCCCATATCATCACACTATGTTATTAGAACACAGACACCCCCCATATCATCACACTATGTTATTAGAACACAGACACCCCCCATATCATCACACTATGTTATTAGAACACAGACACCCCCCATATCATCACACTATGTTATTAGAACACAGACACCCCCCATATCATCACACTATGTTATTAGAACACAGACACCCCCCATATCATCACACTATGTTATTAGAACACAGACACCCCCCATATCATCACACTATGTTATTAGAACACAGACACCCCCCATATCATCACACTATGTTATTAGAACACAGACACCCCCCATATCATCACACTATGTTATTAGAACACAGACACCCCCCATATCATCACACTATGTTATTAGAACACAGACACCCCCCATATCATCACACTATGTTATTAGAACACAGACACCCCCCATATCATCACACTATGTTATTAGAACACAGACACCCCCCATATCATCACACTATGTTATTAGAACACAGACACCCCCCATATCATCACACTATGTTATTAGAACACAGACACCCCCCATATCATCACACTATGTTATTAGAACACAGACACCCCCCATATCATCACACTATGTTATTAGAACACAGACACCCCCCATATCATCACACTATGTTATTAGAACACAGACACCCCCCATATCATCACACTATGTTATTAGAACACAGACACCCCCCATATCATCACACTATGTTATTAGAACACAGACACCCCCCATATCATCACACTATGTTATTAGAACACAGACACCCCCCATATCATCACACTATGTTATTAGAACACAGACACCCCCCATATCATCACACTATGTTATTAGAACACAGACACCCCCCATATCATCACACTATGTTATTAGAACACAGACACCCCCCATATCATCACACTATGTTATTAGAACACAGACACCCCCCATATCATCACACTATGTTATTAGAACACAGACACCCCCCATATCATCACACTATGTTATTAGAACACAGACACCCCCCATATCATCACACTATGTTATTAGAACACAGACACCCCCCATATCATCACACTATGTTATTAGAACACAGACACCCCCCATATCATCACACTATGTTATTAGAACACAGACACCCCCCATATCATCACACTATGTTATTAGAACACAGACACCCCCCATATCATCACACTATGTTATTAGAACACAGACACCCCCCATATCATCACACTATGTTATTAGAACACAGACACCCCCCATATCATCACACTATGTTATTAGAACACAGACACCCCCCATATCATCACACTATGTTATTAGAACACAGACACCCCCCATATCATCACACTATGTTATTAGAACACAGACACCCCCCATATCATCACACTATGTTATTAGAACACAGACACCCCCCATATCATCACACTATGTTATTAGAACACAGACACCCCCCATATCATCACACTATGTTATTAGAACACAGACACCCCCCATATCATCACACTATGTTATTAGAACACAGACACCCCCCATATCATCACACTATGTTATTAGAACACAGACACCCCCCATATCATCACACTATGTTATTAGAACACAGACACCCCCCATATCATCACACTATGTTATTAGAACACAGACACCCCCCATATCATCACACTATGTTATTAGAACACAGACACCCCCCATATCATCACACTATGTTATTAGAACACAGACACCCCCCATATCATCACACTATGTTATTAGAACACAGACACCCCCCATATCATCACACTATGTTATTAGAACACAGACACCCCCCATATCATCACACTATGTTATTAGAACACAGACACCCCCCATATCATCACACTATGTTATTAGAACACAGACACCCCCCATATCATCACACTATGTTATTAGAACACAGACACCCCCCATATCATCACACTATGTTATTAGAACACAGACACCCCCCATATCATCACACTATGTTATTAGAACACAGACACCCCCCATATCATCACACTATGTTATTAGAACACAGACACCCCCCATATCATCACACTATGTTATTAGAACACAGACACCCCCCATATCATCACACTATGTTATTAGAACACAGACACCCCCCATATCATCACACTATGTTATTAGAACACAGACACCCCCCATATCATCACACTATGTTATTAGAACACAGACACCCCCCATATCATCACACTATGTTATTAGAACACAGACACCCCCCATATCATCACACTATGTTATTAGAACACAGACACCCCCCATATCATCACACTATGTTATTAGAACACAGACACCCCCCATATCATCACACTATGTTATTAGAACACAGACACCCCCCATATCATCACACTATGTTATTAGAACACAGACACCCCCCATATCATCACACTATGTTATTAGAACACAGACACCCCCCATATCATCACACTATGTTATTAGAACACAGACACCCCCCATATCATCACACTATGTTATTAGAACACAGACACCCCCCATATCATCACACTATGTTATTAGAACACAGACACCCCCCATATCATCACACTATGTTATTAGAACACAGACACCCCCCATATCATCACACTATGTTATTAGAACACAGACACCCCCCATATCATCACACTATGTTATTAGAACACAGACACCCCCCATATCATCACACTATGTTATTAGAACACAGACACCCCCCATATCATCACACTATGTTATTAGAACACAGACACCCCCCATATCATCACACTATGTTATTAGAACACAGACACCCCCCATATCATCACACTATGTTATTAGAACACAGACACCCCCCATATCATCACACTATGTTATTAGAACACAGACACCCCCCATATCATCACACTATGTTATTAGAACACAGACACCCCCCATATCATCACACTATGTTATTAGAACACAGACACCCCCCATATCATCACACTATGTTATTAGAACACAGACACCCCCCATATCATCACACTATGTTATTAGAACACAGACACCCCCCATATCATCACACTATGTTATTAGAACACAGACACCCCCCATATCATCACACTATGTTATTAGAACACAGACACCCCCCATATCATCACACTATGTTATTAGAACACAGACACCCCCCATATCATCACACTATGTTATTAGAACACAGACACCCCCCATATCATCACACTATGTTATTAGAACACAGACACCCCCCATATCATCACACTATGTTATTAGAACACAGACACCCCCCATATCATCACACTATGTTATTAGAACACAGACACCCCCCATATCATCACACTATGTTATTAGAACACAGACACCCCCCATATCATCACACTATGTTATTAGAACACAGACACCCCCCATATCATCACACTATGTTATTAGAACACAGACACCCCCCATATCATCACACTATGTTATTAGAACACAGACACCCCCCATATCATCACACTATGTTATTAGAACACAGACACCCCCCATATCATCACACTATGTTATTAGAACACAGACACCCCCCATATCATCACACTATGTTATTAGAACACAGACACCCCCCATATCATCACACTATGTTATTAGAACACAGACACCCCCCATATCATCACACTATGTTATTAGAACACAGACACCCCCCATATCATCACACTATGTTATTAGAACACAGACACCCCCCATATCATCACACTATGTTATTAGAACACAGACACCCCCCATATCATCACACTATGTTATTAGAACACAGACACCCCCCATATCATCACACTATGTTATTAGAACACAGACACCCCCCATATCATCACACTATGTTATTAGAACACAGACACCCCCCATATCATCACACTATGTTATTAGAACACAGACACCCCCCATATCATCACACTATGTTATTAGAACACAGACACCCCCCATATCATCACACTATGTTATTAGAACACAGACACCCCCCATATCATCACACTATGTTATTAGAACACAGACACCCCCCATATCATCACACTATGTTATTAGAACACAGACACCCCCCCATATCATCACACTATGTTATTAGAACACAGACACCCCCCATATCATCACACTATGTTATTAGAACACAGACACCCCCCATATCATCACACTATGTTATTAGAACACAGACACCCCCCATATCATCACACTATGTTATTAGAACACAGACACCCCCCATATCATCACACTATGTTATTAGAACACAGACACCCCCCATATCATCACACTATGTTATTAGAACACAGACACCCCCCATATCATCACACTATGTTATTAGAACACAGACACCCCCCATATCATCACACTATGTTATTAGAACACAGACACCCCCCATATCATCACACTATGTTATTAGAACACAGACACCCCCCATATCATCACACTATGTTATTAGAACACAGACACCCCCCATATCATCACACTATGTTATTAGAACACAGACACCCCCCATATCATCACACTATGTTATTAGAACACAGACACCCCCCATATCATCACACTATGTTATTAGAACACAGACACCCCCCATATCATCACACTATGTTATTAGAACACAGACACCCCCCATATCATCACACTATGTTATTAGAACACAGACACCCCCCATATCATCACACTATGTTATTAGAACACAGACACCCCCCATATCATCACACTATGTTATTAGAACACAGACACCCCCCATATCATCACACTATGTTATTAGAACACAGACACCCCCCATATCATCACACTATGTTATTAGAACACAGACACCCCCCATATCATCACACTATGTTATTAGAACACAGACACCCCCCATATCATCACACTATGTTATTAGAACACAGACACCCCCCATATCATCACACTATGTTATTAGAACACAGACACCCCCCATATCATCACACTATGTTATTAGAACACAGACACCCCCCATATCATCACACTATGTTATTAGAACACAGACACCCCCCATATCATCACACTATGTTATTAGAACACAGACACCCCCCATATCATCACACTATGTTATTAGAACACAGACACCCCCCATATCATCACACTATGTTATTAGAACACAGACACCCCCCATATCATCACACTATGTTATTAGAACACAGACACCCCCCATATCATCACACTATGTTATTAGAACACAGACACCCCCCATATCATCACACTATGTTATTAGAACACAGACACCCCCCATATCATCACACTATGTTATTAGAACACAGACACCCCCCATATCATCACACTATGTTATTAGAACACAGACACCCCCCATATCATCACACTATGTTATTAGAACACAGACACCCCCCATATCATCACACTATGTTATTAGAACACAGACACCCCCCATATCATCACACTATGTTATTAGAACACAGACACCCCCCATATCATCACACTATGTTATTAGAACACAGACACCCCCCATATCATCACACTATGTTATTAGAACACAGACACCCCCCATATCATCACACTATGTTATTAGAACACAGACACCCCCCATATCATCACACTATGTTATTAGAACACAGACACCCCCCATATCATCACACTATGTTATTAGAACACAGACACCCCCCATATCATCACACTATGTTATTAGAACACAGACACCCCCCATATCATCACACTATGTTATTAGAACACAGACACCCCCCATATCATCACACTATGTTATTAGAACACAGACACCCCCCATATCATCACACTATGTTATTAGAACACAGACACCCCCCATATCATCACACTATGTTATTAGAACACAGACACCCCCCATATCATCACACTATGTTATTAGAACACAGACACCCCCCATATCATCACACTATGTTATTAGAACACAGACACCCCCCATATCATCACACTATGTTATTAGAACACAGACACCCCCCATATCATCACACTATGTTATTAGAACACAGACACCCCCCATATCATCACACTATGTTATTAGAACACAGACACCCCCCCATATCATCACACTATGTTATTAGAACACAGACACCCCCCATATCATCACACTATGTTATTAGAACACAGACACCCCCCATATCATCACACTATGTTATTAGAACACAGACACCCCCCATATCATCACACTATGTTATTAGAACACAGACACCCCCCATATCATCACACTATGTTATTAGAACACAGACACCCCCCATATCATCACACTATGTTATTAGAACACAGACACCCCCCATATCATCACACTATGTTATTAGAACACAGACACCCCCCATATCATCACACTATGTTATTAGAACACAGACACCCCCCATATCATCACACTATGTTATTAGAACACAGACACCCCCCATATCATCACACTATGTTATTAGAACACAGACACCCCCCATATCATCACACTATGTTATTAGAACACAGACACCCCCCATATCATCACACTATGTTATTAGAACACAGACACCCCCCATATCATCACACTATGTTATTAGAACACAGACACCCCCCATATCATCACACTATGTTATTAGAACACAGACACCCCCCATATCATCACACTATGTTATTAGAACACAGACACCCCCCATATCATCACACTATGTTATTAGAACACAGACACCCCCCATATCATCACACTATGTTATTAGAACACAGACACCCCCCATATCATCACACTATGTTATTAGAACACAGACACCCCCCATATCATCACACTATGTTATTAGAACACAGACACCCCCCATATCATCACACTATGTTATTAGAACACAGACACCCCCCATATCATCACACTATGTTATTAGAACACAGACACCCCCCATATCATCACACTATGTTATTAGAACACAGACACCCCCCATATCATCACACTATGTTATTAGAACACAGACACCCCCCATATCATCACACTATGTTATTAGAACACAGACACCCCCCATATCATCACACTATGTTATTAGAACACAGACACCCCCCATATCATCACACTATGTTATTAGAACACAGACACCCCCCATATCATCACACTATGTTATTAGAACACAGACACCCCCCATATCATCACACTATGTTATTAGAACACAGACACCCCCCATATCATCACACTATGTTATTAGAACACAGACACCCCCCATATCATCACACTATGTTATTAGAACACAGACACCCCCCATATCATCACACTATGTTATTAGAACACAGACACCCCCCATATCATCACACTATGTTATTAGAACACAGACACCCCCCATATCATCACACTATGTTATTAGAACACAGACACCCCCCATATCATCACACTATGTTATTAGAACACAGACACCCCCCATATCATCACACTATGTTATTAGAACACAGACACCCCCCATATCATCACACTATGTTATTAGAACACAGACACCCCCCATATCATCACACTATGTTATTAGAACACAGACACCCCCCATATCATCACACTATGTTATTAGAACACAGACACCCCCCATATCATCACACTATGTTATTAGAACACAGACACCCCCCATATCATCACACTATGTTATTAGAACACAGACACCCCCCATATCATCACACTATGTTATTAGAACACAGACACCCCCCATATCATCACACTATGTTATTAGAACACAGACACCCCCCATATCATCACACTATGTTATTAGAACACAGACACCCCCCATATCATCACACTATGTTATTAGAACACAGACACCCCCCATATCATCACACTATGTTATTAGAACACAGACACCCCCCATATCATCACACTATGTTATTAGAACACAGACACCCCCCATATCATCACACTATGTTATTAGACACAGACACCCCCCATATCATCACACTATGTTATTAGAACACAGACACCCCCCATATCATCACACTATGTTATTAGAACACAGACACCCCCCATATCATCACACTATGTTATTAGAACACAGACACCCCCCCATATCATCACACTATGTTATTAGAACACAGACACCCCCCATATCATCACACTATGTTATTAGAACACAGACACCCCCCATATCATCACACTATGTTATTAGAACACAGACACCCCCCATATCATCACACTATGTTATTAGAACACAGACACCCCCCATATCATCACACTATGTTATTAGAACACAGACACCCCCCATATCATCACACTATGTTATTAGAACACAGACACCCCCCATATCATCACACTATGTTATTAGAACACAGACACCCCCCATATCATCACACTATGTTATTAGAACACAGACACCCCCCATATCATCACACTATGTTATTAGAACACAGACACCCCCCATATCATCACACTATGTTATTAGAACACAGACACCCCCCATATCATCACACTATGTTATTAGAACACAGACACCCCCCATATCATCACACTATGTTATTAGAACACAGACACCCCCCATATCATCACACTATGTTATTAGAACACAGACACCCCCCCATATCATCACACTATGTTATTAGAACACAGACACCCCCCATATCATCACACTATGTTATTAGAACACAGACACCCCCCATATCATCACACTATGTTATTAGAACACAGACACCCCCCATATCATCACACTATGTTATTAGAACACAGACACCCCCCATATCATCACACTATGTTATTAGAACACAGACACCCCCCATATCATCACACTATGTTATTAGAACACAGACACCCCCCATATCATCACACTATGTTATTAGAACACAGACACCCCCCATATCATCACACTATGTTATTAGAACACAGACACCCCCCATATCATCACACTATGTTATTAGAACACAGACACCCCCCATATCATCACACTATGTTATTAGAACACAGACACCCCCCATATCATCACACTATGTTATTAGAACAGACACCCCCCATATCATCACACTATGTTATTAGAACACAGACACCCCCCATATCATCACACTATGTTATTAGAACACAGACACCCCCCATATCATCACACTATGTTATTAGAACACAGACACCCCCCATATCATCACACTATGTTATTAGAACACAGACACCCCCCATATCATCACACTATGTTATTAGAACACAGACACCCCCCATATCATCACACTATGTTATTAGAACACAGACACCCCCCATATCATCACACTATGTTATTAGAACACAGACACCCCCCATATCATCACACTATGTTATTAGAACACAGACACCCCCCATATCATCACACTATGTTATTAGAACACAGACACCCCCCATATCATCACACTATGTTATTAGAACACAGACACCCCCCATATCATCACACTATGTTATTAGAACACAGACACCCCCCATATCATCACACTATGTTATTAGAACACAGACACCCCCCATATCATCACACTATGTTATTAGAACACAGACACCCCCCATATCATCACACTATGTTATTAGAACACAGACACCCCCCATATCATCACACTATGTTATTAGAACACAGACACCCCCCATATCATCACACTATGTTATTAGAACACAGACACCCCCCATATCATCACACTATGTTATTAGAACACAGACACCCCCCATATCATCACACTATGTTATTAGAACACAGACACCCCCCATATCATCACACTATGTTATTAGAACACAGACACCCCCCATATCATCACACTATGTTATTAGAACACAGACACCCCCCATATCATCACACTATGTTATTAGAACACAGACACCCCCCATATCATCACACTATGTTATTAGAACACAGACACCCCCCATATCATCACACTATGTTATTAGAACACAGACACCCCCCATATCATCACACTATGTTATTAGAACACAGACACCCCCCATATCATCACACTATGTTATTAGAACACAGACACCCCCCATATCATCACACTATGTTATTAGAACACAGACACCCCCCATATCATCACACTATGTTATTAGAACACAGACACCCCCCATATCATCACACTATGTTATTAGAACACAGACACCCCCCATATCATCACACTATGTTATTAGAACACAGACACCCCCCATATCATCACACTATGTTATTAGAACACAGACACCCCCCATATCATCACACTATGTTATTAGAACACAGACACCCCCCATATCATCACACTATGTTATTAGAACACAGACACCCCCCATATCATCACACTATGTTATTAGAACACAGACACCCCCCATATCATCACACTATGTTATTAGAACACAGACACCCCCCATATCATCACACTATGTTATTAGAACACAGACACCCCCCATATCATCACACTATGTTATTAGAACACAGACACCCCCCATATCATCACACTATGTTATTAGAACACAGACACCCCCCATATCATCACACTATGTTATTAGAACACAGACACCCCCCATATCATCACACTATGTTATTAGAACACAGACACCCCCCATATCATCACACTATGTTATTAGAACACAGACACCCCCCATATCATCACACTATGTTATTAGAACACAGACACCCCCCATATCATCACACTATGTTATTAGAACACAGACACCCCCCATATCATCACACTATGTTATTAGAACACAGACACCCCCCATATCATCACACTATGTTATTAGAACACAGACACCCCCCATATCATCACACTATGTTATTAGAACACAGACACCCCCCATATCATCACACTATGTTATTAGAACACAGACACCCCCCATATCATCACACTATGTTATTAGAACACAGACACCCCCCATATCATCACACTATGTTATTAGAACACAGACACCCCCCATATCATCACACTATGTTATTAGAACACAGACACCCCCCATATCATCACACTATGTTATTAGAACACAGACACCCCCCATATCATCACACTATGTTATTAGAACACAGACACCCCCCATATCATCACACTATGTTATTAGAACACAGACACCCCCCATATCATCACACTATGTTATTAGAACACAGACACCCCCCATATCATCACACTATGTTATTAGAACACAGACACCCCCCATATCATCACACTATGTTATTAGAACACAGACACCCCCCATATCATCACACTATGTTATTAGAACACAGACACCCCCCATATCATCACACTATGTTATTAGAACACAGACACCCCCCATATCATCACACTATGTTATTAGAACACAGACACCCCCCATATCATCACACTATGTTATTAGAACACAGACACCCCCCATATCATCACACTATGTTATTAGAACACAGACACCCCCCATATCATCACACTATGTTATTAGAACACAGACACCCCCCATATCATCACACTATGTTATTAGAACACAGACACCCCCCATATCATCACACTATGTTATTAGAACACAGACACCCCCCATATCATCACACTATGTTATTAGAACACAGACACCCCCCATATCATCACACTATGTTATTAGAACACAGACACCCCCCATATCATCACACTATGTTATTAGAACACAGACACCCCCCATATCATCACACTATGTTATTAGAACACAGACACCCCCCATATCATCACACTATGTTATTAGAACACAGACACCCCCCATATCATCACACTATGTTATTAGAACACAGACACCCCCCATATCATCACACTATGTTATTAGAACACAGACACCCCCCATATCATCACACTATGTTATTAGAACACAGACACCCCCCATATCATCACACTATGTTATTAGAACACAGACACCCCCCATATCATCACACTATGTTATTAGAACACAGACACCCCCCATATCATCACACTATGTTATTAGAACACAGACACCCCCCATATCATCACACTATGTTATTAGAACCAGACACCCCCCATATCATCACACTATGTTATTAGAACACAGACACCCCCCATATCATCACACTATGTTATTAGAACACAGACACCCCCCATATCATCACACTATGTTATTAGAACACAGACACCCCCCATATCATCACACTATGTTATTAGAACACAGACACCCCCCATATCATCACACTATGTTATTAGAACACAGACACCCCCCATATCATCACACTATGTTATTAGAACACAGACACCCCCCATATCATCACACTATGTTATTAGAACACAGACACCCCCCATATCATCACACTATGTTATTAGAACACAGACACCCCCCATATCATCACACTATGTTATTAGAACACAGACACCCCCCATATCATCACACTATGTTATTAGAACACAGACACCCCCCATATCATCACACTATGTTATTAGAACACAGACACCCCCCATATCATCACACTATGTTATTAGAACACAGACACCCCCCATATCATCACACTATGTTATTAGAACACAGACACCCCCCATATCATCACACTATGTTATTAGAACACAGACACCCCCCATATCATCACACTATGTTATTAGAACACAGACACCCCCCATATCATCACACTATGTTATTAGAACACAGACACCCCCCATATCATCACACTATGTTATTAGAACACAGACACCCCCCATATCATCACACTATGTTATTAGAACACAGACACCCCCCATATCATCACACTATGTTATTAGAACACAGACACCCCCCATATCATCACACTATGTTATTAGAACACAGACACCCCCCATATCATCACACTATGTTATTAGAACACAGACACCCCCCATATCATCACACTATGTTATTAGAACACAGACACCCCCCATATCATCACACTATGTTATTAGAACACAGACACCCCCCATATCATCACACTATGTTATTAGAACACAGACACCCCCCATATCATCACACTATGTTATTAGAACACAGACACCCCCCATATCATCACACTATGTTATTAGAACACAGACACCCCCCATATCATCACACTATGTTATTAGAACACAGACACCCCCCATATCATCACACTATGTTATTAGAACACAGACACCCCCCATATCATCACACTATGTTATTAGAACACAGACACCCCCCATATCATCACACTATGTTATTAGAACACAGACACCCCCCATATCATCACACTATGTTATTAGAACACAGACACCCCCCATATCATCACACTATGTTATTAGAACACAGACACCCCCCATATCATCACACTATGTTATTAGAACACAGACACCCCCCATATCATCACACTATGTTATTAGAACACAGACACCCCCCATATCATCACACTATGTTATTAGAACACAGACACCCCCCATATCATCACACTATGTTATTAGAACACAGACACCCCCCATATCATCACACTATGTTATTAGAACACAGACACCCCCCCATATCATCACACTATGTTATTAGAACACAGACACCCCCCATATCATCACACTATGTTATTAGAACACAGACACCCCCCATATCATCACACTATGTTATTAGAACACAGACACCCCCCATATCATCACACTATGTTATTAGAACACAGACACCCCCCATATCATCACACTATGTTATTAGAACACAGACACCCCCCATATCATCACACTATGTTATTAGAACACAGACACCCCCCATATCATCACACTATGTTATTAGAACACAGACACCCCCCATATCATCACACTATGTTATTAGAACACAGACACCCCCCATATCATCACACTATGTTATTAGAACACAGACACCCCCCATATCATCACACTATGTTATTAGAACACAGACACCCCCCATATCATCACACTATGTTATTAGAACACAGACACCCCCCATATCATCACACTATGTTATTAGAACACAGACACCCCCCATATCATCACACTATGTTATTAGAACACAGACACCCCCCATATCATCACACTATGTTATTAGAACACAGACACCCCCCATATCATCACACTATGTTATTAGAACACAGACACCCCCCATATCATCACACTATGTTATTAGAACACAGACACCCCCCATATCATCACACTATGTTATTAGAACACAGACACCCCCCATATCATCACACTATGTTATTAGAACACAGACACCCCCCATATCATCACACTATGTTATTAGAACACAGACACCCCCCATATCATCACACTATGTTATTAGAACACAGACACCCCCCATATCATCACACTATGTTATTAGAACACAGACACCCCCCATATCATCACACTATGTTATTAGAACACAGACACCCCCCATATCATCACACTATGTTATTAGAACACAGACACCCCCCATATCATCACACTATGTTATTAGAACACAGACACCCCCCATATCATCACACTATGTTATTAGAACACAGACACCCCCCATATCATCACACTATGTTATTAGAACACAGACACCCCCCATATCATCACACTATGTTATTAGAACACAGACACCCCCCATATCATCACACTATGTTATTAGAACACAGACACCCCCCATATCATCACACTATGTTATTAGAACACAGACACCCCCCATATCATCACACTATGTTATTAGAACACAGACACCCCCCATATCATCACACTATGTTATTAGAACACAGACACCCCCCATATCATCACACTATGTTATTAGAACACAGACACCCCCCATATCATCACACTATGTTATTAGAACACAGACACCCCCCATATCATCACACTATGTTATTAGAACACAGACACCCCCCATATCATCACACTATGTTATTAGAACACAGACACCCCCCATATCATCACACTATGTTATTAGAACACAGACACCCCCCATATCATCACACTATGTTATTAGAACACAGACACCCCCCATATCATCACACTATGTTATTAGAACACAGACACCCCCCATATCATCACACTATGTTATTAGAACACAGACACCCCCCATATCATCACACTATGTTATTAGAACACAGACACCCCCCATATCATCACACTATGTTATTAGAACACAGACACCCCCCATATCATCACACTATGTTATTAGAACACAGACACCCCCCATATCATCACACTATGTTATTAGAACACAGACACCCCCCATATCATCACACTATGTTATTA
This sequence comes from Salmo salar, assembly GCF_965601325.2. Classification (NCBI taxonomy): domain Eukaryota; kingdom Metazoa; phylum Chordata; class Actinopteri; order Salmoniformes; family Salmonidae; genus Salmo; species Salmo salar. The sequence goes on from NC_138292.1 coordinate 7,591,907, forward strand.
GAACACAGACACCCCCCATATCATCACACTATGTTATTAGAACACAGACACCCCCCATATCATCACACTATGTTATTAGAACACAGACACCCCCCATATCATCACACTATGTTATTAGAACACAGACACCCCCCATATCATCACACTATGTTATTAGAACACAGACACCCCCCATATCATCACACTATGTTATTAGAACACAGACACCCCCCATATCATCACACTATGTTATTAGAACACAGACACCCCCCATATCATCACACTATGTTATTAGAACACAGACACCCCCCATATCATCACACTATGTTATTAGAACACAGACACCCCCCATATCATCACACTATGTTATTAGACACAGACACCCCCCATATCATCACACTATGTTATTAGAACACAGACACCCCCCATATCATCACACTATGTTATTAGAACACAGACACCCCCCATATCATCACACTATGTTATTAGAACACAGACACCCCCCATATCATCACACTATGTTATTAGAACACAGACACCCCCCATATCATCACACTATGTTATTAGAACACAGACACCCCCCATATCATCACACTATGTTATTAGAACACAGACACCCCCCATATCATCACACTATGTTATTAGAACACAGACACCCCCCATATCATCACACTATGTTATTAGAACACAGACACCCCCCATATCATCACACTATGTTATTAGAACACAGACACCCCCCATATCATCACACTATGTTATTAGAACACAGACACCCCCCATATCATCACACTATGTTATTAGAACACAGACACCCCCCATATCATCACACTATGTTATTAGAACACAGACACCCCCCATATCATCACACTATGTTATTAGAACACAGACACCCCCCATATCATCACACTATGTTATTAGAACACAGACACCCCCCATATCATCACACTATGTTATTAGAACACAGACACCCCCCATATCATCACACTATGTTATTAGAACACAGACACCCCCCATATCATCACACTATGTTATTAGAACACAGACACCCCCCATATCATCACACTATGTTATTAGAACACAGACACCCCCCATATCATCACACTATGTTATTAGAACACAGACACCCCCCATATCATCACACTATGTTATTAGAACACAGACACCCCCCATATCATCACACTATGTTATTAGAACACAGACACCCCCCATATCATCACACTATGTTATTAGAACACAGACACCCCCCATATCATCACACTATGTTATTAGAACACAGACACCCCCCATATCATCACACTATGTTATTAGAACACAGACACCCCCCATATCATCACACTATGTTATTAGAACACAGACACCCCCCATATCATCACACTATGTTATTAGAACACAGACACCCCCCATATCATCACACTATGTTATTAGAACACAGACACCCCCCATATCATCACACTATGTTATTAGAACACAGACACCCCCCATATCATCACACTATGTTATTAGAACACAGACACCCCCCATATCATCACACTATGTTATTAGAACACAGACACCCCCCATATCATCACACTATGTTATTAGAACACAGACACCCCCCATATCATCACACTATGTTATTAGAACACAGACACCCCCCATATCATCACACTATGTTATTAGAACACAGACACCCCCCATATCATCACACTATGTTATTAGAACACAGACACCCCCCATATCATCACACTATGTTATTAGAACACAGACACCCCCCATATCATCACACTATGTTATTAGAACACAGACACCCCCCATATCATCACACTATGTTATTAGAACACAGACACCCCCCATATCATCACACTATGTTATTAGAACACAGACACCCCCCATATCATCACACTATGTTATTAGAACACAGACACCCCCCATATCATCACACTATGTTATTAGAACACAGACACCCCCCATATCATCACACTATGTTATTAGAACACAGACACCCCCCATATCATCACACTATGTTATTAGAACACAGACACCCCCCCATATCATCACACTATGTTATTAGAACAGACACCCCCCATATCATCACACTATGTTATTAGAACACAGACACCCCCCATATCATCACACTATGTTATTAGAACACAGACACCCCCCATATCATCACACTATGTTATTAGAACACAGACACCCCCCATATCATCACACTATGTTATTAGAACACAGACACCCCCCATATCATCACACTATGTTATTAGAACACAGACACCCCCCATATCATCACACTATGTTATTAGAACACAGACACCCCCCATATCATCACACTATGTTATTAGAACACAGACACCCCCCATATCATCACACTATGTTATTAGAACACAGACACCCCCCATATCATCACACTATGTTATTAGAACACAGACACCCCCCATATCATCACACTATGTTATTAGAACACAGACACCCCCCATATCATCACACTATGTTATTAGAACACAGACACCCCCCATATCATCACACTATGTTATTAGAACACAGACACCCCCCATATCATCACACTATGTTATTAGAACACAGACACCCCCATATCATCACACTATGTTATTAGAACACAGACACCCCCCATATCATCACACTATGTTATTAGAACACAGACACCCCCCATATCATCACACTATGTTATTAGAACACAGACACCCCCCATATCATCACACTATGTTATTAGAACACAGACACCCCCCATATCATCACACTATGTTATTAGAACACAGACACCCCCCATATCATCACACTATGTTATTAGAACAGACACCCCCCATATCATCACACTATGTTATTAGAACACAGACACCCCCCATATCATCACACTATGTTATTAGAACACAGACACCCCCCATATCATCACACTATGTTATTAGAACAGACACCCCCCATATCATCACACTATGTTATTAGAACACAGACACCCCCCATATCATCACACTATGTTATTAGAACACAGACACCCCCCATATCATCACACTATGTTATTAGAACACAGACACCCCCCATATCATCACACTATGTTATTAGAACACAGACACCCCCCCATATCATCACACTATGTTATTAGAACACAGACACCCCCCATATCATCACACTATGTTATTAGAACACAGACACCCCCCATATCATCACACTATGTTATTAGAACACAGACACCCCCCATATCATCACACTATGTTATTAGAACACAGACACCCCCCATATCATCACACTATGTTATTAGAACACAGACACCCCCCATATCATCACACTATGTTATTAGAACACAGACACCCCCCATATCATCACACTATGTTATTAGAACACAGACACCCCCCATATCATCACACTATGTTATTAGAACACAGACACCCCCCATATCATCACACTATGTTATTAGAACACAGACACCCCCCATATCATCACACTATGTTATTAGAACACAGACACCCCCCATATCATCACACTATGTTATTAGAACACAGACACCCCCCATATCATCACACTATGTTATTAGAACACAGACACCCCCCATATCATCACACTATGTTATTAGAACACAGACACCCCCCATATCATCACACTATGTTATTAGAACACAGACACCCCCCATATCATCACACTATGTTATTAGAACACAGACACCCCCCATATCATCACACTATGTTATTAGAACACAGACACCCCCCATATCATCACACTATGTTATTAGAACACAGACACCCCCCATATCATCACACTATGTTATTAGAACACAGACACCCCCCATATCATCACACTATGTTATTAGAACACAGACACCCCCCATATCATCACACTATGTTATTAGAACACAGACACCCCCCATATCATCACACTATGTTATTAGAACACAGACACCCCCCATATCATCACACTATGTTATTAGAACACAGACACCCCCCATATCATCACACTATGTTATTAGAACAGACACCCCCCATATCATCACACTATGTTATTAGAACACAGACACCCCCCATATCATCACACTATGTTATTAGAACACAGACACCCCCCATATCATCACACTATGTTATTAGAACACAGACACCCCCCATATCATCACACTATGTTATTAGACACAGACACCCCCCCATATCATCACACTATGTTATTAGAACACAGACACCCCCCATATCATCACACTATGTTATTAGAACACAGACACCCCCCATATCATCACACTATGTTATTAGAACACAGACACCCCCCATATCATCACACTATGTTATTAGAACACAGACACCCCCCATATCATCACACTATGTTATTAGAACACAGACACCCCCCATATCATCACACTATGTTATTAGAACAGACACCCCCCATATCATCACACTATGTTATTAGAACACAGACACCCCCCATATCATCACACTATGTTATTAGAACACAGACACCCCCCATATCATCACACTATGTTATTAGAACACAGACACCCCCCATATCATCACACTATGTTATTAGAACACAGACACCCCCCATATCATCACACTATGTTATTAGAACACAGACACCCCCCATATCATCACACTATGTTATTAGAACACAGACACCCCCCATATCATCACACTATGTTATTAGAACACAGACACCCCCCATATCATCACACTATGTTATTAGAACACAGACACCCCCCATATCATCACACTATGTTATTAGAACACAGACACCCCCCATATCATCACACTATGTTATTAGAACACAGACACCCCCCATATCATCACACTATGTTATTAGAACACAGACACCCCCCATATCATCACACTATGTTATTAGAACACAGACACCCCCCATATCATCACACTATGTTATTAGAACACAGACACCCCCCATATCATCACACTATGTTATTAGAACACAGACACCCCCCATATCATCACACTATGTTATTAGAACACAGACACCCCCCCATATCATCACACTATGTTATTAGAACACAGACACCCCCCATATCATCACACTATGTTATTAGAACACAGACACCCCCCATATCATCACACTATGTTATTAGAACACAGACACCCCCCATATCATCACACTATGTTATTAGAACACAGACACCCCCCATATCATCACACTATGTTATTAGAACACAGACACCCCCCATATCATCACACTATGTTATTAGAACACAGACACCCCCCATATCATCACACTATGTTATTAGAACACAGACACCCCCCATATCATCACACTATGTTATTAGAACACAGACACCCCCCATATCATCACACTATGTTATTAGAACACAGACACCCCCCATATCATCACACTATGTTATTAGAACACAGACACCCCCCATATCATCACACTATGTTATTAGAACACAGACACCCCCCATATCATCACACTATGTTATTAGAACACAGACACCCCCCATATCATCACACTATGTTATTAGAACACAGACACCCCCCATATCATCACACTATGTTATTAGAACACAGACACCCCCCATATCATCACACTATGTTATTAGAACACAGACACCCCCCATATCATCACACTATGTTATTAGAACACAGACACCCCCCATATCATCACACTATGTTATTAGAACACAGACACCCCCCATATCATCACACTATGTTATTAGAACACAGACACCCCCCATATCATCACACTATGTTATTAGAACACAGACACCCCCCATATCATCACACTATGTTATTAGAACACAGACACCCCCCATATCATCACACTATGTTATTAGAACACAGACACCCCCCATATCATCACACTATGTTATTAGAACACAGACACCCCCCATATCATCACACTATGTTATTAGAACACAGACACCCCCCATATCATCACACTATGTTATTAGAACACAGACACCCCCCATATCATCACACTATGTTATTAGAACACAGACACCCCCCATATCATCACACTATGTTATTAGAACACAGACACCCCCCATATCATCACACTATGTTATTAGAACACAGACACCCCCCATATCATCACACTATGTTATTAGAACACAGACACCCCCCATATCATCACACTATGTTATTAGAACACAGACACCCCCCATATCATCACACTATGTTATTAGAACACAGACACCCCCCATATCATCACACTATGTTATTAGAACACAGACACCCCCCATATCATCACACTATGTTATTAGAACACAGACACCCCCCATATCATCACACTATGTTATTAGAACACAGACACCCCCCATATCATCACACTATGTTATTAGAACACAGACACCCCCCATATCATCACACTATGTTATTAGAACACAGACACCCCCCATATCATCACACTATGTTATTAGAACACAGACACCCCCCATATCATCACACTATGTTATTAGAACACAGACACCCCCCATATCATCACACTATGTTATTAGAACACAGACACCCCCCATATCATCACACTATGTTATTAGAACAGACACCCCCCATATCATCACACTATGTTATTAGAACACAGACACCCCCCATATCATCACACTATGTTATTAGAACACAGACACCCCCCATATCATCACACTATGTTATTAGAACACAGACACCCCCCATATCATCACACTATGTTATTAGAACACAGACACCCCCCATATCATCACACTATGTTATTAGAACACAGACACCCCCCATATCATCACACTATGTTATTAGAACAAGACACCCCCCATATCATCACACTATGTTATTAGAACACAGACACCCCCCATATCATCACACTATGTTATTAGAACACAGACACCCCCCATATCATCACACTATGTTATTAGAACACAGACACCCCCCCATATCATCACACTATGTTATTAGAACACAGACACCCCCCATATCATCACACTATGTTATTAGAACACAGACACCCCCCATATCATCACACTATGTTATTAGAACACAGACACCCCCCATATCATCACACTATGTTATTAGAACAGACACCCCCCATATCATCACACTATGTTATTAGAACACAGACACCCCCCATATCATCACACTATGTTATTAGAACACAGACACCCCCCATATCATCACACTATGTTATTAGAACACAGACACCCCCCATATCATCACACTATGTTATTAGAACACAGACACCCCCCATATCATCACACTATGTTATTAGAACACAGACACCCCCCATATCATCACACTATGTTATTAGAACACAGACACCCCCCATATCATCACACTATGTTATTAGAACAGACACCCCCCATATCATCACACTATGTTATTAGAACACAGACACCCCCCATATCATCACACTATGTTATTAGAACACAGACACCCCCCATATCATCACACTATGTTATTAGAACACAGACACCCCCCATATCATCACACTATGTTATTAGAACACAGACACCCCCCATATCATCACACTATGTTATTAGAACACAGACACCCCCCATATCATCACACTATGTTATTAGAACACAGACACCCCCCATATCATCACACTATGTTATTAGAACACAGACACCCCCCATATCATCACACTATGTTATTAGAACACAGACACCCCCCATATCATCACACTATGTTATTAGAACACAGACACCCCCCATATCATCACACTATGTTATTAGAACAGACACCCCCCATATCATCACACTATGTTATTAGAACACAGACACCCCCCATATCATCACACTATGTTATTAGAACACAGACACCCCCCATATCATCACACTATGTTATTAGAACACAGACACCCCCCATATCATCACACTATGTTATTAGAACACAGACACCCCCCATATCATCACACTATGTTATTAGAACACAGACACCCCCCATATCATCACACTATGTTATTAGAACACAGACACCCCCCATATCATCACACTATGTTATTAGAACACAGACACCCCCCCATATCATCACACTATGTTATTAGAACACAGACACCCCCCATATCATCACACTATGTTATTAGAACACAGACACCCCCCATATCATCACACTATGTTATTAGAACAGACACCCCCCATATCATCACACTATGTTATTAGAACACAGACACCCCCCATATCATCACACTATGTTATTAGAACACAGACACCCCCCATATCATCACACTATGTTATTAGAACACAGACACCCCCCATATCATCACACTATGTTATTAGAACACAGACACCCCCCATATCATCACACTATGTTATTAGAACAGACACCCCCCATATCATCACACTATGTTATTAGAACACAGACACCCCCCATATCATCACACTATGTTATTAGAACACAGACACCCCCCATATCATCACACTATGTTATTAGAACACAGACACCCCCCATATCATCACACTATGTTATTAGAACACAGACACCCCCCATATCATCACACTATGTTATTAGAACACAGACACCCCCCATATCATCACACTATGTTATTAGAACACAGACACCCCCCATATCATCACACTATGTTATTAGAACACAGACACCCCCCATATCATCACACTATGTTATTAGAACACAGACACCCCCCATATCATCACACTATGTTATTAGAACACAGACACCCCCCATATCATCACACTATGTTATTAGAACACAGACACCCCCCCATATCATCACACTATGTTATTAGAACACAGACACCCCCCATATCATCACACTATGTTATTAGAACACAGACACCCCCCATATCATCACACTATGTTATTAGAACACAGACACCCCCCATATCATCACACTATGTTATTAGAACACAGACACCCCCCATATCATCACACTATGTTATTAGAACACAGACACCCCCCATATCATCACACTATGTTATTAGAACACAGACACCCCCCATATCATCACACTATGTTATTAGAACACAGACACCCCCCATATCATCACACTATGTTATTAGAACACAGACACCCCCCATATCATCACACTATGTTATTAGAACAGAGACACCCCCCATATCATCACACTATGTTATTAGAACACAGACACCCCCCATATCATCACACTATGTTATTAGAACAGACACCCCCCATATCATCACACTATGTTATTAGAACACAGACACCCCCCATATCATCACACTATGTTATTAGAACACAGACACCCCCCATATCATCACACTATGTTATTAGAACACAGACACCCCCCATATCATCACACTATGTTATTAGAACACAGACACCCCCCATATCATCACACTATGTTATTAGAACACAGACACCCCCCATATCATCACACTATGTTATTAGAACACAGACACCCCCCCATATCATCACACTATGTTATTAGAACAGACACCCCCCATATCATCACACTATGTTATTAGAACACAGACACCCCCCATATCATCACACTATGTTATTAGAACACAGACACCCCCCATATCATCACACTATGTTATTAGAACACAGACACCCCCCATATCATCACACTATGTTATTAGAACAGACACCCCCCATATCATCACACTATGTTATTAGAACACAGACACCCCCCATATCATCACACTATGTTATTAGAACACAGACACCCCCCATATCATCACACTATGTTATTAGAACACAGACACCCCCCATATCATCACACTATGTTATTAGAACACAGACACCCCCCATATCATCACACTATGTTATTAGAACACAGACACCCCCCATATCATCACACTATGTTATTAGAACACAGACACCCCCCATATCATCACACTATGTTATTAGAACACAGACACCCCCCATATCATCACACTATGTTATTAGAACACAGACACCCCCCATATCATCACACTATGTTATTAGAACACAGACACCCCCCATATCATCACACTATGTTATTAGAACACAGACACCCCCCATATCATCACACTATGTTATTAGAACACAGACACCCCCCATATCATCACACTATGTTATTAGAACACAGACACCCCCCATATCATCACACTATGTTATTAGAACAGACACCCCCCATATCATCACACTATGTTATTAGAACACAGACACCCCCCATATCATCACACTATGTTATTAGAACACAGACACCCCCCATATCATCACACTATGTTATTAGAACACAGACACCCCCCCATATCATCACACTATGTTATTAGAACACAGACACCCCCCATATCATCACACTATGTTATTAGAACACAGACACCCCCCATATCATCACACTATGTTATTAGAACACAGACACCCCCCATATCATCACACTATGTTATTAGAACAGACACCCCCCATATCATCACACTATGTTATTAGAACACAGACACCCCCATATCATCACACTATGTTATTAGAACACAGACACCCCCCATATCATCACACTATGTTATTAGAACACAGACACCCCCATATCATCACACTATGTTATTAGAACACAGACACCCCCCATATCATCACACTATGTTATTAGAACACAGACACCCCCCATATCATCACACTATGTTATTAGAACAGAGACACCCCCCCATATCATCACACTATGTTATTAGAACACAGACACCCCCCATATCATCACACTATGTTATTAGAACAGACACCCCCCATATCATCACACTATGTTATTAGAACACAGACACCCCCCATATCATCACACTATGTTATTAGAACACAGACACCCCCCATATCATCACACTATGTTATTAGAACAGACACCCCCCATATCATCACACTATGTTATTAGAACACAGACACCCCCCATATCATCACACTATGTTATTAGAACACAGACACCCCCCATATCATCACACTATGTTATTAGAACACAGACACCCCCCCATATCATCACACTATGTTATTAGAACAGACACCCCCCATATCATCACACTATGTTATTAGAACACAGACACCCCCCATATCATCACACTATGTTATTAGAACACAGACACCCCCCATATCATCACACTATGTTATTAGAACAGACACCCCCCATATCATCACACTATGTTATTAGAACACAGACACCCCCCATATCATCACACTATGTTATTAGAACACAGACACCCCCATATCATCACACTATGTTATTAGAACACAGACACCCCCCATATCATCACACTATGTTATTAGAACACAGACACCCCCCATATCATCACACTATGTTATTAGAACACAGACACCCCCCATATCATCACACTATGTTATTAGAACACAGACACCCCCCATATCATCACACTATGTTATTAGAACACAGACACCCCCCATATCATCACACTATGTTATTAGAACACAGACACCCCCCATATCATCACACTATGTTATTAGAACACAGACACCCCCCATATCATCACACTATGTTATTAGAACACAGACACCCCCCATATCATCACACTATGTTATTAGAACACAGACACCCCCCATATCATCACACTATGTTATTAGAACAGAGACACCCCCCATATCATCACACTATGTTATTAGAACACAGACACCCCCCATATCATCACACTATGTTATTAGAACACAGACACCCCCCATATCATCACACTATGTTATTAGAACAGACACCCCCCATATCATCACACTATGTTATTAGAACACAGACACCCCCCATATCATCACACTATGTTATTAGAACACAGACACCCCCCATATCATCACACTATGTTATTAGAACACAGACACCCCCCATATCATCACACTATGTTATTAGAACACAGACACCCCCCATATCATCACACTATGTTATTAGAACACAGACACCCCCCATATCATCACACTATGTTATTAGAACACAGACACCCCCCATATCATCACACTATGTTATTAGAACAGACACCCCCCATATCATCACACTATGTTATTAGAACACAGACACCCCCCATATCATCACACTATGTTATTAGAACAGACACCCCCCATATCATCACACTATGTTATTAGAACACAGACACCCCCCATATCATCACACTATGTTATTAGAACACAGACACCCCCATATCATCACACTATGTTATTAGAACACAGACACCCCCCCATATCATCACACTATGTTATTAGAACACAGACACCCCCCATATCATCACACTATGTTATTAGAACACAGACACCCCCCATATCATCACACTATGTTATTAGAACACAGACACCCCCCATATCATCACACTAAGTTATTAGAACAGACACCTCCCATATCATCACACTATGTTATTAGAACACAGACACCCCCCATATCATCACACTATGTTATTAGAACACAGACACCCCCATATCATCACACTATGTTATTAGAACACAGACACCTCCCATATCATCACACTATGTTATTAGAACACAGACACCCCCCATATCATCACACTATGTTATTAGAACAGAGACACCCCCCCATATCATCACACTATGTTATTAGAACACAGACACCCCCCATATCATCACACTATGTTATTAGAACAGACACCCCCCATATCATCACACTATGTTATTAGAACACAGACACCTCCCATATCATCAAACTATGTTATTAGAACACAGACACCCCCCATATCATCACACTGTTATTAGAACAGATACCCCCCATATCATCACACTATGTTATTAGAACACAGACACCCCCCATATCATCACACTATGTTATTAGAACACAGACACCCCCCATATCATCACACTATGTTATTAGAACACAGACACCCCCCATATCATCACACTATGTTATTAGAACACAGACACCCCCCCATATCATCACACTGTTATTAGAACACAGACACCCCCCATATCGTCACACTATGTTATTAGAACACAGACACCCCCCATATCATCACACTATGTTATTAGAACACAGACACCCCCCCATATCATCACACTGTTATTAGAACACAGACACCCCCCATATCATCACACTATGTTATTAGAACACAGACACCCCCCATATCATCACACTATGTTATTAGAACAGAGACACCCCCCCCATATCATCACACTATGTTATTAGAACAGACACCACCCATATCATCACACTATGTTATTAGAACACAGACACCCCCATATCATCACACTATGTTATTAGAACACAGACACCCCCCCATATCATCACACTATGTTATTAGAACACAGACACCCCCCATATCATCACACTATGTTATTAGAACAGATACCCCCCATATCATCACACTATGTTATTAGAACACAGACACCCCCCATATCATCACACTATGTTATTAGAACACAGACACCCCCCATATCATCACACTATGTTATTAGAACACAGACACCCCCCATATCATCACACTATGTTATTAGAACACAGACACCTCCCATATCATCACACTATGTTATTAGAACACAGACACCCCCCATATCATCACACTATGTTATTAGAACAGAGACACCCCCCATATCATCACACTATGTTATTAGAACACAGACACCCCCCATATCATCACACTATGTTATTAGAACACAGACACCTCCCATATCATCACACTATGTTATTAGAACACAGACACCCCCCATATCATCACACTATGTTATTAGAACACAGACACCTCCCATATCATCACACTATGTTATTAGAACACAGACACCCCCCATATCATCACACTATGTTATTAGAACAGACACCACCCATATCATCACACTATGTTATTAGAACACAGACACCCCCCATATCATCACACTATGTTATTAGAACACAGACACCCCCATATCATCACACTATGTTATTAGAACACAGACACCCCCCATATCATCACACTATGTTATTAGAACAGACACCCCCCCATATCATCACACTATGTTATTAGAACACAGAGACCCCCCATATCATCACACTATGTTATTAGAACACAGACACCCCCCATATCATCACACTATGTTATTAGAACACAGACACCCCCCATATCATCACACTATGTTATTAGAACAGAGACACCCCCCATATCATCACACTATGTTATTAGAACACAGACACCCCCCATATCATCACACTATGTTATTAGAACAGACACCCCCCATATCATCACACTAAGTTATTAGAACACAGACACCTCCCATATCATCACACTATGTTATTAGAACACAGACACCCCCATATCATCACACTATGTTATTAGAACACAGACACCCCCATATCATCACACTATGTTATTAGAACACAGACACCTCCCATATCATCACACTATGTTATTAGAACACAGACACCCCCCATATCATCACACTATGTTATTAGAACAGAGACACCCCCCCATATCATCACACTATGTTATTAGAACACAGACACCCCCCATATCATCACACTATGTTATTAGAACAGACACCCCCCATATCATCACACTATGTTATTAGAACACAGACACCTCCCATATCATCACACTATGTTATTAGAACACAGACACCCCCCATATCATCACACTATGTTATTAGAACAGACACCCCCCATATCATCACACTATGTTATTAGAACACAGACACCCCCATATCATCACACTATGTTATTAGAACACAGACACCCCCCATATCATCACACTATGTTATTAGAACACAGACACCCCCCATATCATCACACTATGTTATTAGAACACAGACACCCCCCCATATCATCACACTGTTATTAGAACACAGACACCCCCCATATCATCACACTATGTTATTAGAACACAGACACCCCCCATATCATCACACTATGTTATTAGAACACAGACACCCCCCATATCATCACACTATGTTATTAGAACACAGACACCCCCCATATCATCACACTATGTTATTAGAACACAGACACCCCCCATATCATCACACTATGTTATTAGAACAGAGACACCCCCCCATATCATCACACTATGTTATTAGAACAGACACCCCCCATATCATCACACTATGTTATTAGAACACAGACACCCCCCATATCATCACACTATGTTATTAGAACACAGACACCCCCCCATATCATCACACTATGTTATTAGAACACAGACACCCCCCATATCATCACACTATGTTATTAGAACAGACACCCCCCATATCATCACACTATGTTATTAGAACACAGACACCCCCCATATCATCACACTATGTTATTAGAACACAGACACCCCCCATATCATCACACTATGTTATTAGAACACAGACACCCCCCATATCATCACACTATGTTATTAGAACACAGACACCCCCCATATCATCACACTATGTTATTAGAACACAGACACCCCCCATATCATCACACTATGTTATTAGAACAGAGACACCCCCCATATCATCACACTATGTTATTAGAACACAGACACCCCCCATATCATCACACTATGTTATTAGAACACAGACACCCCCCATATCATCACACTATGTTATTAGAACACAGACACCTCCCATATCATCACACTATGTTATTAGAACACAGACACCCCCCATATCATCACACTATGTTATTAGAACAGACACCACCCATATCATCACACTATGTTATTAGAACACAGACACCCCCCATATCATCACACTATGTTATTAGAACACAGACACCCCCATATCATCACACTATGTTATTAGAACACAGACACCCCCCATATCATCACACTATGTTATTAGAACAGACACCCCCCCATATCATCACACTATGTTATTAGAACACAGACACCCCCCATATCATCACACTATGTTATTAGAACACAGACACCCCCCATATCATCACACTATGTTATTAGAACACAGACACCCCCCATATCATCACACTATGTTATTAGAACAGAGACACCCCCCATATCATCACACTATGTTATTAGAACACAGACACCCCCCATATCATCACACTATGTTATTAGAACAGACACCCCCCATATCATCACACTATGTTATTAGAACACAGACACCCCCCATATCATCACACTATGTTATTAGAACACAGACACCCCCCCATATCATCACACTATGTTATTAGAACAGACACCCCCCATATCATCACACTATGTTATTAGAACACAGACACCCCCCATATCATCACACTATGTTATTAGAACACAGACACCCCCCATATCATCACACTATGTTATTAGAACACAGACACCCCCCATATCATCACACTATGTTATTAGAACAGACACCCCCCATATCATCACACTATGTTATTAGAACACAGACACCCCCCATATCATCACACTATGTTATTAGAACACAGACACCCCCCATATCATCACACTATGTTATTAGAACACAGACACCCCCCATATCATCACACTATGTTATTAGAACACAGACACCCCCCATATCATCACACTATGTTATTAGAACACAGACACCCCCCATATCATCACACTATGTTATTAGAACAGACACCCCCCATATCATCACACTATGTTATTAGAACACAGACACCCCCCATATCATCACACTATGTTATTAGAACACAGACACCCCCCATATCATCACACTATGTTATTAGAACAGACACCCCCCATATCATCACACTATGTTATTAGAACACAGACACCCCCCATATCATCACACTATGTTATTAGAACACAGACACCCCCCATATCATCACACTATGTTATTAGAACCAGACACCCCCCATATCATCACACTATGTTATTAGAACAGACACCCCCCATATCATCACACTATGTTATTAGAACACAGACACCCCCATATCATCACACTATGTTATTAGAACACAGACACCCCCATATCATCACACTATGTTATTAGAACACAGACACCCCCCATATCATCACACTATGTTATTAGAACACAGACACCCCCCATATCATCACACTATGTTATTAGAACAGAGACACCCCCCATATCATCACACTATGTTATTAGAACACAGACACCCCCCATATCATCACACTATGTTATTAGAACACAGACACCCCCCATATCATCACACTATGTTATTAGAACACAGACACCCCCCATATCATCACACTATGTTATTAGAACACAGACACCCCCCATATCATCACACTATGTTATTAGAACACAGACACCCCCCATATCATCACACTATGTTATTAGAACAGACACCCCCCCATATCATCACACTATGTTATTAGAACACAGACACCCCCCATATCATCACACTATGTTATTAGAACAGACACCCCCCATATCATCACACTATGTTATTAGAACACAGACACCCCCCATATCATCACACTATGTTATTAGAACACAGACACCCCCATATCATCACACTATGTTATTAGAACACAGACACCCCCCCATATCATCACACTATGTTATTAGAACACAGACACCCCCCATATCATCACACTATGTTATTAGAACAGAGACACCCCCCATATCATCACACTATGTTATTAGAACACAGACACCCCCCATATCATCACACTATGTTATTAGAACAGACACCTCCCATATCATCACACTATGTTATTAGAACACAGACACCCCCATATCATCACACTATGTTATTAGAACACAGACACCCCCATATCATCACACTATGTTATTAGAACACAGACACCCCCCATATCATCACACTATGTTATTAGAACACAGACACCCCCCATATCATCACACTATGTTATTAGAACACAGACACCCCCCATATCATCACACTATGTTATTAGAACACAGACACCCCCCCATATCATCACACTATGTTATTAGAACACAGACACCCCCCATATCATCACACTATGTTATTAGAACAGACACCCCCCATATCATCACACTATGTTATTAGAACACAGACACCCCCCATATCATCACACTATGTTATTAGAACACAGACACCCCCCATATCATCACACTATGTTATTAGAACAGATACCCCCCATATCATCACACTATGTTATTAGAACACAGACACCCCCCATATCATCACACTATGTTATTAGAACACAGACACCCCCCATATCATCACACTATGTTATTAGAACACAGACACCCCCCCATATCATCACACTATGTTATTAGAACAGACACCCCCCATATCATCACACTATGTTATTAGAACACAGACACCCCCCATATCATCACACTATGTTATTAGAACACAGACACCCCCCATATCATCACACTATGTTATTAGAACAGACACCCCCCATATCATCACACTATGTTATTAGAACACAGACACCCCCATATCATCACACTATGTTATTAGAACAGAGACACCCCCATATCATCACACTATGTTATTAGAACACAGACACCCCCCATATCATCACACTATGTTATTAGAACACAGACACCCCCCATATCATCACACTATGTTATTAGAACAGAGACACCCCCCATATCATCACACTATGTTATTAGAACACAGACACCCCCCATATCATCACACTATGTTATTAGAACACAGACACCCCCCATATCATCACACTATGTTATTAGAACACAGACACCCCCCATATCATCACACTATGTTATTAGAACACAGACACCTCCCCATATCATCACACTATGTTATTAGAACACAGACACCCCCCATATCATCACACTATGTTATTAGAACAGAGACACCCCCCATATCATCACACTATGTTATTAGAACAGAGACACCCCCCATATCATCACACTATGTTATTAGAACACAGACACCCCCCATATCATCACACTATGTTATTAGAACACAGACACCCCCATATCATCACACTATGTTATTAGAACAGACACCCCCCATATCATCACACTATGTTATTAGAACACAGACACCCCCCATATCATCACACTATGTTATTAGAACACAGACACCCCCCATATCATCACACTATGTTATTAGAACAGACACCCCCCATATCATCACACTATGTTATTAGAACACAGACACCCCCCATATCATCACACTATGTTATTAGAACACAGACACCCCCCATATCATCACACTATGTTATTAGAACACAGACACCCCCCATATCATCACACTATGTTATTAGAACAGACACCCCCCATATCATCACACTATGTTATTAGAACACAGACACCCCCCATATCATCACACTATGTTATTAGAACAGACACCCCCCATATCATCACACTATGTTATTAGAACACAGACACCCCCCATATCATCACACTATGTTATTAGAACACAGACACCCCCCATATCATCACACTATGTTATTAGAACACAGACACCCCCCCATATCATCACACTATGTTATTAGAACACAGACACCCCCCATATCATCACACTATGTTATTAGAACAGAGACACCCCCCATATCATCACACTATGTTATTAGAACACAGACACCCCCCATATCATCACACTATGTTATTAGAACAGACACCTCCCATATCATCACACTATGTTATTAGAACACAGACACCCCCATATCATCACACTATGTTATTAGAACACAGACACCCCCCATATCATCACACTATGTTATTAGAACACAGACACCCCCCATATCATCACACTATGTTATTAGAACACAGACACCCCCCATATCATCACACTATGTTATTAGAACAGAGACACCCCCCCATATCATCACACTATGTTATTAGAACACAGACACCCCCCATATCATCACACTATGTTATTAGAACAGACACCCCCCATATCATCACACTATGTTATTAGAACACAGACACCCCCCATATCATCACACTATGTTATTAGAACACAGACACCCCCCATATCATCACACTTGTTATTAGAACAGACACCCCCCATATCATCACACTATGTTATTAGAACACAGACACCCCCCATATCATCACACTATGTTATTAGAACACAGACACCCCCCATATCATCACACTATGTTATTAGAACACAGACACCCCCCATATCATCACACTATGTTATTAGAACACAGACACCCCCCATATCATCACACTATGTTATTAGAACACAGACACCCCCCATATCATCACACTATGTTATTAGAACACAGACACCCCCCCATATCATCACACTATGTTATTAGAACACAGACACCCCCCATATCATCACACTATGTTATTAGAACACAGACACCCCCCATATCATCACACTATGTTATTAGAACACAGACACCCCCCCATATCATCACACTATGTTATTAGAACAGACACCCCCCATATCATCACACTATGTTATTAGAACACAGACACCCCCCATATCATCACACTATGTTATTAGAACACAGACACCCCCCATATCATCACACTATGTTATTAGAACACAGACACCCCCCATATCATCACACTATGTTATTAGAACACAGACACCCCCCATATCATCACACTATGTTATTAGAACACAGACACCCCCCATATCATCACACTATGTTATTAGAACACAGACACCCCCCATATCATCACACTATGTTATTAGAACACAGACACCCCCCATATCATCACACTATGTTATTAGAACACAGACACCCCCCATATCATCACACTATGTTATTAGAACACAGACACCCCCCATATCATCACACTATGTTATTAGAACACAGACACCCCCCATATCATCACACTATGTTATTAGAACACAGACACCCCCCATATCATCACACTATGTTATTAGAACACAGACACCCCCCATATCATCACACTATGTTATTAGAACACAGACACCCCCCATATCATCACACTATGTTATTAGAACACAGACACCCCCCATATCATCACACTATGTTATTAGAACACAGACACCCCCCATATCATCACACTATGTTATTAGAACACAGACACCCCCCATATCATCACACTATGTTATTAGAACACAGACACCCCCCATATCATCACACTATGTTATTAGAACACAGACACCCCCCATATCATCACACTATGTTATTAGAACACAGACACCCCCCATATCATCACACTATGTTATTAGAACACAGACACCCCCCATATCATCACACTATGTTATTAGAACACAGACACCCCCCATATCATCACACTATGTTATTAGAACACAGACACCCCCCATATCATCACACTATGTTATTAGAACACAGACACCCCCCATATCATCACACTATGTTATTAGAACAGACACCCCCCATATCATCACACTATGTTATTAGAACACAGACACCCCCCATATCATCACACTATGTTATTAGAACACAGACACCCCCCATATCATCACACTATGTTATTAGAACACAGACACCCCCCATATCATCACACTATGTTATTAGAACAGACACCCCCCATATCATCACACTATGTTATTAGAACACAGACACCCCCCATATCATCACACTATGTTATTAGAACACAGACACCCCCCATATCATCACACTATGTTATTAGAACACAGACACCCCCCATATCATCACACTATGTTATTAGAACACAGACACCCCCCATATCATCACACTATGTTATTAGAACACAGACACCCCCCATATCATCACACTATGTTATTAGAACACAGACACCCCCCATATCATCACACTATGTTATTAGAACACAGACACCCCCCATATCATCACACTATGTTATTAGAACACAGACACCCCCCATATCATCACACTATGTTATTAGAACAGACACCCCCCCATATCATCACACTATGTTATTAGAACACAGACACCCCCCATATCATCACACTATGTTATTAGAACACAGACACCCCCCATATCATCACACTATGTTATTAGAACACAGACACCCCCCATATCATCACACTATGTTATTAGAACACAGACACCCCCCATATCATCACACTATGTTATTAGAACACAGACACCCCCCATATCATCACACTATGTTATTAGAACACAGACACCCCCCATATCATCACACTATGTTATTAGAACACAGACACCCCCCATATCATCACACTATGTTATTAGAACACAGACACCCCCCATATCATCACACTATGTTATTAGAACACAGACACCCCCCATATCATCACACTATGTTATTAGAACACAGACACCCCCCATATCATCACACTATGTTATTAGAACACAGACACCCCCCATATCATCACACTATGTTATTAGAACACAGACACCCCCCATATCATCACACTATGTTATTAGAACACAGACACCCCCCATATCATCACACTATGTTATTAGAACACAGACACCCCCCATATCATCACACTATGTTATTAGAACACAGACACCCCCCATATCATCACACTATGTTATTAGACACAGACACCCCCCATATCATCACACTATGTTATTAGAACACAGACACCCCCCATATCATCACACTATGTTATTAGAACACAGACACCCCCCATATCATCACACTATGTTATTAGAACACAGACACCCCCCATATCATCACACTATGTTATTAGAACACAGACACCCCCCATATCATCACACTATGTTATTAGAACACAGACACCCCCCATATCATCACACTATGTTATTAGAACACAGACACCCCCCATATCATCACACTATGTTATTAGAACACAGACACCCCCCATATCATCACACTATGTTATTAGAACACAGACACCCCCCATATCATCACACTATGTTATTAGAACACAGACACCCCCCATATCATCACACTATGTTATTAGAACAGACACCCCCCATATCATCACACTATGTTATTAGAACACAGACACCCCCCATATCATCACACTATGTTATTAGAACACAGACACCCCCCATATCATCACACTATGTTATTAGAACACAGACACCCCCCATATCATCACACTATGTTATTAGAACACAGACACCCCCCATATCATCACACTATGTTATTAGAACACAGACACCCCCCATATCATCACACTATGTTATTAGAACAGACACCCCCCATATCATCACACTATGTTATTAGAACAGACACCCCCCATATCATCACACTATGTTATTAGAACACAGACACCCCCCATATCATCACACTATGTTATTAGAACACAGACACCCCCCATATCATCACACTATGTTATTAGAACACAGACACCCCCCATATCATCACACTATGTTATTAGAACACAGACACCCCCCATATCATCACACTATGTTATTAGAACACAGACACCCCCCATATCATCACACTATGTTATTAGAACACAGACACCCCCCATATCATCACACTATGTTATTAGAACACAGACACCCCCCATATCATCACACTATGTTATTAGAACACAGACACCCCCCATATCATCACACTATGTTATTAGAACACAGACACCCCCCATATCATCACACTATGTTATTAGAACACAGACACCCCCCATATCATCACACTATGTTATTAGAACACAGACACCCCCCATATCATCACACTATGTTATTAGAACACAGACACCCCCCATATCATCACACTATGTTATTAGAACACAGACACCCCCCATATCATCACACTATGTTATTAGAACACAGACACCCCCCATATCATCACACTATGTTATTAGAACACAGACACCCCCCATATCATCACACTATGTTATTAGAACACAGACACCCCCCATATCATCACACTATGTTATTAGAACACAGACACCCCCCATATCATCACACTATGTTATTAGAACCAGACACCCCCCATATCATCACACTATGTTATTAGAACACAGACACCCCCCATATCATCACACTATGTTATTAGAACACAGACACCCCCCATATCATCACACTATGTTATTAGAACACAGACACCCCCCATATCATCACACTATGTTATTAGAACACAGACACCCCCCATATCATCACACTATGTTATTAGAACACAGACACCCCCCATATCATCACACTATGTTATTAGAACACAGACACCCCCCATATCATCACACTATGTTATTAGAACACAGACACCCCCCATATCATCACACTATGTTATTAGAACACAGACACCCCCCATATCATCACACTATGTTATTAGAACACAGACACCCCCCATATCATCACACTATGTTATTAGAACACAGACACCCCCCATATCATCACACTATGTTATTAGAACACAGACACCCCCCATATCATCACACTATGTTATTAGAACACAGACACCCCCCATATCATCACACTATGTTATTAGAACACAGACACCCCCCATATCATCACACTATGTTATTAGAACACAGACACCCCCCATATCATCACACTATGTTATTAGAACACAGACACCCCCCATATCATCACACTATGTTATTAGAACACAGACACCCCCCATATCATCACACTATGTTATTAGAACACAGACACCCCCCATATCATCACACTATGTTATTAGAACACAGACACCCCCCCATATCATCACACTATGTTATTAGAACACAGACACCCCCCATATCATCACACTATGTTATTAGAACACAGACACCCCCCATATCATCACACTATGTTATTAGAACACAGACACCCCCCATATCATCACACTATGTTATTAGAACACAGACACCCCCCATATCATCACACTATGTTATTAGAACAGACACCCCCCATATCATCACACTATGTTATTAGAACACAGACACCCCCCATATCATCACACTATGTTATTAGAACACAGACACCCCCCATATCATCACACTATGTTATTAGAACACAGACACCCCCCATATCATCACACTATGTTATTAGAACACAGACACCCCCCATATCATCACACTATGTTATTAGAACACAGACACCCCCCATATCATCACACTATGTTATTAGAACACAGACACCCCCCATATCATCACACTATGTTATTAGAACACAGACACCCCCCATATCATCACACTATGTTATTAGAACACAGACACCCCCCATATCATCACACTATGTTATTAGAACACAGACACCCCCCATATCATCACACTATGTTATTAGAACACAGACACCCCCCATATCATCACACTATGTTATTAGAACCAGACACCCCCCATATCATCACACTATGTTATTAGAACACAGACACCCCCCATATCATCACACTATGTTATTAGAACACAGACACCCCCCATATCATCACACTATGTTATTAGAACACAGACACCCCCCATATCATCACACTATGTTATTAGAACACAGACACCCCCCATATCATCACACTATGTTATTAGAACACAGACACCCCCCATATCATCACACTATGTTATTAGAACACAGACACCCCCCATATCATCACACTATGTTATTAGAACACAGACACCCCCCATATCATCACACTATGTTATTAGAACACAGACACCCCCCATATCATCACACTATGTTATTAGAACACAGACACCCCCCATATCATCACACTATGTTATTAGAACACAGACACCCCCCATATCATCACACTATGTTATTAGAACACAGACACCCCCCCATATCATCACACTATGTTATTAGAACACAGACACCCCCCATATCATCACACTATGTTATTAGAACACAGACACCCCCCATATCATCACACTATGTTATTAGAACACAGACACCCCCCATATCATCACACTATGTTATTAGAACACAGACACCCCCCATATCATCACACTATGTTATTAGAACACAGACACCCCCCATATCATCACACTATGTTATTAGAACACAGACACCCCCCATATCATCACACTATGTTATTAGAACACAGACACCCCCCATATCATCACACTATGTTATTAGAACACAGACACCCCCCATATCATCACACTATGTTATTAGAACACAGACACCCCCCATATCATCACACTATGTTATTAGAACACAGACACCCCCCATATCATCACACTATGTTATTAGAACACAGACACCCCCCATATCATCACACTATGTTATTAGAACACAGACACCCCCCATATCATCACACTATGTTATTAGAACACAGACACCCCCCATATCATCACACTATGTTATTAGAACACAGACACCCCCCATATCATCACACTATGTTATTAGAACACAGACACCCCCCATATCATCACACTATGTTATTAGAACACAGACACCCCCCATATCATCACACTATGTTATTAGAACACAGACACCCCCCATATCATCACACTATGTTATTAGAACACAGACACCCCCCATATCATCACACTATGTTATTAGAACACAGACACCCCCCATATCATCACACTATGTTATTAGAACACAGACACCCCCCATATCATCACACTATGTTATTAGAACACAGACACCCCCCATATCATCACACTATGTTATTAGAACACAGACACCCCCCATATCATCACACTATGTTATTAGAACACAGACACCCCCCATATCATCACACTATGTTATTAGAACACAGACACCCCCCATATCATCACACTATGTTATTAGAACACAGACACCCCCCATATCATCACACTATGTTATTAGAACACAGACACCCCCCATATCATCACACTATGTTATTAGAACACAGACACCCCCCATATCATCACACTATGTTATTAGAACACAGACACCCCCCATATCATCACACTATGTTATTAGAACACAGACACCCCCCATATCATCACACTATGTTATTAGAACACAGACACCCCCCATATCATCACACTATGTTATTAGAACACAGACACCCCCCATATCATCACACTATGTTATTAGAACACAGACACCCCCCATATCATCACACTATGTTATTAGAACACAGACACCCCCCATATCATCACACTATGTTATTAGAACACAGACACCCCCCATATCATCACACTATGTTATTAGAACACAGACACCCCCCATATCATCACACTATGTTATTAGAACACAGACACCCCCCATATCATCACACTATGTTATTAGAACACAGACACCCCCCATATCATCACACTATGTTATTAGAACACAGACACCCCCCATATCATCACACTATGTTATTAGAACACAGACACCCCCCATATCATCACACTATGTTATTAGAACACAGACACCCCCCATATCATCACACTATGTTATTAGAACACAGACACCCCCCATATCATCACACTATGTTATTAGAACACAGACACCCCCCATATCATCACACTATGTTATTAGAACACAGACACCCCCCATATCATCACACTATGTTATTAGAACACAGACACCCCCCATATCATCACACTATGTTATTAGAACACAGACACCCCCCATATCATCACACTATGTTATTAGAACACAGACACCCCCCATATCATCACACTATGTTATTAGAACACAGACACCCCCCATATCATCACACTATGTTATTAGAACACAGACACCCCCCATATCATCACACTATGTTATTAGAACACAGACACCCCCCATATCATCACACTATGTTATTAGAACACAGACACCCCCCATATCATCACACTATGTTATTAGAACACAGACACCCCCCATATCATCACACTATGTTATTAGAACACAGACACCCCCCATATCATCACACTATGTTATTAGAACACAGACACCCCCCATATCATCACACTATGTTATTAGAACACAGACACCCCCCATATCATCACACTATGTTATTAGAACACAGACACCCCCCATATCATCACACTATGTTATTAGAACACAGACACCCCCCATATCATCACACTATGTTATTAGAACACAGACACCCCCCATATCATCACACTATGTTATTAGAACACAGACACCCCCCATATCATCACACTATGTTATTAGAACACAGACACCCCCCATATCATCACACTATGTTATTAGAACACAGACACCCCCCATATCATCACACTATGTTATTAGAACACAGACACCCCCCATATCATCACACTATGTTATTAGAACACAGACACCCCCCATATCATCACACTATGTTATTAGAACACAGACACCCCCCATATCATCACACTATGTTATTAGAACACAGACACCCCCCATATCATCACACTATGTTATTAGAACACAGACACCCCCCATATCATCACACTATGTTATTAGAACACAGACACCCCCCATATCATCACACTATGTTATTAGAACACAGACACCCCCCATATCATCACACTATGTTATTAGAACACAGACACCCCCCATATCATCACACTATGTTATTAGAACACAGACACCCCCCATATCATCACACTATGTTATTAGAACACAGACACCCCCCATATCATCACACTATGTTATTAGAACACAGACACCCCCCATATCATCACACTATGTTATTAGAACACAGACACCCCCCATATCATCACACTATGTTATTAGAACACAGACACCCCCCATATCATCACACTATGTTATTAGAACACAGACACCCCCCATATCATCACACTATGTTATTAGAACACAGACACCCCCCATATCATCACACTATGTTATTAGAACACAGACACCCCCCATATCATCACACTATGTTATTAGAACACAGACACCCCCCATATCATCACACTATGTTATTAGAACACAGACACCCCCCATATCATCACACTATGTTATTAGAACACAGACACCCCCCATATCATCACACTATGTTATTAGAACACAGACACCCCCCATATCATCACACTATGTTATTAGAACACAGACACCCCCCATATCATCACACTATGTTATTAGAACACAGACACCCCCCATATCATCACACTATGTTATTAGAACACAGACACCCCCCATATCATCACACTATGTTATTAGAACACAGACACCCCCCATATCATCACACTATGTTATTAGAACACAGACACCCCCCATATCATCACACTATGTTATTAGAACACAGACACCCCCCATATCATCACACTATGTTATTAGAACACAGACACCCCCCATATCATCACACTATGTTATTAGAACACAGACACCCCCCATATCATCACACTATGTTATTAGAACACAGACACCCCCCATATCATCACACTATGTTATTAGAACACAGACACCCCCCATATCATCACACTATGTTATTAGAACACAGACACCCCCCATATCATCACACTATGTTATTAGAACACAGACACCCCCCATATCATCACACTATGTTATTAGAACACAGACACCCCCCATATCATCACACTATGTTATTAGAACACAGACACCCCCCATATCATCACACTATGTTATTAGAACACAGACACCCCCCATATCATCACACTATGTTATTAGAACACAGACACCCCCCATATCATCACACTATGTTATTAGAACACAGACACCCCCCATATCATCACACTATGTTATTAGAACACAGACACCCCCCATATCATCACACTATGTTATTAGAACACAGACACCCCCCATATCATCACACTATGTTATTAGAACACAGACACCCCCCATATCATCACACTATGTTATTAGAACACAGACACCCCCCATATCATCACACTATGTTATTAGAACACAGACACCCCCCATATCATCACACTATGTTATTAGAACACAGACACCCCCCATATCATCACACTATGTTATTAGAACACAGACACCCCCCATATCATCACACTATGTTATTAGAACACAGACACCCCCCATATCATCACACTATGTTATTAGAACACAGACACCCCCCATATCATCACACTATGTTATTAGAACACAGACACCCCCCATATCATCACACTATGTTATTAGAACACAGACACCCCCCATATCATCACACTATGTTATTAGAACACAGACACCCCCCATATCATCACACTATGTTATTAGAACACAGACACCCCCCATATCATCACACTATGTTATTAGAACACAGACACCCCCCATATCATCACACTATGTTATTAGAACACAGACACCCCCCATATCATCACACTATGTTATTAGAACACAGACACCCCCCATATCATCACACTATGTTATTAGAACAGACACCCCCCATATCATCACACTATGTTATTAGAACACAGACACCCCCCATATCATCACACTATGTTATTAGAACACAGACACCCCCCATATCATCACACTATGTTATTAGAACACAGACACCCCCCATATCATCACACTATGTTATTAGAACACAGACACCCCCCATATCATCACACTATGTTATTAGAACACAGACACCCCCCATATCATCACACTATGTTATTAGAACACAGACACCCCCCATATCATCACACTATGTTATTAGAACACAGACACCCCCCATATCATCACACTATGTTATTAGAACACAGACACCCCCCATATCATCACACTATGTTATTAGAACACAGACACCCCCCATATCATCACACTATGTTATTAGAACACAGACACCCCCCATATCATCACACTATGTTATTAGAACACAGACACCCCCCATATCATCACACTATGTTATTAGAACACAGACACCCCCCATATCATCACACTATGTTATTAGAACACAGACACCCCCCATATCATCACACTATGTTATTAGAACACAGACACCCCCCATATCATCACACTATGTTATTAGAACACAGACACCCCCCATATCATCACACTATGTTATTAGAACACAGACACCCCCCATATCATCACACTATGTTATTAGAACAGACACCCCCCATATCATCACACTATGTTATTAGAACACAGACACCCCCCATATCATCACACTATGTTATTAGAACACAGACACCCCCCATATCATCACACTATGTTATTAGAACAGACACCCCCCATATCATCACACTATGTTATTAGAACACAGACACCCCCCATATCATCACACTATGTTATTAGAACACAGACACCCCCCATATCATCACACTATGTTATTAGAACACAGACACCCCCCATATCATCACACTATGTTATTAGACACAGACACCCCCCATATCATCACACTATGTTATTAGAACACAGACACCCCCCATATCATCACACTATGTTATTAGAACACAGACACCCCCCATATCATCACACTATGTTATTAGAACAGACACCCCCCATATCATCACACTATGTTATTAGAACACAGACACCCCCCATATCATCACACTATGTTATTAGAACACAGACACCCCCCATATCATCACACTATGTTATTAGAACACAGACACCCCCCATATCATCACACTATGTTATTAGAACACAGACACCCCCCATATCATCACACTATGTTATTAGAACACAGACACCCCCCATATCATCACACTATGTTATTAGAACACAGACACCCCCCATATCATCACACTATGTTATTAGAACACAGACACCCCCCATATCATCACACTATGTTATTAGAACACAGACACCCCCCATATCATCACACTATGTTATTAGAACACAGACACCCCCCATATCATCACACTATGTTATTAGAACACAGACACCCCCCATATCATCACACTATGTTATTAGAACACAGACACCCCCCATATCATCACACTATGTTATTAGAACACAGACACCCCCCATATCATCACACTATGTTATTAGAACACAGACACCCCCCATATCATCACACTATGTTATTAGAACACAGACACCCCCCATATCATCACACTATGTTATTAGAACACAGACACCCCCCATATCATCACACTATGTTATTAGAACACAGACACCCCCCATATCATCACACTATGTTATTAGAACACAGACACCCCCCATATCATCACACTATGTTATTAGAACAGACACCCCCCATATCATCACACTATGTTATTAGAACACAGACACCCCCCATATCATCACACTATGTTATTAGAACACAGACACCCCCCATATCATCACACTATGTTATTAGAACACAGACACCCCCCATATCATCACACTATGTTATTAGAACACAGACACCCCCCCATATCATCACACTATGTTATTAGAACACAGACACCCCCCATATCATCACACTATGTTATTAGAACACAGACACCCCCCATATCATCACACTATGTTATTAGAACACAGACACCCCCCATATCATCACACTATGTTATTAGAACACAGACACCCCCATATCATCACACTATGTTATTAGAACACAGACACCCCCCCATATCATCACACTATGTTATTAGAACACAGACACCCCCCATATCATCACACTATGTTATTAGAACACAGACACCCCCCATATCATCACACTATGTTATTAGAACACAGACACCCCCCATATCATCACACTATGTTATTAGAACAGACACCCCCCATATCATCACACTATGTTATTAGAACACAGACACCCCCCATATCATCACACTATGTTATTAGAACACAGACACCCCCCATATCATCACACTATGTTATTAGAACACAGACACCCCCCATATCATCACACTATGTTATTAGAACACAGACACCCCCCATATCATCACACTATGTTATTAGAACACAGACACCCCCCATATCATCACACTATGTTATTAGAACACAGACACCCCCCATATCATCACACTATGTTATTAGAACAGACACCCCCCATATCATCACACTATGTTATTAGAACACAGACACCCCCCATATCATCACACTATGTTATTAGAACACAGACACCCCCCATATCATCACACTATGTTATTAGAACAGACACCCCCCATATCATCACACTATGTTATTAGAACACAGACACCCCCATATCATCACACTATGTTATTAGAACACAGACACCCCCCATATCATCACACTATGTTATTAGAACACAGACACCCCCCATATCATCACACTATGTTATTAGAACACAGACACCCCCCATATCATCACACTATGTTATTAGAACACAGACACCCCCCATATCATCACACTATGTTATTAGAACACAGACACCCCCCATATCATCACACTATGTTATTAGAACACAGACACCCCCCATATCATCACACTATGTTATTAGAACACAGACACCCCCCATATCATCACACTATGTTATTAGAACACAGACACCCCCCCATATCATCACACTATGTTATTAGAACAGACACCCCCCATATCATCACACTATGTTATTAGAACACAGACACCCCCCATATCATCACACTATGTTATTAGAACACAGACACCCCCCATATCATCACACTATGTTATTAGAACACAGACACCCCCCATATCATCACACTATGTTATTAGAACACAGACACCCCCCATATCATCACACTATGTTATTAGAACACAGACACCCCCCATATCATCACACTATGTTATTAGAACACAGACACCCCCCCATATCATCACACTATGTTATTAGAACACAGACACCCCCCATATCATCACACTATGTTATTAGAACACAGACACCCCCCATATCATCACACTATGTTATTAGAACACAGACACCCCCCCATATCATCACACTATGTTATTAGAACACAGACACCCCCCATATCATCACACTATGTTATTAGAACACAGACACCCCCCATATCATCACACTATGTTATTAGAACACAGACACCCCCCATATCATCACACTATGTTATTAGAACACAGACACCCCCCATATCATCACACTATGTTATTAGAACACAGACACCCCCCATATCATCACACTATGTTATTAGAACACAGACACCCCCCATATCATCACACTATGTTATTAGAACACAGACACCTCCCATATCATCACACTATGTTATTAGAACACAGACACCCCCCATATCATCACACTATGTTATTAGAACAGAGACACCCCCCATATCATCACACTATGTTATTAGAACACAGACACCCCCCATATCATCACACTATGTTATTAGAACACAGACACCCCCCATATCATCACACTATGTTATTAGAACACAGACACCCCCCATATCATCACACTATGTTATTAGAACACAGACACCCCCCATATCATCACACTATGTTATTAGAACACAGACACCCCCCATATCATCACACTATGTTATTAGAACAGACACCCCCCATATCATCACACTATGTTATTAGAACACAGACACCCCCCATATCATCACACTATGTTATTAGAACACAGACACCCCCCATATCATCACACTATGTTATTAGAACACAGACACCCCCCATATCATCACACTATGTTATTAGAACAGACACCCCCCCATATCATCACACTATGTTATTAGAACACAGACACCCCCCATATCATCACACTATGTTATTAGAACACAGACACCCCCCATATCATCACACTATGTTATTAGAACACAGACACCCCCCATATCATCACACTATGTTATTAGAACAGAGACACCCCCCATATCATCACACTATGTTATTAGAACACAGACACCCCCCATATCATCACACTATGTTATTAGACACAGACACCCCCCATATCATCACACTATGTTATTAGAACACAGACACCCCCCATATCATCACACTATGTTATTAGAACACAGACACCCCCCATATCATCACACTATGTTATTAGAACAGACACCCCCCCCATATCATCACACTATGTTATTAGAACAGAGACACCCCCCATATCATCACACTATGTTATTAGAACACAGACACCCCCCATATCATCACACTATGTTATTAGAACACAGACACCCCCCATATCATCACACTATGTTATTAGAACACAGACACCCCCCATATCATCACACTATGTTATTAGAACACAGACACCCCCCATATCATCACACTATGTTATTAGAACACAGACACCCCCCATATCATCACACTATGTTATTAGAACAGAGACACCCCCCATATCATCACACTATGTTATTAGAACACAGACACCCCCCATATCATCACACTATGTTATTAGAACACAGACACCCCCCATATCATCACACTATGTTATTAGAACACAGACACCCCCCATATCATCACACTATGTTATTAGAACACAGACACCCCCCATATCATCACACTATGTTATTAGAACACAGACACCCCCCATATCATCACACTATGTTATTAGAACACAGACACCCCCCATATCATCACACTATGTTATTAGAACACAGACACCCCCCATATCATCACACTATGTTATTAGAACACAGACACCCCCCATATCATCACACTATGTTATTAGAACACAGACACCCCCCATATCATCACACTATGTTATTAGAACACAGACACCCCCCATATCATCACACTATGTTATTAGAACACAGACACCCCCCATATCATCACACTATGTTATTAGAACACAGACACCCCCCATATCATCACACTATGTTATTAGAACACAGACACCCCCCATATCATCACACTATGTTATTAGAACACAGACACCCCCCATATCATCACACTATGTTATTAGAACACAGACACCCCCCATATCATCACACTATGTTATTAGAACACAGACACCCCCCATATCATCACACTATGTTATTAGAACACAGACACCCCCCATATCATCACACTATGTTATTAGAACACAGACACCCCCCATATCATCACACTATGTTATTAGAACAGACACCCCCCATATCATCACACTATGTTATTAGAACACAGACACCCCCCATATCATCACACTATGTTATTAGAACACAGACACCCCCCATATCATCACACTATGTTATTAGAACACAGACACCCCCCATATCATCACACTATGTTATTAGAACACAGACACCCCCCATATCATCACACTATGTTATTAGAACACAGACACCCCCCATATCATCACACTATGTTATTAGAACAGACACCCCCATATCATCACACTATGTTATTAGAACAGACACCCCCCATATCATCACACTATGTTATTAGAACACAGACACCCCCCATATCATCACACTATGTTATTAGAACACAGACACCCCCCATATCATCACACTATGTTATTAGAACACAGACACCCCCCATATCATCACACTATGTTATTAGAACACAGACACCCCCCATATCATCACACTATGTTATTAGAACACAGACACCCCCCATATCATCACACTATGTTATTAGAACACAGACACCCCCCATATCATCACACTATGTTATTAGAACACAGACACCCCCCATATCATCACACTATGTTATTAGAACACAGACACCCCCCATATCATCACACTATGTTATTAGAACACAGACACCCCCCATATCATCACACTATGTTATTAGAACACAGACACCCCCCATATCATCACACTATGTTATTAGAACACAGACACCCCCCATATCATCACACTATGTTATTAGAACACAGACACCCCCCATATCATCACACTATGTTATTAGAACACAGACACCCCCCATATCATCACACTATGTTATTAGAACACAGACACCCCCCATATCATCACACTATGTTATTAGAACACAGACACCCCCCATATCATCACACTATGTTATTAGAACACAGACACCCCCCATATCATCACACTATGTTATTAGAACACAGACACCCCCCATATCATCACACTATGTTATTAGAACACAGACACCCCCCATATCATCACACTATGTTATTAGAACACAGACACCCCCCATATCATCACACTATGTTATTAGAACACAGACACCCCCCATATCATCACACTATGTTATTAGAACACAGACACCCCCCATATCATCACACTATGTTATTAGAACACAGACACCCCCCCATATCATCACACTATGTTATTAGAACACAGACACCCCCCATATCATCACACTATGTTATTAGAACACAGACACCCCCCATATCATCACACTATGTTATTAGAACACAGACACCCCCCATATCATCACACTATGTTATTAGAACACAGACACCCCCCATATCATCACACTATGTTATTAGAACACAGACACCCCCCATATCATCACACTATGTTATTAGAACACAGACACCCCCCATATCATCACACTATGTTATTAGAACACAGACACCCCCCATATCATCACACTATGTTATTAGAACACAGACACCCCCCATATCATCACACTATGTTATTAGAACAGACACCCCCCATATCATCACACTATGTTATTAGAACACAGACACCCCCCATATCATCACACTATGTTATTAGAACACAGACACCCCCCATATCATCACACTATGTTATTAGAACACAGACACCCCCCATATCATCACACTATGTTATTAGAACACAGACACCCCCCATATCATCACACTATGTTATTAGAACACAGACACCCCCCATATCATCACACTATGTTATTAGAACACAGACACCCCCCATATCATCACACTATGTTATTAGAACAGACACCCCCCATATCATCACACTATGTTATTAGAACACAGACACCCCCCATATCATCACACTATGTTATTAGAACACAGACACCCCCCATATCATCACACTATGTTATTAGAACACAGACACCCCCCATATCATCACACTATGTTATTAGAACACAGACACCCCCCATATCATCACACTATGTTATTAGAACACAGACACCCCCCATATCATCACACTATGTTATTAGAACACAGACACCCCCCATATCATCACACTATGTTATTAGAACACAGACACCCCCCATATCATCACACTATGTTATTAGAACACAGACACCCCCCATATCATCACACTATGTTATTAGAACACAGACACCCCCCATATCATCACACTATGTTATTAGAACACAGACACCCCCCATATCATCACACTATGTTATTAGAACACAGACACCCCCCATATCATCACACTATGTTATTAGAACACAGACACCCCCCATATCATCACACTATGTTATTAGAACACAGACACCCCCCCATATCATCACACTATGTTATTAGAACAGACACCCCCCATATCATCACACTATGTTATTAGAACACAGACACCCCCCATATCATCACACTATGTTATTAGAACACAGACACCCCCCATATCATCACACTATGTTATTAGAACACAGACACCCCCCATATCATCACACTATGTTATTAGAACACAGACACCCCCCATATCATCACACTATGTTATTAGACACAGACACCCCCCATATCATCACACTATGTTATTAGAACACAGACACCCCCCATATCATCACACTATGTTATTAGAACACAGACACCCCCCATATCATCACACTATGTTATTAGAACACAGACACCCCCCATATCATCACACTATGTTATTAGAACACAGACACCCCCCATATCATCACACTATGTTATTAGAACACAGACACCCCCCATATCATCACACTATGTTATTAGAACACAGACACCCCCCATATCATCACACTATGTTATTAGAACACAGACACCCCCCATATCATCACACTATGTTATTAGAACACAGACACCCCCCATATCATCACACTATGTTATTAGAACACAGACACCCCCCATATCATCACACTATGTTATTAGAACACAGACACCCCCCATATCATCACACTATGTTATTAGAACACAGACACCCCCCATATCATCACACTATGTTATTAGAACACAGACACCCCCCATATCATCACACTATGTTATTAGAACACAGACACCCCCCATATCATCACACTATGTTATTAGAACACAGACACCCCCCATATCATCACACTATGTTATTAGAACACAGACACCCCCCATATCATCACACTATGTTATTAGAACCAGACACCCCCCATATCATCACACTATGTTATTAGAACACAGACACCCCCCATATCATCACACTATGTTATTAGAACACAGACACCCCCCATATCATCACACTATGTTATTAGAACACAGACACCCCCCATATCATCACACTATGTTATTAGAACACAGACACCCCCCATATCATCACACTATGTTATTAGAACACAGACACCCCCCATATCATCACACTATGTTATTAGAACACAGACACCCCCCATATCATCACACTATGTTATTAGAACACAGACACCCCCCATATCATCACACTATGTTATTAGAACACAGACACCCCCCATATCATCACACTATGTTATTAGAACACAGACACCCCCCATATCATCACACTATGTTATTAGAACACAGACACCCCCCATATCATCACACTATGTTATTAGAACACAGACACCCCCCATATCATCACACTATGTTATTAGAACACAGACACCCCCCATATCATCACACTATGTTATTAGAACACAGACACCCCCCATATCATCACACTATGTTATTAGAACACAGACACCCCCCATATCATCACACTATGTTATTAGAACACAGACACCCCCCATATCATCACACTATGTTATTAGAACACAGACACCCCCCATATCATCACACTATGTTATTAGAACACAGACACCCCCCATATCATCACACTATGTTATTAGAACACAGACACCCCCCATATCATCACACTATGTTATTAGAACACAGACACCCCCCATATCATCACACTATGTTATTAGAACACAGACACCCCCCATATCATCACACTATGTTATTAGAACACAGACACCCCCCATATCATCACACTATGTTATTAGAACACAGACACCCCCCATATCATCACACTATGTTATTAGAACAGACACCCCCCATATCATCACACTATGTTATTAGAACACAGACACCCCCCATATCATCACACTATGTTATTAGAACACAGACACCCCCCATATCATCACACTATGTTATTAGAACACAGACACCCCCCATATCATCACACTATGTTATTAGAACACAGACACCCCCCATATCATCACACTATGTTATTAGAACACAGACACCCCCCATATCATCACACTAT
The DNA here is from genome assembly GCF_965601325.2 of Salmo salar. Classification (NCBI taxonomy): domain Eukaryota; kingdom Metazoa; phylum Chordata; class Actinopteri; order Salmoniformes; family Salmonidae; genus Salmo; species Salmo salar. The sequence continues at coordinate 7,631,164 of NC_138292.1, forward strand.
GTTATTAGAACACAGACACCCCCCATATCATCACACTATGTTATTAGAACACAGACACCCCCCATATCATCACACTATGTTATTAGAACACAGACACCCCCCATATCATCACACTATGTTATTAGAACACAGACACCCCCCATATCATCACACTATGTTATTAGAACACAGACACCCCCCATATCATCACACTATGTTATTAGAACACAGACACCCCCCATATCATCACACTATGTTATTAGAACACAGACACCCCCCATATCATCACACTATGTTATTAGAACACAGACACCCCCCATATCATCACACTATGTTATTAGAACACAGACACCCCCCATATCATCACACTATGTTATTAGAACAGACACCCCCCATATCATCACACTATGTTATTAGAACACAGACACCCCCCATATCATCACACTATGTTATTAGAACACAGACACCCCCCATATCATCACACTATGTTATTAGAACACAGACACCCCCCATATCATCACACTATGTTATTAGAACACAGACACCCCCCATATCATCACACTATGTTATTAGAACACAGACACCCCCCATATCATCACACTATGTTATTAGAACACAGACACCCCCCATATCATCACACTATGTTATTAGAACACAGACACCCCCCATATCATCACACTATGTTATTAGAACACAGACACCCCCCATATCATCACACTATGTTATTAGAACACAGACACCCCCCATATCATCACACTATGTTATTAGAACACAGACACCCCCCATATCATCACACTATGTTATTAGAACACAGACACCCCCCATATCATCACACTATGTTATTAGAACACAGACACCCCCCATATCATCACACTATGTTATTAGAACACAGACACCCCCCATATCATCACACTATGTTATTAGAACACAGACACCCCCCATATCATCACACTATGTTATTAGAACACAGACACCCCCCATATCATCACACTATGTTATTAGAACACAGACACCCCCCATATCATCACACTATGTTATTAGAACACAGACACCCCCCATATCATCACACTATGTTATTAGAACACAGACACCCCCCATATCATCACACTATGTTATTAGAACACAGACACCCCCCATATCATCACACTATGTTATTAGAACACAGACACCCCCCATATCATCACACTATGTTATTAGAACACAGACACCCCCCATATCATCACACTATGTTATTAGAACCAGACACCCCCCATATCATCACACTATGTTATTAGAACACAGACACCCCCCATATCATCACACTATGTTATTAGAACACAGACACCCCCCATATCATCACACTATGTTATTAGAACACAGACACCCCCCATATCATCACACTATGTTATTAGAACACAGACACCCCCCATATCATCACACTATGTTATTAGAACACAGACACCCCCCATATCATCACACTATGTTATTAGAACACAGACACCCCCCATATCATCACACTATGTTATTAGAACACAGACACCCCCCATATCATCACACTATGTTATTAGAACAGACACCCCCCATATCATCACACTATGTTATTAGAACACAGACACCCCCATATCATCACACTATGTTATTAGAACACAGACACCCCCATATCATCACACTATGTTATTAGAACAGACACCCCCCATATCATCACACTATGTTATTAGAACACAGACACCCCCCATATCATCACACTATGTTATTAGAACACAGACACCCCCCATATCATCACACTATGTTATTAGAACACAGACACCCCCCATATCATCACACTATGTTATTAGAACAGACACCCCCCATATCATCACACTATGTTATTAGAACACAGACACCCCCCATATCATCACACTATGTTATTAGAACACAGACACCCCCCATATCATCACACTATGTTATTAGAACAGACACCCCCCATATCATCACACTATGTTATTAGAACACAGACACCCCCCATATCATCACACTATGTTATTAGAACACAGACACCCCCCATATCATCACACTATGTTATTAGAACACAGACACCCCCCATATCATCACACTATGTTATTAGAACACAGACACCCCCCATATCATCACACTATGTTATTAGAACACAGACACCCCCCATATCATCACACTATGTTATTAGAACACAGACACCCCCCATATCATCACACTATGTTATTAGAACACAGACACCCCCCATATCATCACACTATGTTATTAGAACACAGACACCCCCCATATCATCACACTATGTTATTAGAACACAGACACCCCCCATATCATCACACTATGTTATTAGAACACAGACACCCCCCATATCATCACACTATGTTATTAGAACACAGACACCCCCCATATCATCACACTATGTTATTAGAACACAGACACCCCCCATATCATCACACTATGTTATTAGAACAGACACCCCCCCATATCATCACACTATGTTATTAGAACACAGACACCCCCCATATCATCACACTATGTTATTAGAACAGACACCCCCCATATCATCACACTATGTTATTAGAACACAGACACCCCCCATATCATCACACTATGTTATTAGAACACAGACACCCCCCATATCATCACACTATGTTATTAGAACACAGACACCCCCCATATCATCACACTATGTTATTAGAACACAGACACCCCCCATATCATCACACTATGTTATTAGAACACAGACACCCCCCATATCATCACACTATGTTATTAGAACACAGACACCCCCCATATCATCACACTATGTTATTAGAACAGACACCCCCCATATCATCACACTATGTTATTAGAACACAGACACCCCCCATATCATCACACTATGTTATTAGAACACAGACACCCCCCATATCATCACACTATGTTATTAGAACACAGACACCCCCCATATCATCACACTATGTTATTAGAACACAGACACCCCCCATATCATCACACTATGTTATTAGAACACAGACACCCCCCATATCATCACACTATGTTATTAGAACACAGACACCCCCCATATCATCACACTATGTTATTAGAACACAGACACCCCCCATATCATCACACTATGTTATTAGAACAGACACCCCCCCATATCATCACACTATGTTATTAGAACACAGACACCCCCCATATCATCACACTATGTTATTAGACACAGACACCCCCCATATCATCACACTATGTTATTAGAACACAGACACCCCCCATATCATCACACTATGTTATTAGAACACAGACACCCCCCATATCATCACACTTGTTATTAGACACAGACACCCCCCATATCATCACACTATGTTATTAGAACACAGACACCCCCCATATCATCACACTATGTTATTAGAACACAGACACCCCCCATATCATCACACTATGTTATTAGAACACAGACACCCCCCATATCATCACACTATGTTATTAGAACAGACACCCCCCATATCATCACACTATGTTATTAGAACACAGACACCCCCCATATCATCACACTATGTTATTAGAACACAGACACCCCCCATATCATCACACTATGTTATTAGAACACAGACACCCCCCATATCATCACACTATGTTATTAGAACACAGACACCCCCCATATCATCACACTATGTTATTAGAACACAGACACCCCCCATATCATCACACTATGTTATTAGAACACAGACACCCCCCATATCATCACACTATGTTATTAGAACACAGACACCCCCCATATCATCACACTATGTTATTAGAACACAGACACCCCCATATCATCACACTATGTTATTAGAACACAGACACCCCCCATATCATCACACTATGTTATTAGAACACAGACACCCCCCATATCATCACACTATGTTATTAGAACACAGACACCCCCCATATCATCACACTATGTTATTAGAACACAGACACCCCCCATATCATCACACTATGTTATTAGAACACAGACACCCCCCATATCATCACACTATGTTATTAGAACACAGACACCCCCCATATCATCACACTATGTTATTAGAACAGACACCCCCCATATCATCACACTATGTTATTAGAACACAGACACCCCCCATATCATCACACTATGTTATTAGAACACAGACACCCCCCATATCATCACACTATGTTATTAGAACACAGACACCCCCCATATCATCACACTATGTTATTAGAACACAGACACCCCCCATATCATCACACTATGTTATTAGAACAGAGACACCCCCCATATCATCACACTATGTTATTAGAACACAGACACCCCCCATATCATCACACTATGTTATTAGAACACAGACACCCCCCATATCATCACACTATGTTATTAGAACACAGACACCCCCCATATCATCACACTATGTTATTAGAACACAGACACCCCCCATATCATCACACTATGTTATTAGAACAGACACCCCCCATATCATCACACTATGTTATTAGAACACAGACACCCCCCCATATCATCACACTATGTTATTAGAACACAGACACCCCCCATATCATCACACTATGTTATTAGAACACAGACACCCCCCATATCATCACACTATGTTATTAGAACAGACACCCCCCATATCATCACACTATGTTATTAGAACACAGACACCTCCCATATCATCACACTATGTTATTAGAACACAGACACCCCCCATATCATCACACTATGTTATTAGAACACAGACACCCCCCATATCATCACACTATGTTATTAGAACACAGACACCCCCCATATCATCACACTGTTATTAGAACAGACACCCCCCCCATATCATCACACTATGTTATTAGAACACAGACACCCCCCATATCATCACACTATGTTATTAGAACACAGACACCCCCCATATCATCACACTATGTTATTAGAACACAGACACCCCCCATATCATCACACTATGTTATTAGAACACAGACACCCCCCATATCATCACACTATGTTATTAGAACACAGACACCCCCCATATCATCACACTATGTTATTAGAACACAGACACCCCCCATATCATCACACTATGTTATTAGAACACAGACACCCCCCATATCATCACACTATGTTATTAGAACAGAGACACCCCCCATATCATCACACTATGTTATTAGAACACAGACACCCCCATATCATCACACTATGTTATTAGAACACAGACACCCCCCATATCATCACACTATGTTATTAGAACACAGACACCTCCCATATCATCACACTATGTTATTAGAACACAGACACCCCCCATATCATCACACTATGTTATTAGAACACAGACACCCCCCATATCATCACACTATGTTATTAGAACACAGACACCTCCCATATCATCACACTATGTTATTAGAACACAGACACCCCCCATATCATCACACTATGTTATTAGAACACAGACACCCCCCATATCATCACACTATGTTATTAGAACACAGACACCCCCCATATCATCACACTATGTTATTAGAAACAGACACCCCCCATATCATCACACTATGTTATTAGAACACAGACACCCCCCATATCATCACACTATGTTATTAGAACAGACACCCCCCATATCATCACACTATGTTATTAGAACACAGACACCCCCCATATCATCACACTATGTTATTAGAACACAGACACCCCCCATATCATCACACTATGTTATTAGAACACAGACACCCCCCATATCATCACACTATGTTATTAGAACAGACACCCCCCCATATCATCACACTATGTTATTAGAACACAGACACCCCCCATATCATCACACTATGTTATTAGAACACAGACACCTCCCATATCATCACACTATGTTATTAGAACAGAGACACCCCCATATCATCACACTATGTTATTAGAACAGAGACACCCCCCCATATCATCACACTATGTTATTAGAACAGAGACACCCCCCCATATCATCACACTATGTTATTAGAACACAGACACCTCCCATATCATCACACTATGTTATTAGAACACAGACACCTCCCATATCATCACACTATGTTATTAGAACAGAGACACCCCCCATATCATCACACTATGTTATTAGAACACAGACACCCCCATATCATCACACTATGTTATTAGAACACAGACACCCCCCATATCATCACACTATGTTATTAGAACACAGACACCCCCCATATCATCACACTATGTTATTAGAACACAGACACCCCCATATCATCACACTATGTTATTAGAACAGAGACACCCCCATATCATCACACTATGTTATTAGAACACAGACACCCCCCATATCATCACACTATGTTATTAGAACACAGACACCTCCCATATCATCACACTATGTTATTAGAACACAGACACCCCCCATATCATCACACTATGTTATTAGAACACAGACACCCCCCATATCATCACACTATGTTATTAGAACACAGACACCCCCCATATCATCACACTATGTTATTAGAACACAGACACCCCCCATATCATCACACTATGTTATTAGAACACAGACACCCCCATATCATCACACTATGTTATTAGAACACAGACACCCCCCATATCATCACACTATGTTATTAGAACACAGACACCCCCCATATCATCACACTATGTTATTAGAACAGACACCCCCCCATATCATCACACTATGTTATTAGAACACAGACACCCCCCATATCATCACACTATGTTATTAGAACAGACACCCCCCATATCATCACACTATGTTATTAGAACACAGACACCTCCCATATCATCACACTATGTTATTAGAACACAGACACCCCCCATATCATCACACTTGTTATTAGAACAGACACCCCCCATATCATCACACTATGTTATTAGAACACAGACACCCCCATATCATCACACTATGTTATTAGAACACAGACACCCCCCATATCATCACACTATGTTATTAGAACACAGACACCCCCCCATATCATCACACTATGTTATTAGAACAGACACCCCCCATATCATCACACTATGTTATTAGAACACAGACACCCCCCATATCATCACACTATGTTATTAGAACACAGACACCCCCCATATCATCACACTATGTTATTAGAACAGACACCCCCCATATCATCACACTATGTTATTAGAACAGACACCCCCCATATCATCACACTATGTTATTAGAACACAGACACCCCCCATATCATCACACTATGTTATTAGAACACAGACACCCCCCATATCATCACACTATGTTATTAGAACACAGACACCCCCCATATCATCACACTATGTTATTAGAACACAGACACCCCCATATCATCACACTATGTTATTAGAACAGAGACACCCCCATATCATCACACTATGTTATTAGAACACAGACACCCCCCATATCATCACACTATGTTATTAGAACACAGACACCTCCCATATCATCACACTATGTTATTAGAACAGAGACACCCCCATATCATCACACTGTTATTAGAACAGACACCCCCCATATCATCACACTATGTTATTAGAACACAGACACCTCCCATATCATCATACTATGTTATTAGAACACAGACACCCCCCCATATCATCACACTATGTTATTAGAACAGAGACACCCCCCATATCATCACACTATGTTATTAGAACACAGACATCCCCCATATCATCACACTATGTTATTAGAACACAGACACCTCCCATATCATCACACTATGTTATTAGAACACAGACACCCCCCCATATCATCACACTATGTTATTAGAACAGACACCCCCCATATCATCACACTATGTTATTAGAACACAGACACCCCCCATATCATCACACTATGTTATTAGAACACAGACACCTCCCCATATTATCACACTATGTTATTAGAACACAGACACCCCCCATATCATCACACTATGTTATTAGAACAGAGACACCCCCCATATCATCACACTATGTTATTAGAACAGAGACACCCCCCATATCATCACACTATGTTATTAGAACACAGACACCCCCCCATATCATCACACTATGTTATTAGAACACAGACACCCCCATATCATCACACTATGTTATTAGAACACAGACACCCCCCATATCATCACACTATGTTATTAGAACAGACACCCCCCATATCATCACACTATGTTATTAGAACACAGACACCCCCCATATCATCACACTATGTTATTAGAACACAGACACCCCCCATATCATCACACTATGTTATTAGAACAGACACCCCCCATATCATCACACTATGTTATTAGAACACAGACACCCCCCCCATATCATCACACTATGTTATTAGAACACAGACACCCCCCATATCATCACACTATGTTATTAGAACACAGACACCCCCCATATCATCACACTATGTTATTAGAACACAGACACCCCCCATATCATCACACTATGTTATTAGAACAGACACCCCCATATCATCACACTATGTTATTAGAACACAGACACCTCCCATATCATCACACTATGTTATTAGAACACAGACACCCCCCATATCATCACACTATGTTATTAGAACACAGACACCCCCCATATCATCACACTATGTTATTAGAACACAGACACCCCCCATATCATCACACTGTTATTAGAACAGACACCCCCCCATATCATCACACTATGTTATTAGAACACAGACACCCCCCATATCATCACACTATGTTATTAGAACACAGACACCCCCCATATCATCACACTATGTTATTAGAACACAGACACCCCCCATATCATCACACTATGTTATTAGAACACAGACACCCCCCATATCATCACACTATGTTATTAGAACACAGACACCTCCCATATCATCACACTATGTTATTAGAACACAGACACCCCCCATATCATCACACTATGTTATTAGAACACAGACACCCCCCATATCATCACACTATGTTATTAGAACAGAGACACCCCCCATATCATCACACTATGTTATTAGAACACAGACACCCCCATATCATCACACTATGTTATTAGAACACAGACACCCCCCATATCATCACACTATGTTATTAGAACACAGACACCCCCCATATCATCACACTATGTTATTAGAACACAGACACCCCCCATATCATCACACTATGTTATTAGAACACAGACACCCCCCATATCATCACACTATGTTATTAGAACACAGACACCTCCCATATCATCACACTATGTTATTAGAACACAGACACCCCCCATATCATCACACTATGTTATTAGAACACAGACACCCCCCATATCATCACACTATGTTATTAGAACACAGACACCCCCATATCATCACACTATGTTATTAGAACAGACACCCCCCATATCATCACACTATATTATTAGAACACAGACACCCCCCATATCATCACACTATGTTATTAGAACAGACACCCCCCATATCATCACACTATGTTATTAGAACACAGACACCCCCCATATCATCACACTATGTTATTAGAACACAGACACCCCCCATATCATCACACTATGTTATTAGAACACAGACACCCCCCATATCATCACACTATGTTATTAGAACAGACACCCCCCCCATATCATCACACTATGTTATTAGAACACAGACACCCCCCATATCATCACACTATGTTATTAGAACACAAACACCTCCCATATCATCACACTATGTTATTAGAACAGAGACACCCCCATATCATCACACTATGTTATTAGAACAGAGACACCCCCCCATATCATCACACTATGTTATTAGAACAGAGACACCCCCCCATATCATCACACTATGTTATTAGAACACAGACACCTCCCATATCATCACACTATGTTATTAGAACACAAACACCTCCCATATCATCACACTATGTTATTAGAACAGAGACACCCCCATATCATCACACTATGTTATTAGAACACAGACACCCCCATATCATCACACTATGTTATTAGAACACAGACACCCCCCATATCATCACACTATGTTATTAGAACACAGACACCCCCCATATCATCACACTATGTTATTAGAACACAGACACCCCCATATCATCACACTATGTTATTAGAACAGAGACACCCCCATATCATCACACTATGTTATTAGAACACAGACACCCCCCATATCATCACACTATGTTATTAGAACACAGACACCTCCCATATCATCACACTATGTTATTAGAACACAGACACCCCCCATATCATCACACTATGTTATTAGAACACAGACACCCCCCATATTATCACACTATGTTATTAGAACACAGACACCCCCCATATCATCACACTATGTTATTAGAACACAGACACCTCCCATATCATCACACTATGTTATTAGAACACAGACACCCCCCATATCATCACACTATGTTATTAGAACACAGACATTCCCCCTCCTCCTCCCTCCCTGCCGACCTAAATGTGTTGGTTATGTATTATTAAGTGCAGTCATCTGTTGAGATGGTGGGGTTGGTCGGTGGTTGTTTGTCAGGGTCTAACACTAGCCACATGTCTAATGAAAGGTAAGTGTTCTACCCATCCAATTAGTCCACAGTTAGGGTCACCACTCTGTGCTTTCGCATCTGTGCTCCTCACTCAGCCCATGGCTGACTGCTGACTACCCAGCAGGGAGTGAAAGGGGAGGATGAGGGTGATTGGGGGACAGGGGGTGGGGACTGTCACATTAAATTAGTTGGCTGTCACATTATGTCTTGTGTTGCAATATCCTGATTTCCAGACCAATAAGGTGCATCCACCAATTTGTAAGTCGCTCTGGATAAGAGCGTCTGCTAAATGACGTAAATGTAAATGTAAATGTAACAAATTTTGTATTGGAGGGGTTTTCCACTTTTTTTGTGTGTGTGATGTGTGCGACATTTGTTTGAGGATCATAGTAATGACAGACACCCTGTACATAGAAAAGTGAATCCCTTGTTTATGGAATAGATATAAGATATACTGTATAAGATATACAGCTGCAAAACAGACAAACATTGAGCACATCTTAAGTATAAGATAAAGTGTTGACTTCTATAGTAAGAGCCCCTGTCTTTACCATGTGAGACAGGGACAGCTGGACAGGGGGACAGGGGGACAGGGGGACAGGGAGACAGGGGGACAGAGGGACAGAGGGACAGTGGGAGGCCTCACGCCCAGTGATTTATCAGTGATTCTCATGACTTGGGCAAGAGCAGAGCCAGTCAGTCTTTATATAACAAGCAGCTGGGGGAGGGGGCACTTTCCCATGTTGTCAGGGTCAAGGGTCAACTCTCTAAGTACTGTAGCAGTTGTTTTTCATCACAAGAATCTCGGCCTACTGTTGCAGATCTGAGAGGAGCATTAAAGGGAAGTACACACGTCTCTACTCTCACGACAAGCCCTCTCCTCCTCCGACTGCACTCCATAACTGGGGCTCTGCTCTCCTCCACTCCTTAACTGGGGCTCTGCTCTCCTCCACTCCATAACTGGGGCTCTGCTCTCCCCCACTCCATAACTGGGGCTCTGCTCTCCTCCACTCCATAACTGGGGCTCTGCTCTCCTCCACTCCATAACTGGGGCTCTGCTCTCCTCCACTCCATAACTGGGGCTCTGCTCTCCTCCACTCCATAACTGGGGCTCTGCTCTCCTCCACTCCATAACTGGGGCTCTGCTCTCCTCCACTGGGGCTCTGCTCTCCTCCACTCCATAACTGGGGCTCTGCTCTCCTCCACTCCATAACTGGGGCTCTGCTCTCCTCCACTCCATAACTGGGGCTCTGCTCTCCTCCACTCCATAACTGGGGCCTGCTCTCCTCCACTCCATAACTGGGGCCTGCTCTCCTCCACTCCATAACTGGGGCTCTGCTCTCCTCCACTCCATAACTGGGGCCCTGCTCTCCTCCACTCCATAACTGGGGCCCTGCTCTCCTCCACTCCATAACTGGGGCCCTGCTCTCCTCCACTCCATAACTGGGCCCTGCTCTCCTCCACTCCATAACTGGGGCCCTGCTCTCCGCCACTCCATAACTGGGGCCCTGCTCTCCTCCACTCCATAACTGGGGCCCTGCTCTCCTCCACTCCATAACTGGGGCCCTGCTCTCCTCCACTTCATGAATGGGGCTCTGCACTGCTCTGCTCTCTGTGTTTGCATCCAAAATGGAACCTTGTGAGTGCAGTGTCCCATGTGCAGCTTGCAGCACCTCCCAGCGTTATGGACACAGAACAAGCAGTGTCTCAGTGAGAGGAGCAGCCCCCCCCCCCCCCTACACACACACACACACACACACACACACACACACACACACACACACACACACACACACACACACACACACACACACACACACACACACACACACACACACACACACACACACACACACACACGAGCATCTTGTCCCCCTTCATGCAGCAGCCGCCCGTCTTGGAGGCTGTGAGGAGAGGGCAGGTCCCAAGGCCGTGTGAGCCTGACAACAGATGGCTGAGACTGGGGAGCACGGACCATAACACATGCCCCCTGCTGGAGCTCAGAGCTGGCAACAACATCTCAAGGACATTCTCCATGCCTGTGAGAGAAAGTGGGCTTGTTCGACTTTACAGCTGACATGATGCATTTAGGGTAACTGACTGTGATCTTCATATAATAATGAGTTATTTAGGATGCAAAGTGATCTGTAGATCAGGCCAAGGCCATGTGTATATTCCACAATTGGCAGCACTCCATGCCCAGATATGGGCAACATGGCTCTTCCTATAAATAGTTGTGGTTAAATCATACTGCAATCTTTGCTTTCATACCAACTCAAATCAATCACAACGTTGTCATTTATAAAGAGGGTGCTTGTTGCACCCTCGACAACTACTATGATTATTATTATTTGACCATGCTGGTCATTTATGAACATTTTAACATTTTAACATCTTGACCATGTTCTGTTATAATATCCACCCTGCACAGCCAGAAGAGGACTGGCCACCCCTCATAGCCTGGTTCCTCTCTAGGTTTCTTCCTAGGTTCTGGCCTTTCTAGGGAGTTTTTCCTAGGGAGTTTTTCCTAGCCACCGTGCTTCTTTCACATGCTTTGCTTGCTGTTTGGGGTTTTAGGCTGGGTTTCTGTACAGCACTTTGAGAATATCAGCTGATGTACGAAGGGCTATATAAAAATTTATTTGATTTGATTTGATTTGATAAAAAACATTTGTCGTTCTCAGAGTTATCTGTTTAGACAAGTGGCTTTCCCCGGACAAAGATTTTTTTCCATCACGTTGTGGGTTGAGAAGGTAACATTGTTGACACAGACCTGTCATAACTAAATAAAAGGCAGTAAGTACTAAAGCATCTAGAGTAATCCTGTAGGATTAGGTGGAAGGTCCTGGTCTACAGGTGAAGGATTATTCCTCTATACACAGAGCAGGGACAGGGGAAGGATTACTCCTCTATACACAGAGCAGGGACAGGGGAAGGATTACTCCTCTATACACAGAGCAGGGACAGGGGAAGGATTACTCCTCTATACACAGAGCAGGGACAGGGGAAGGATTACTCCTCTATACACAGAGCAGGGACAGGGGAAGGATTACTCCTCTATACACAGAGCAGGGACAGGGGAAGGATTACTCCTCTATACACAGAGCAGGGACAGGGGAAGGATTACTCCTCTATACACAGAGCAGGGACAGGGGAAGGATTACTCCTCTATACACAGAGCAGGGACAGGGGAAGGATTACTCCTCTATACACAGAGCAGGGACAGGGGAAGGATTACTCCTCTATACACAGAGCAGGGACAGGGGAAGGATTACTCCTCTATACACAGAGCAGGGACAGGGGAAGGATTACTCCTCTATACACAGAGCAGGGACAAGGGAAGGATTACTCCTCTATACACAGAGCAGGGACAGGGGAAGGATTACTCCTCTATACACAGAGCAGGGACAAGGGAAGGATTACTCCTCTATACACAGAGCAGGGACAAGGGAAGGATTACTCCTCTATACACAGAGCAGGGACAAGGGAAGGGCATAGGTGAAGAGGAGAATAACATTCACAGAAGTGAATGGGAAAAGGACAAACCCTCAGTCCACACAGATCAGGAAGTGGTTGCTGTGACAAGTTGCGGATCACGATGCCTTGCTCCCAGACAGACTAAACAACTTTTTTGCTCACTTTGAGGACAATACAGTGCCACTAACACGGCCTGCTACCAAAACCTGTGGGCTCTCCTTCACTGCAGCCAACGTGAGTAAAACATTTAAACGTGTTAACCCTCACAAGGCTGCAGGCCCAGACGGCATCCCCAGCCGCGTCCTCAGAGCATGCGCAGACCAGCTGGCTGGTGTGTTTACAGACATATTCAGTCAATCCTTATCCCAGTCTGCTGTCCCCACATGCTTCAAGAGGACCACCATTGTTGCTGTTCCCAAGAAAGCTAAGGTAACTGAGCTAAATGACTACCGCCCTGTAGCACTCACTTCCATCATCATGAAGTGCTTTGAGAGACTAGTCAAGGACCATATCACCTCCGCCCTACCTGACACCCTAGACCCAATTCAATTTGCTTATCGACCCAATAGGTCCACAGACGACGCAATCGCAATCACACTGCACACTGCCCTAACCCATCTGGACAAGAGGAATACCTATGTAAGAATGCTGTTCATCGATTACAGCTCAGCATTTAACACCATAGTGCCCTCCAAACTCGTCATTAAGCTCGAGACCCTGGGTCTCGACCCCGCCCTGTGCAACTGGGTCCTGGACTTCCTGACGGGCCGCCCCCAGGTGGTGAGGGTAGGTAACAACATCTCCACCCCGCTGATCCTCAACACTGGGGCCCCACAAGGGTGCGTTCTCAGCCCTCTCCTGTACTCCCTGTTCACCTGCGACTGCGTGGCCATGCACACCTCCAACTCAATCATCAAGTTTGCAGATAACACTACAGTGGTAGGCTTGACTGCCAACAACGACGAGACAGCCTACAGGGAGGAGGTGAGGGCACTCAAAGTGTGGTGTCAGGAAAAAAATCTCTCACTCAACGTAAACAAACAAAGGAGATGATCGTGGACTTCAGGAAACAGCAGAGGGAGCACCCCCCCTATCCACATTGACGGGACAGTAGTGGAGAGGGTAGAGAGTTTTAAGTTCCTCGGTGTACACATCACGGACAAACTGAAATGGTCCATCCACACAGACAGCGTGGTGAAGAAGGCGCAGCAGCGCCTCTTCAACCTCAGGAGGCTGAAGAAATTTGGCTTGTCACCAAAAATACTCACAAACTTTTACAGATGCACAATCGAGAGCATCCTGTCGGGCTGTATCACCGCCTGGTACGGCAGCTGCTCCGCCCATAACCGGAAGGCTCTCCAGAGGGTAGTGAGGTCTGCACAACGCATCACCAGGTGCAAACTACCTGCCCTCCAGGACACCTACACCATCCGATGTCACAGGAAGGCCAAAAAGATCATCAAGGACATCAACCACCCGAGCCACTGCCTGTTCACCCCGCTATCATCCAGAAGGCGAGGTCAGTACAGGTGCATCAAAGCTGGAACCGAGAGACTGAAAAACAGCTTCTATCTCAAGGCCATCGGACTGTTAAACAGCCATCACTAACATTGAGTGGCTGCTGCCAACATACTGACTCAACTCCACCCACTTTAATAATGGAAAAATTGATGTAATCAATTTATCACTAGCCACTTTATATCATATAATGTTTACTTACCCTACATTACTCATCTCATATGTATATACTGTACTCTAAACCATCTACTGCATCTTGCCATCCTGATGTAATGTATCACTAGCCACTTTAATAATGGAAAAATTGATGTAATCAATTTATCACTTGCCACTTTATATTATTTATATTAGATCATGTTTACATAACCTACATTATTCATCTCATATGTATATACTGTATGCTATACCATCTACTGCATCTTGCCATCATGATGTAATGTATCACTAGCCACTTTAAACAATGCCACTTTATATAATGTTCTCATACCCTACATTGCTCATCTCATATGTATATACTGTACTCTAAACCATCTACTGCATCTTGCCTATGCCGTTCGGCCATCACTCATTTATATATTTTTATGTACCGGTACATATTCGTATTCATTCCTTTACACTTGTGTGTATAAGGTAGTTGTTGTGGAATTGGTAGATTACTTGTTAGATATGACTGCATGGTCGGAACTAGAAGCACAAGCATTTCGCTACACTTGCATTAACACCTGCTAACCATGTGTATGTGACAAATACATTTGATTTGATTTTGATTTGAAGTGAAAGGCTGTATAAACTTGCCTTGAGTTCTCAGAAAGGAAAAATAGCTTCTCAACTGTCAAATCTTTGGGATGTCTTAGCTCTTTGAATATGCAAGGAACTGCACATCAACATCCAGATGTATAGTATGTTACACACACGCATGAACACCGAGCACGCACACACGCACATGCATAAATACACTGCATACACACAGACCACTGCAGCTATCTGACTCCAGGTTGCAACAGACACACTGATAGTGAACGTGACCCCACCATTACTCATGTGCTTAAAAAGTTAAAACCAGCAGCTTCAGATTTGAAATAACCCCACTTCGTCAAATGTTCTGTCCCAAATGGCACCCTATTCCCTATGGGTCCTGGTCAAAAGTAGTGCACTAAATAGTGACTAGTGTGCCAAACTTCCTCTCAACCTCCCTCTGCCCCCGAGGATCCTGTCTCCATTATTCATGAGCCCTCAGGTTGGGCCCTGGGAACAAGCCTGGCGAGGCCCTGAGTCAATAAGAGGCACTGGCCTCCACAATGGCATCAGCCTCCAACTGCACAACTACACTGTTGACAGACACCGTCACAAAGGAGCAGACAGGGCCTCCCCCTACGTTCTCACACAAAGAAGAATGAGTCAGTGTGCTGCGGCTCCTAGCTGCTGTTTGTACAGTATATAAAGCCACTGTTGGCCCCATCAATAGGGGACTGGAGTGTTGATGAAACGCTGGGAGAAAGGCCTCCTCTGTGACTGCCAGGGAGAGTTCATGTTCATTACAGGGTATCTGGGGGTTCTACGGCCTGCTAGATGGCACCTGACTCCACCCTGGGTGAGAAAACAATAACTTATCCTCTTATTACGGTGGTAAACAGCATGCTATACAATACTGGGATGTTAGACTTTAGAATGCTGGGATGTTACACTTTAGAATGCTCGGATGTGTAACGGCTGTTGAATGGAGTAGACCAAGGCGCAGTGTGGTTAGTGCTCATCTTTGAAACTTAATGTAAAAAGAGAACACTTTACAAAATAAACAAAAGACAACAGCCAAACAGTTCTGTCAGGTAACAAATTACTAAACAGAAAATAACTACCCACAAACCCCAAAGGAAAACAGGCTGTCTAAGTATGACTCCCAATCAGCGACAACGATGTACAGCTGTCCCTGATTGAGAGCCATACCAGGCCAAAAACAAAAAAATACAAAGCATATAAAAAAGGACATAGAATGCCCACCCAATTCACACCCTGACCAAACCTAAATAGAGACATAAAAAAGGCTCTCAGGTCAGGGTGTGACAGTACCCCCCCCCCCAAAGGTGCGGACTCCGGACGCAAAACCTGAACCTATAGGGGAGGGTCTGGGTGGGCATTCCTCCGCGGTGGCGGCTCTGGAATGGGACGCAGACCCCGCTCCACCACTGGCTCGCCCCACTTTGGTGGCACCTCTAGAGCGGGGTCCCTCGCCACGGGCGACTCTGGCTGCGCCGGAGGACAGGCGGGCGACTCTGGCTGCGCCGGAGGACAGGCGGGCGACTCTGGCTGCGCCGGAGGACAGGCGGGCGACTCTGGCTGCGCCGGATTCCCCAGGCTGGGGAGACCCACTGGAGGCCTGGTCCGTGGAGGAGGCATAGGGCTCACCAGGCTGGGAAGACATGCAGGAGGCATGGCTCTGGGAGCAGGCACAGGACTCACCAGGCTGGGGAGACTTGCAGGAGGCCTGGCTCTGGGCGCAGGCACAGGACTCACCAGGCTGGGGAGACATGCAGGAGGCCTGGCTCTGGGCGCAGGCACAGGACTCACCAGGCTGGGGAGACATGCAGGAGGCCTGGCTCTGGGCGCCGGCACAGGATTCACCAGGCTGGGGAGACATGCAGGAGGCCTGGCTCTGGGAGCAGGCACAAGACGTGCAGGGCTGGGGAGGTGCACAGGAGGCCTGGTGCGTGGGGCTGGCACAGTCTTCACCAGACGGCTAGCACGCACCTCAGGACGAGTATGGAGAGCTGACTCAGGTGACATCAATTCGAGGACACGCTCCATAGGGCAAATGTCGTGCCTCATGCACCAACACAGCAACTCTCTCATATCTCTCTCCTCCAATCACCCCATCAACTCCTTCACTGTCTCTGCTTCGCGCCCTTCGCTCACCTCCAACTTCACCCGACTGGCTCTGGTTCCATCCTCGGCACCGCCGACCTTTCCGTGTGCCCCCCCCAAAAAAATCTTGGGGCTGCCTCTCCTCCTCTTGCCGAGCCAGCCGATCGTCCCAGAAACGCCGTTCTGCCTTCGCTGCCTCTATCTCCTCCGGCGGGCGGCAGTATTGTCCAGCGTGACAGGATGTTAGACTTTAGAATACAACGATGTTAGACTTTAGAATACTGGGATGTTAGACTTTAGAATACTACGATGTTAGACTTTAGAATACTACGATGTTAGACTTTAGAATACTGGGATGTTAGACTTTAGAATACTGGGATGTTAGACTTTAGAATACTGGGATGTTAGACTTTAGAATACTAATAGTTTAGACTTTAGAATACTGGGATGTTAGACTTTAGAATACTGGGATGTTAGACTTTAGAATACTGGGATGTTAGACTTCAGAATACTGGGATGTTGGACTTGGAATTACAAGTGCTGCACCAGATCAAGATACTCACAAGACTTAAGACTTCAATAAAGGCACTATAGGAATCTGAAAAGCCCCTTTTATTCAATGCAATACGGTATTGTCAATACAATTAAATTCAGTATAAGCTAGTCAAAAAGTTTTACTGCCCCCTGCTGGAAACAACTGCACTCTGTGTTTGCCGTTTAGGAATGGGTTCATCTTGGAAAACCCAGAACAAAAATTGCGTCAGATACTCGATTTATGTAACATAGTCTGTCCACAAGAGATCAGGAATGGGTAAATGGGACTTTGGGATGATTAGATTTAGCAACCGTTGTAGAACTGGAAACCTTGACGGAGCAAACAGCAAATGTTCCTAGAACCTGACTTGTTGTGTCATAAAAGGCACAGGAGAGTAAACATTATAACTGTCTGTCTGTCTGTCCGTCCGCCTGTCTGCCTGTCCGTCTGTCCGTCCGTCCGCCTGTCCATCTGTCCGTCCGCCTGTCCATCTGTTCACCAATCCGCCCGTCTGTCTGTCCACCCATAGTTAGGGAGACAGTGTTGTATGTGTCAGCTAACCCAGTTATTGTCTCTCTCCCTTTCCATCTAGCAGACTCTGGTGAAGTGGGTGTCCATTGTTGAGAGTTCAGGCCGTCCTTCCTAGTAGCTAATAATGAATACATTATTACACAGTGCCTGGATAAAGGACGTAGACTTCTTTGGCATCAGTATTCCGGATCAGAGGATTCTGATGCTCCTGGATCGACTCTAACATTACTCTGCATGACAATAGCACATGGACCTCAGTGATCCCCATCCCTGTTACTGAGGTTCTCCTGACAACGTGCTCAGACTGCCTCCTGACCCTGGAGAGATGGGATGAGGATGGGGAGACCTACACCTCTCTAACACTCTACAGTAGGAGAAGGGAGCTCACTGCTACTGAACTGGACTTCTATAAGAAACAGTTGGATTGTCTCAGTCTGCCACCAGCGACGTTCGTGGATCCACAGAAAGATCTCTGTCCCGAGCCAACTTCCTGTTTCTCGTAACAGAAGTAGTGTTTACCACTATGGTTTCATACCCTCTTTTTATAAAAAAAGATATCTTCCCCTTTTTCGTAGTATCCATTTGGTATTTACAGTCTTGTCCCATCACTGCAACTCCCGTACGGACTCGGGAGAGGCGAAGGTCGAGAGGCGTGTCCTCCAAAACACAACCCAGCCAAGCTGCTTCTTGACACAATGCACGCTTAACCTGGAAGCCAGGAGCACCAATGTGTCAGAGGAAACACCATACACATAGTGTCAGCGTGCACTGCGTGGATGCACTGCACGATGGGACCCTGCCGGCCCCTAACCTGGACAATGCCAACTGTTCGCCACCGGCTGCGACAGAGCCTGGACTCGAACCAGGATCTCTAATGACGCAGCTAGCACTGCAGTTCAGTGCTTTAGATCACTGCGCCACTCGGGAGGCACCTGGTTTCATACCTCTGGTCAACAAAACCCACTGGGTGTTGGTCTACAGACTGACCTCATAATCTAGCCACATACCCAGCAAATACACGTAACAGTCCCAATTATTGTCTGTTTTACAGTCAGTATATTATGTTGACCCCTGAGTTCAGGTTGTTTTTACGGTCTACATCTTATGTTGACCCCTGAGTTCAGGTTGTTTTTACAGTCTACATCTTATGTTGACCCCTGAGTTCAGGTTGTTTTTACAGTCAGTATGTTATGTTGACCCCTGAGTTCAGGTTGTTTTTACAGTCAGTATGTTATGTTTGACCCCTGAGTTCAGGTTGTTTTTACAGTCAGTATGTTATGTTGACCCCTGAGTTCAGGTTGTTTTTACAGTCAGTATGTTATGTTTGACCCCTGAGTTCAGGTTGTTTTTACAGTCAGTATGTTACGTTGCCCCCTGAGTTCAGGTTGTTTTTACAGTCAGTATGTTACGTTGCCCCCTGAGATCAGGTTGTTTTTACAGTCAGTATGTTACGTTGCCCCCTGAGATCAGGTTGTTTTTACAGTCAGTATGTTATGTTGAACCCTGAGATCAGGTTGTTTTTACAGTCAGTATGTTACGTTGCCCCCTGAGATCAGGTTGTTTTTACAGTCAGTATGTTATGTTGAACCCTGAGTTCAGGTTTTGTTAAAGAATGGGTTCATTCGGGGCTGTGGTGGAGCAGGTTGAGAGCTTCAAGTTCCTTGGTGTCCACATCACTAACAAACTATCATGGTCCAAACCCACCAAGACAGTCGTGAAGAGGGCACAACAAAGTCTATTCCCCCTCAGGAGACTGAAAAGATTTGGCATGAGTCCTCAGATCCTCAAAAAAATGTATAGCTGCACCATCGAGAGCATCCTGACTGGTTGCATCACTACCTGGTACGGCAACTGCTCGGCCTCCGACCCGAAGGCTCTACAGATGGTAGTGCGTACGGCCCAGTACATCACTGGGGCCAATCTTCCTGCCATCCAGGACCTCTATACCAGGCAGTGTCAGAGGAATGCCCTAAAAATTGTCAAAGACTCCAGACACCCTAATCATAGACTGTTCTCTCTGCTCCCGCACGGCAAGCAGTACCGGAGCGTCAAGTCTAGGTCCAAGAGGCTTCTAAACAGCTTCTACCCCCAAGCCATAAGACTCCTGGACAGCTAATCCAGGGCTGCCCAACCCTTTTCCTGGAGATCTACTGTCCTGTAGGTTTTCAATCAAACCCTAATTTAGCATATCTGATTTAGCTAGTTAAGGTCTTGTTGAGCAGCTAATTAGTAGAATCAGGTGTGTTCAATTACGGTTGGACTGAAAGCCCACAGGACGGTAGATCTCTAGGAAGAGGGTTGGGCAGCCCTGAGCTAATTAAATGGCTACCCAAACTATTTGCATTGCCCCCCCTTCTTTAACTCTCTGTTTATTATCTATGCATAGTCAATTTAATTGACTCTGTACCGGTATCCCCTGTACATAGCCTCCACATTGACTCTGTACCTGTACCCCCTGTATATAGCCTCCACATTGACTCTGTACCGGTACCCCCTGTATATAGCCTCCACATTGACTCTGTACTGGTACCCCCTGTATATAGCCTCCACATTGACTCTGTACCGGTACCCCCTGTATATAGCCTCCACATTGACTCTGTACCGGTACCCCCTGTATATAGCCTCCACATTGACTCTGTACCGGTACCCCCTGTATATAGCCTCCACATTGACACTGTACCGGTACCCCCTGTATATAGCCTCCACATTGACTCTGTACCGGTACCCCCTGTATATAGCCTCCACATTGACACTGTACCGGTACCCCCTGTATATAGCCTCCACATTGACACTGTACCAGTACCCCCTGTATATAGCCTCCACATTGACACTGTACCGGTACCCCCTGTATATAGCCTCCACATTGAGTCTTTTCCGGTACCCCCTGTATATAGCCTCCACATTGACACTGTACCGGTACCCCCTGTATATAGCCTCCACATTGACTCTGTACCGGTACCCCCTGTATATAGCCTCCACATTGACACTGTACCGGTACCCCCTGTATATAGCCTCCACATTGACTCTGTACCGGTACCCCCTGTATATAGCCTCCACATTGACACTGTACTGGTACCCCCTGTATATAGCCTCCACATTGACTCTGCACCGGTACCCCCTGTATATAGCCTCCACATTGACACTGTACCGGTACCCCCTGTATATAGCCTCCACATTGACTCTGTACCGGTACACCCTGTATATAGCCTCCACATTGACACTGTACTGGTACCCCCTGTATATAGCCTCCACATTGACTCTGCACCGGTACCCCCTGTATATAGCCTCCACATTGACACTGTACCGGTACCCCCTGTATATAGCCTCCACATTGACTCTGTACCGGTACACCCTGTATATAGCCTCCACATTGACTCTGCACCGGTACCCCCTGTATATAGCCTCCACATTGACACTGTACCGGTACCCCCTGTATATAGCCTCCACATTGACTCTGTACCGGTACCCCCCTGTATATAGCCTCCACATTGACTCTGTACCGGTACCCCCTGTATATAGCCTCCACATTGACTCTGCTACCGGTACACACCCTGTATATAGCCTCCACATTGACTCTGTCACCGGTACCGCCCCTGTATATAGCCTCCACATTGACACTGTACCGGTACCCCCTGTATATAGCCTCCACATTGACTCTGTACCGGTACCCCCTGTATATAGCCTCCACATTGACACTGTACTGGTACCCCCTGTATATAGCCTTGCTATTATTATTTTACTGCTGCTCTTTAATTACTTGTTACTTCTATTTTTTATTAATCAATTTTTTACATAACACTTATTTTTCTTAAAACTGCATTGTTGGTTCAGGGCTTGTAAGTAAGCATTTCACTATAATACAACTACACCGGTTGTATTCGGCCCATGTGACAAATAAAAATGTGATTTGATTTCAGAAACTCAGAACTAAAATGTTGCATAATTGTGTCAGATACTTATTTTATGTTATGTAGTCTGTCCACACCAGATTAGGAGTGGGACTTTGTCTTGTTTAGATTTAGCAACAGTGGTGGAACTGTGAACCCAGACAGCAGAGCAGGGAGGAGCTATAGGAGGACGGCCTCATTGTAATGGCTGGAATGTAGTAAAATGGAACGGAGTCAAACATGGTTTCCATATTCTTGATGTGTTTGATACCGTTCCAATTATCCCATTCCAGCCATTACAATGAGCCCGTCCTCCTATAGATCCTCATACCAGCCTCCTCTGCCAGACAGTACAAACAGTAAATGTCCCTGACATCTGATCTGTTGTACCATGAAAGGCAGAGGAGAGCAAACATTAGATCATATAAAAGACTTGAACTATCCTTAGCATTACTGAAACATCAACAGGTAGAGTGAGACAGACTTACTGTACAGAGACACAGGGAGATTCATTATAGTGAGTGAGACATATTGAGATATGATGCTGGCTGTGTGTGTCACCGTTGTCCTGGGCCTTCTCTCAGTGAGTGGCTCCCAGGCGGCCCCTTTAACCTGTGAGGATCTCCTGAGACCACTGGAGCTGAGCAGTGTCAATCAGGTACTATCTACTGAACTGTACTGTCTGTCTGTCTGTCTGTTGGCCCGTCATCGGTCTGTCTTTCCGTCATCTGTCTGTCAGTCCGTCTGTCTGTGTATGTCTGTCCGTCTGTCTGTCATCTGTCTGTCTGTCAGTACATCCGTACGTCCGTATGCATTTCCGTGCGTCTGTCCCTCTGTCCGTCTTCTGTCTGTCCATCTATTGTTAGGGAAACATGGTTGTATGTGTCAGCTAACCCAGTTATTGTCTATCTGCCTTTCCATCTTGCAGACTCTGGGAAAGTGGGTGTATATTGCTGAGAGTTCAGACCGTCCTTTCTGGGAACAAATACTGTATACCTTATTACACAGTGCCTGGATAGAGGTCTCTGTCCCAGTCAGTACCCAGAACAACATTCTTGACATCGCCCAGTTCTATGGCTTCGGTATTTCGCATCAAAATGCTTTTGGATTCGGATGCTACAGGATCGACTCTAACTTTACTCTGCATGACAATAACACATGGACCTCAGTGATCCCCATCACTGTTACTGAGGTTCTCCTGACAACGTGCTCAGACTGCCTCCTGACCCTGGAGAGATGGGATGAGGATGGGGAGACCTTCACCTCTCTAACACTCTACAGTAGGAGAAGGGAGCTCACTGCTACTGAACTGGACTTCTATAAGAAACAGGTGGATTGTCTCAGTCTGCCACCAGCGACGTTCGTGGATCCAAAGAAAGATCTCTGTCCCGACACAACTCCACTCTTAGAAGATCAAATTGAGAAGGAATTTGAGAATGCAGTTAATTTTATTTCAGAGATTCCAAGAATGCTCAGAAATACATTTGAACAATTAAAGAATTCTGTTTATCAGCCATTTTCTGACATTTTCGGTTAATGAGTAGTTGCCTCCTCCTCCCTGATTGGTTTGCTGCCCACCATGTATTCTACAGTAACCCTGGGTTACAGTACCTAACCCAGCAAGCCTGTAAAATGTCCCTGATGCCTTGATGTGGGACCAAACTCCACTCTGCTAGTGTTGCTCTACATTCAACACAATAAATCCAGATTAAGACAAATGTGATTTACATTGTTTTGTTTGTCCCAATAATCAGCTACAATCGGGGGCATTTAAAAAGAAAAGGAAATAAAAGAAGGGTGATAGTCTACTTCAGGGTTTCTCAAACTGGGTCCTGGGGCCCCCAAGGGAACGTTCAGTTTTCTCCCCTAGCACTACACAGCTGACTCAAATCATCAACGCTGATTGATTAGTTGATTATTTGAATCAGCTGTGTAGTGCTTGGGCAAAAACCAAAAGGTGCACCCCTTGGGGTCCCCAGGGCCGAGTTTGGGAAACCCTGTTCTACTGACATCACTTACAGTAGCCTACTCAACGTCTGTTATCGACAGCAGGACAATCATTCCTAAAACATCAACGCCACTCAATATGTTTAAGTCATTGGTTCTTTTATTTGGCAGTTTACATGTTTCCTTGTCTTTAGCACAGAAAATAATGAGATGGTACATGTCATGTTGACAGAACCCCAAAGCTTTATTCAGCGAAGCTTGAGACACATGGAGGGAGAACACTTGTACTGTAGTAGTCAGCTTGTGAAGGATGCTGGCAGATCGTTGTGACATATCTAAAAAGGGTCATTTTAGTGGGCTGAATGTGGAGCATCCATTCTCTGTCTATGGAACTACCAGAGAGAGGACGCTGATGATATGACACCTCACTTGAAACACACACACACACATCACACACACACACACACACACACACACACACACACACACACGTAGACTTAGAGTGAACGTGTGTCGCTGTTAGTCTATCAAGATAAAGGAAAGGGGGCTTTAGAACATTCTACTGGCCAGGATGTCATGTATGGTGGCTCTATGATGTCATAACATTCAAGTCTCCAGACTCAGTGGACATATCAGACTAGAGTAAACTAAAGTTAATCACCTGGCCTGCATCCCAAATGGAACACTATACCCTTATAACTGCACTACTCTGGTCAACAGTAGTGCACTTTATAGGGAACAGGTGCCATATATAGTCAGGGGTCAGTCTGGAGGAAGTGATAAACAGTTGATCCTTCTGGAGACACATTGTTAAAGAGGACCAATCACCTCTCTTGTTCCAGCTACCTCAAGATCATTTCAGGACATGTGGACATTTAAAGCCGAGAGTTTGGCAGATTGTTAATGTGCGTTCATAGCGTGTGTAGAAATGTCTGTGTGCATGTGTGAGTGAGTGTGTGTGTGTGTGAGTGTGTGTGTGTGTGTGTGTGTGAGTGAGTGTCTGTGTACGTGATGTGTGTGTGTGTGTGTGTGTGTGTGTGTGTGTGTGTGTGTGTGTGTGTGTGTGTGTGTGTGTGTGTGTGTGTGTGTGTGTGTGTGTGTGTGTGGAGGGGTCAGGTGGGTGATGTAGTGTGTTGGTAGTGAAGTCCTCCACTCTCCAGGGCTTGGTGTCTGCTGTGGAGTTTCCAGGGGTGAGGCTGGGTGGAGGGACGTGGTTGGTGGACGTTGGGGAGAGGTGGGGCTCACGCTGTCAGCTCTTCCCTCAGCTCTTTGTTCCTGCGCACCACGGCTGCATGTCTCTCCTGAAACACAGGACACAGACACCACAGATAGAGAGGAGGAAGTTGATATCCACACTGGACAGGAAGTTAGAGCTATAGCATATGCAGTCAGGATGCACCCCTAGTGGTCTCTTAGAATGTGTGGTAGTCTCCTTGATCTGTTCCATCTTACATTACTAAGACATTTCGTTTTTTAATTTTAGTTTTTTTTACAGTCAGTATGTTATGTTGACCCCTGAGTTCAGGTTGTTTTGACAGTCAGTATGTTACGTTGACTCCTGAGTTCAGGTTGTTTTTACAGTCAGTATGTTACGTTGACTCCTGAGTTCAGGTTGTTTTTACAGTCAGTATGTTACGTTGACTCCTGAGTTCAGGTTGTTTTGACAGTCAGTATGTTATGTTGACCCCTGAGTTCAGGTTGTTTTGACAGTCAGTATGTTACGTTGACTCCTGAGTTCAGGTTGTTTTTACAGTCAGTATGTTACGTTGACTCCTGAGTTCAGGTTGTTTTTACAGTCAGTATGTTATGTTTGACCCCTGAGTTCAGGTTGTTTTTACAGAGTATGTTACGTTGACTCCTGAGTTCAGGTTGTTTTTACAGTCAGTATGTTACGTTGACTCCTGAGTTCAGGTTGTTTTTACAGTCAGTATGTTATGTTGACCCTTCAGTTCAAGTTTTGTTTAAGAATAGGTTAATTTCACGAACTCAGCACTAAAATGTTACTTATTTGCTGTAGATACTCATTTTAAATGATGTAGTCTGTCCACAGGAGATTAGGAGTCTTTTTAGATTAAGCAACAGTGGTGGAACTGTGACCCAGACAGCAGAGCAGGACAGTGGGAGGAGCTATAGGAGAACGACCTCATTGTACTGGCTGATCTGTTGTACCATGAAAGGCAGAGGAGAGCAAACATTAGATCATATAAAAGACTTGAACTATCCTTAGCATTACTGAAACATCAACAGGTAGAGTGAGACAGACTTACTGTACAGAGACACAGGGAGATTCATTATAGTGAGTGAGACATATTGAGATATGATGCTGGCTGTGTGTGTCACCGTTGTCCTGGGCCTTCTCTCAGTGAGTGGCTCCCAGGCGGCCCCTTTAACCTGTGAGGATCTCCTGAGACCACTGGAGCTGAGCAGTGTCACTCAGGTACTATCTACTGAACTGTACTGTCGGTCTGTCCATCCACCTGTCCGTCTGTCCGTCTGTCCGTCTGTCTGTCTGTCTGTCTGTGTGTGTGTGTCTGTCTGTCTGTCTCTGTGTCTGTCTGTGTGTGTGTGTCTGTCTCTGTGTGTGTGTCTGTCTCTGTGTGTGTGTCTGTCTCTGTGTGTCTGTCTGTCTGTCTGTCTGTCTGTCTATGTGTGTGTGTGTCTGTCCGTCGTCTGTCTGTCCACCCATGGTTAGGGAGACAGGGTTGTTTGTGTCAGCTAACCCAGTTATTGTCTATCTGCCTTTCCATCTTGCAGACTCTGGGGAAGTGGGTGTATATTGCTGAGAGTTCAGACCGTCCTTTCTGGGAACAAATACTGTATACCTTATTACACAGTGCCTGGATAGAGGTCTCTGTCCCAGTCAGTACCCAGAACAACATTCTTGACATCGCCCAGTTCTATGGCTTCGGTATTTCGCATCAAAATGCTTTTGGATTCGGATGCTCCAGGATCGACTCTAACTTTACTCTGCATGACAATAGCACATGGACCTCAGTGATCCCCATCCCTGTTACTGAGGTTCTCCTGACAACGTGCTCAGACTGCCTCCTGACCCTGGAGAGATGGGATGAGGATGGGAAGACCTACACCTCTCTAACACTCTACAGTAGGAGAAGGGAGCTCACTGCTACTGAACTGGACTTCTATAAGAAACAGGTGGATTGTCTCAGTCTGCCACCAGCGACGTTCGTGGATCCAAAGAAAGATCTCTGTCCCGACACAACTCCACCCATAGAAGATCAAATTGCGAAGGAAGTTGAGAATGCAGTTGAAGTTATTTCAGAGATTCCAAGAATGCTCAGAAATACATTTGAACAATTAAAGAATTCTGTTTATCAGCCATTTTCGGACATTTTCGGTTAATGGGTAGTTGCCTCCTCCTCCCTGATTGGTTTGCTGCCCACCATGTATTCTACAGTAACCCAGGGTTACAGTACCTAACCCAGCAAGCCTGTAAACAGTCCCTGATGCCTTGATGTGGGACCAAACTCCACTCTGCTAGTGTTGCTCTACATTCAACACAATAAATCCAGATTAAGACAAATGTGATTTACATTGTTTTGTTTGTCCCAATAATCAGCTACAATCGGGGGCATTTAAAAAGAAAAGGAAATAAAAGAAGGGTGATAGTCTACTTCAGGGTTTCTCAAACTGGGTCCTGGGGCCCCCAAGGGAACGTTCAGTTTTCTCCCCTAGCACTACACAGCTGACTCAAATCATCAACGCTGATTGATTAGTTGATTATTTGAATCAGCTGTGTAGTGCTTGGGCAAAAACCAAAAGGTGCACCCCTTGGGGTCCCCAGGGCCGAGTTTGGGAAACCCTGTTCTACTGACATCACTTACAGTAGCCTACTCAACGTCTGTTATCGACAGCAGGACAATCATTCCTAAAACATCAACGCCACTCAATATGTTTAAGTCATTGGTTCTTTTATTTGGCAGTTTACATGTTTCCTTGTCTTTAGCACAGAAAATAATGAGATGGTACATGTCATGTTGACAGAACCCCAAAGCTTTATTCAGCGAAGCTTGAGACACATGGAGGGAGAACACTTGTACTGTAGTAGTCAGCTTGTGAAGGATGCTGGCAGATCGTTGTGACATATCTAAAAAGGGTCATTTTAGTGGGCTGAATGTGGAGCATCCATTCTCTGTCTATGGAACTACCAGAGAGAGGACGCTGATGATATGACACCTCACTTGAAACACACACACACACATACACACACACACACACACACACACACACACACACACACACACACGTAGACTTAGAGTGAACGTGTGTCGCTGTTAGTCTATCAAGATAAAGGAAAGGGGGCTTTAGAACATTCTACTGGCCAGGATGTCATGTATGGTGGCTCTATGATGTCATAACATTCAAGTCTCCAGACTCAGTGGACATATCAGACTAGAGTAAACTAAAGTTAATCACCTGGCCTGCATCCCAAATGGAACACTATACCCTTATAACTGCACTACTCTGGTCAACAGTAGTGCACTTTATAGGGAACAGGTGCCATATATAGTCAGGGGTCAGTCTGGAGGAAGTGATAAACAGTTGATCCTTCTGGAGACACATTGTTAAAGAGGACCAATCACCTCTCTTGTTCCAGCTACCTCAAGATCCTTTCAGGACATGTGGACATTTTAAGCCGAGAGTTTGGCAGATTGTTAATGTGCGTTCATAGCGTGTGTGTGTGTGTGTGTGTGTGTGTGTGTGTGTGTGTGTGTGTGTGTGTGTGTGTGTGTGTGTGTGTGTGTGTGTGTGTGTGTGTGTGTGTGTGTGTGTGTGTGTGTGTGTGTGTGTGTGTGTGTGAGGTGATAAAATGGGATGCGCTGTCAGGATTCTGAGTTCACGACCTGTTAACATTCTTCACAAAGACACAGAAACTGACATCATCAGAAAACAATACAAACGCCAGCTAACAACCAACTCACAACACCAAAAAATACTTTCACAAATAAATTATTGTACATTCAAATTTCAAGAACCAATAAATAATTAGATAACAAATTAAACATTTGAAATTGTACAACGCAGTACATTTGATACACTTGTTTGCGCTCAATCAGCCTAGTCTACCCATCAAGATAGATACAAAAATGAAGTATTTACAAAATAATACCCATGTTTTCATGTTGATTTTTTCCCCTTCGAAAAAAAGTAAATCATTAATTATCCATTTAAAAATACTGTTAATACTGATAGTGTGTGTGTGTGTGTGTGTGTGTGTGTGTGGAGGGGTCAGGTGGGTGATGTAGTGTGTTGGTAGTGAAGTCCTCCACTCTCCAGGGCTTGGTGTCTGCTGTGGAGTTTCCAGGGGTGAGGCTGGGTGGAGGGACGTGGTTGGTGGACGTTGGGGAGAGGTGGGGCTCACGCTGTCAGCTCTTCCCTCAGCTCTTTGTTCCTGCGCACCACGGCTGCATGTCTCTCCTGAAACACAGGACACAGACACCACAGATAGAGAGGAGGAAGTTGATATCCACACTGGACAGGAAGTTAGAGCTATAGCATATGCAGTCAGGATGCACCCCTAGTGGTCTCTTAGAATGAAGACTCTATTTTAATTGTAGTTCTATCATTCTAATTCTAGATCACACCTTCTCCTGCAGGCGATCCATCATGGCTGCCAGGTTGGCCTGGCGGTTCTCCTTGATCTGCTCCATCTTACATTACTAAGACATTACTACCCTGCTACACCATTACTGCTACTACCACAGAACTACTACTACTACTGCAGTACTACTACTACTACAGTACTACTACTTCAATAGTACTACTACTAATACCACCACTACTACTACTACTACTACTACTACTACTACAACTACATTACTACTACTACTACTACTACCACAGTACTACTGCTACAACTACTATTACTACTACTCCATTACTACTACTACAGTACTGCTGGCCAGTCTTCTCTCACCTTCTCCTGCAGGCGTTCCATCATGGCTATGACTATGACTACTCCATGACTACTACTACAGTACTACTACTACTACAGTACCACTACTACCACTACTACTACTACTACTACTACTTCATTACTACTACTACTATTACTACTATAGTACTAATACTACTACTCCATGACTACTACTACAGTACTACTACTCCTACTACTACAGTATTACTACTACTACTCCCTTGCACCTACTACTCTATTACTACTACTACTACTACTCTATTACTACTACTACACTACTACTACTACTACTACTACTACTACTAATACTACTACTACTACTACTACTACTACTACTACTACTACTACATCAATACTACTACATTATTTATACTACTACTCTGACTACTATACTACAACTACATTACTACTACTACTACTACTAACACAGTACTACTGCTACAACTACTACTACTACTACTCCATTACTACTACTACAGTACTGCTGGCCAGTCTTCTCTCACCTTCTCCTGCAGGCGTTCCATCATGGCTGCAAGGTGGGCCTCCCGGTTCTCCTTGATTTGCTCCATCTTCATGGTGAGCTTCTCCTCCGCCATTTTGCTGAAGTTGTTGTTCTCTTCCATGGCCTTGAGCAGCACATCCCTCTCATGCTCCCTCTTCTCTGCCAGGGCCCTCAGCACCTGGGCCTCCTGGGACTGGACCACAGAGAGACCATGGATGTCACCATAGAGTTGGCATCACTAGAATGGTCAAAGCACCTCAGACCACAGTAATTTGACTCGTACATTCAATATGGCTGCCGATCCATCCACCACGGAATATGAACTTGAATGGGACAGCTGTTCTGTTGATTCTAATTATATGGATATTAATTATTATATCAACATGCAGGGCCCTTGGGTTGCCTACTCAAAGATCTAGAATTTTATACACTCTAAGGAAAAAAAGGTGCTATCAGACAGCAGACATTTTGGTTGCGGGTAGAACCACGGAACCAAAAAGGGTTCTACTAAGGGGACAGCCGAAGAACACTTTTGGGATCTTTTTTCTTAGTGTACCGCAGTTTTATCATTCTAGTTCTATAGTTCTACTACTCACCCTCCTCCGGTCCTCAGCTGCCTCCAATTTCTTCTGGATGTCCTCTAGGGACACCTCCCTCTTGGGGGGTGAAGCGATGCTGTGGGCCGCATCTGACACCGGGGAGGGGGGCTTCAGAATCACCTCAAAGGCTTGGCCCGACGCCCGCTTGTTGATTGGCTTCACCTCCATGTCTGAAAACAAGTGAAAAAGTTTATAATTTGTTTCTGTGGTCTGGTCTTCTGGGTTCTGGTCTTCTGGGTTCTGGTCTTCTGGAGTCTGGTCTTCTAAGTTCTGGGTTCTGGTCTTCTGTGTTCAGGATGGTTGGTAATTGAGGTGATAGCCAGTGTCTTCCTATTGCATTCTTACTCACGGCTAAAACGATTTTAGAGAGCAGTTTGTCAGTATTGTTGAGTGCTTGTGGAGAAATTCTGAGATACGTTATGTTATTTGGATGTCCACTTTAAACATGTCTTTTAGACATTTAGAGATTGTGTTTAGAGATTATGTTTGTCCAGGAGGGTTGTAATTTAGGACATGTCCAAAAGATATGGGAAGATGGGTGCATGTGAAACCACTTCATTATGTAGAGATTAGAGATTATGTTTGTCCAGGAGGGTTGTAATATAGGACATGTCCAAAAGATATGGGAAGATGCGTGCATGTGAAACCACTTCATTATGTAGAGATTAGAGATTATGTTTGTCCAGGAGGGTTGTAATTTAGGACATGTCCAAAAGATATGGGAAGATGGGTGCATGTGAAACCACTTCATTATGTAGAGATTAGAGATTATGTTTGTCCAGGAGGGTTGTAATATAGGACATGTCCAAAAGATATGGGAAGATGGGTGCATGTGAAACCACTTCATTTCATGTGTGTCTTGTGGATGTTTTTCTGAGGGGTTGGAATTAAGCATGAGACAGTTCTCTGTTGGACATCCATGTACTTTGGACAATAAAGTCATGTTCTTCAGTTCAGGAGGACATCCAAAACAATAAATATCCACAAATACAATATAGGGCCCAGCTCCTGGATTGAGCTGAAATGGCATCAGGTACAGTGAAATTCAGACTACAATGCTTTGACTTGATCTGAAAGATGACGCATTGGAATTAAAAAGTGTTGTGTTACGTTCCCCAGCAAGGAAACCAAAAATGTCACTCCAACAAAAGGGGGAACAAAGAGTCCCTGACCAACAACCAAAACGAAACAGGTGGAGTTTAAGGAGGGGTTCTGAAATGCACTCATGTGGGTGTCCACTGAAAGTTGACTAGCAACAACAACTGGAACATGAAAGATACCCACCATGAGACCCACTAAATTCACCAAGAAGAGGCAAACAAAAGAAAACCAACACCAAACTTCAAGACAGGAAGCAAACCAAAAAAGTGGAGCAAAATACAAGCAACTAAAGGATTTTATTTGTCTAGAAATCAAAACAGGGCGCGCCAACTAAAGGAGTTAACACTCCGCGTCTATACAGTACCAGTACAGTACCATCTATACAGTACCAGTACAGTACCATCTATACAGTACCAGTACAGTACCATCTATACAGTACCATCTATACAGTACCAGTACAGTACCATCTATACAGTACCAGTACAGTACCATCTATACAGTACCATCTATTCAGTACCAGTACAGTACCATCTATACAGTACCATCTATACAGTACCAGTACAGTACCATCTATACAGTACCGGTACAGTACCATCTATACAGTACCAGTACAGTACCATCTATACAGTACCAGTACATTACCATCTATACAGTACCAGTACAGTACCATCTATACAGTACCATCTATACAGTACCAGTACAGTACCATCTATACAGTACCAGTACAGTACCATCTATACAGTACCATCTATACAGTACCAGTACAGTACCATCTATACAGTACCAGTACAGTACCAGTACAGTACCATCTATACAGTACCATCTATACAGTGCCATCTATACAGTACCAGTGTTGTACCATCTATACAGTACCAGTACAGTACCATCTATAAAGTACCAGTGCAGTACCAGTGTTGTACCATCTATACAGTACCAGCGGTTGTACCATCTATACAGTACCAGTACAGTACCAGTACAGTACCAGTACAGTACCATCTATACAGTACCAGTACAGTACCATCTATACAGTACCAGTACAGTACCAGTACATTACCATCTGTACAGTACCAGTACAGTACCATCTATACAGTACCAGTACGGTACCATCTATACAGTACCAGTACAGTACCATCTATACAGTACCAGTACAGTACCATCTATACATTACCATCTATACAGTACCAGTACATTTCCATCTATACAGTACCAGTACAGTACCATCTATACAGTACCAGTACAGTACCATCTATACAGTACCAGTACAGTATCATCTATACATTACCAGTACATTTCCATCTATACAGTACCAGTACAGTACCATCTATACAGTACCAGTACAGTACCATCTATACAGTACCAGTACAGTACCATCTATACATTACCATCTATACAGTACCAGTACATTTCCATCTATACAGTACCAGTACAGTACCATATATACAGTACCAGTACAGTACCATCTATTCAGTACCAGTCAAAAGTTTGGACACACCCATTCATTCCAGGGTTTTTCTTTATTTTTACTCTTTTCTACATTGTAGAATAATAGTGAAGACATCTAAATTATGAAATAACACATTGAATCATGTAGTAACCACAAAAGTGTTAAATAAATCAAAATATATTTTATATTTAAGATTCTTCAAAGTAGAGACCCTTTGCCTTTGAGGTTACCTGGAGGTGTGTTGGGTCATTGTCCTGTTGAAAAACCCTTGAATGAGTAGGTGTGTCAAACTTCTGACTGGTATTATATATATATATATATATATATATATATATATATATATATATATATATATATATATATATATATATATATATATATATATATATACATATATATAAACTGGAACATATTATTTTATTTATTTTTATTTTACAATCTTATTTTTCCTCTTTTTTTTTCTTATAGTTTCCTAAAACTCACGTGTTTTTGAAAAACTCACGTACGCTTCTATAACTCTCGTCCCTTGGAACGAGCTCAACCAAGACAATACTCAAAACAAATTGTGAGCCAGGGCAACAAACTGGCTAAACGCAAAACGTATTAACTGCCCACCCTTGGGAGATAATCAGCAACCAAGTTGTCCTTACGACAGACATGTCTAATTTCAAGAGTTAACTCCTGCAATATCTGTAGTAACTTTCCTATCCTGATTGGTTCTTACCTCTCGTGTGACCTG
Organism: Salmo salar; assembly: GCF_965601325.2. NCBI lineage: Eukaryota > Metazoa > Chordata > Actinopteri > Salmoniformes > Salmonidae > Salmo > Salmo salar. Next base: position 7,666,636 of record NC_138292.1, read on the forward strand.
GTTCTTACCTTCGAACTCACAGACGACCAGCTTGTTGCGTGCCTCTGGATAGAAGCAGGAGCAGATGAGGGAGAAAACAGACAGCTCCTTCATCTTCTCTTTGTATGCTGAGGGAATAGAAACACACCAGACTGTTAACACTGCTACGTGGAGGAGTCCAAAATGGCCCTCTATTCCCTATATGGTGCTTTAGCACCCTATTCTCTATATAGTGCTATTTAGCACACTATTCTCTACATAGTGCTTTAGCACTCTATTCTATATATAGTGCTTTAGCACCCTATTCTCTATATAGTGCTATTTAGCACACTATTCTCTATATAGTGCAACAGTAAAGCACTATAGGGAACAGGGTGCCATTTTAGACACAACCAAAGTCACTATAATGGCACCTATAGGAGATAACATTGTCATTATGCTGTTTATTGACTGTGGAATAAAGATCATTCATACAGGCTTGCTTCACACTGACAGAATTAAAGCCTTTTCCGAGCCAGAGTGGCCCATACAGAACATTCATACAGGCTTGCTTCACACCGACAGAATTAAAGCCTTTTCCGAGCCAGACCGGCCCATACGGAACATTCATACAGGCTTGCTTCACACTGACAGTATTAAAGCCTTGTCCGAGCCAGAGTGGCCCATACAGAACATTCATACAGGCTTGCTTCACACTGACAGTATTAAAGCCTTGTCCGAGCCAGAGCGGCCCATACAGAACATTCATACAGGCTTGCTTCACACTGACAGTATTAAAGCCTTGTCCGAGCCAGAGCGGCCCATACAGAACATTCATACAGGCTTGCTTCACACTGAAAGTATTAAAGCCTTGTCCGAGCCAGAGTGGCCCATACAGAACATTCATTGATCATTGATAAGGAAATTATATAATCAAAGTAAATTAATAAAGAATCCATCCCTGAAACGTAACTGATTAGTAATTAGTAGTTATGCAGCATGTGTAATGAATAATTAAAGTACTGAATGTAAGTCCCATAAGGTCTAGTAGAGACCCGGAAGGAAGAGAAATGTGTGTGTGTATTAGTGGGCCTAAGGGAACTGTAGACATGTGTGTGACCCGACCTGGAGAGACTTAGGAGAAAACAGGGAGTAACCTTCAAGGTCCCCCTAATCTCGGGGGAAAGGAACAGACAGCGCTGGGTAGTGATTAACAGTGGTGAGAAGTCTGGGGAGGGATACAATTCACCTACTGTTCATGTGTATGTATGTGCGTAGGATATCTATTGTTTGTGTGTAGGTATGTGCGTAAGCAGGGAGGGAGCATAAAATGAACATCTTTGTGTAATGTACTTCAGAACGTTCTCTGAATAAACTGTACGAACCTTTTGCAGATGCTGAGTCTTTGCCTAATTATTATTAACCCAGTGTCTTACAAACCTTGGGAATTAGTCAAAGCTTATTGATTGTTAATTATTATCATTAGGATAGAAAATTCTTATGACATTCATACAGGCTTGCTTCACACTGACAGTATTAAAGCGGCAGGTAGGTAGCCTAGTGGGTAGTGGTTGGGGCGGCAGGTAGCCTAGTGGTTAGAGCGTTGACCTAGTCACCTGAAAGGTTGCTAGATCGAATCCCCAAGCTGACAAGGTAAAAATCTGTCGTTCTGCCCCTGAACAAGGAAGTTAACCCACTGTTCCTAGGCTGTCATTGTAAATAAGAGTTTGTTCTTAACTGACTTGCCTGGTTAAATAAAGGTAAAATAATAAAAATCCTTGCCAGAGCTGCCCATAACTGATCATGAATTTCTGTTGAACTTGAGCGCTACTAATGAATTCTATCATGATCTGATAACAGTAAGCTAATGGGCATTAGCTAAAGGATAGATGCTACTCTTTCTTAATAGTGTTTTAATTGTCATTATTACGAGGAAGTCAACACTTCAATAGTGACGGAAGGATTTAGAAGAGACAGGCTGTGTCCAAATTCAAAATGGCACCCTACTCGCTTTGGATCAGGGCTCCATATGGCACACACAAAGTCTCTACCTCAACACCAACACCAAAATGAATACCTACTGTTTAACTATCACCCTACTGTATTAGGTCCTAGTAGGCCTGACTTCACTAAGGTACAGCATCAGAGAGCTAGAGAAAGAGCTCTGTCCGAAGAAGACTGCAGATTGTCAATACTGATTAGCCAACTGCTGCAAAGGCCAGCAGCGTGTGGAGCAGCCCATTGCTGCAGGGCTGACCACTCTCCCAGCCTGCTGTCTGGCGGCCCACTGCTCAAAACAGCCTGCTGCCACATGTCATCAGAATCACTAAGATCCAATGGAACTGCATGAATCCATTTCCATTCCATAATAGAATGTAGGCCCTACTGAACATAGCCTACTGAACATAGAATACATTCCGGCACTATGGAACCCCAAGAGCAAATATTTCTAGGTAAAACAGAGATCAGAGAACAGGAAGTAGGCCTATGACTTTTAAATGTTGGCTAATTCTATTGTCCGACTAGACAGAAAAGAGAATCAATTCTTTTGGATAATCAATCACTTTTACAGTTCCACTGAGAAACAACTCAGAAAAATGTCAAGACATAAAGCAACAAATAGTTTTCTCTCCCCCTTTATTGTGTGTTATGTTGACATATAACAGTTTAATTCAGTGTAGAATCCTTCACTAAAACAAAATACTCTAGGCCTTATTGTTTTGCATTGGCATATCATGGCTGATATTAATGACAAGGCCCTTATTCATTTATACTTTTTGTTTAATATTTTAATGTAACCCACATTTACTGTAATATAAAACACACAAAACTGCCAAATGATCCTAAATACATATCAGCCAAATTATGGTAACAAATACATGACTAACTATTGTAGCACAACAAATGACCACTGAATTCAATGCATTGTCAGCACGCCCCTTTCATTCACCTAAAATTCATTCTCTATCATATTCGAGCTCAAACAAGCGATATAACCGTTATAAGAGTATACTCATAAAAGTACATAAATTAAAAAAGGAATTATATCTCAGCCTGTCAGACTGTGTTGAAATGGTAGTCAGACCGGCGTATTGGGTGGGGTCTCTCTGCATTATGCTTCCTCTAGAGCCGCCGCCGTATCACCAGCAGTAGGTGCAGCGTTGTAAATAAAACCGCTATAAATAAGAAAAAAACTATCGCGCCAACATCTTAACCAGAATAAATCTTACACTTGATATAAAATCATATCATCCATAAAATGTCCAATCTGTAAGAGCAGTTTTTGTCTGCCGTCCCTATGGGCCCATATACTGTAATAAAATAATGAGGATGATGCAGGTGTCCGCACAGATCTCAGCCTCCATCCCTATAACAAACTCTAACAATTATCAATGCTGAAAAATCGTACTCGCATCCTTACCAATTGCAGTTTTGGCCATGGCTGTCTGTGGGTGTTGCAGCTATGGTCAGAGGGGCGAAAATGTTGTTTTAAGGCACTGAGTCAGCGAAAAAGACAAGACCGGGGGCTGAGATCAGGATGAGAGGTGCGGAGCGAGCTGGAAGATGGGAGTGGTTGAATTATGAGCGTCTCTGCGCACGAGCAGATTGCTTGGCCACCCTCCGTCCTTTGACGCGCATCTCTCATCGAGATCAGACATTCCATCCACAGCAATATAATAGGCATAGTAAAATGTAAAATATTACAGAGGTATATTTTGAGGAAAAACGTCTAAAGTATTCTATTTGAAATGTTTAAATACTTACAAATACACTACATGACCAAAAGTATGCTGACACCTGCTGGTCAAACATCTCATTCCAAAATCATGGAATATGGAGTTGGTCCCCCCCTTTGCTGCTATAACAGCCTCCACTCTTCTGGGAAGACTTTCCACTAGATGTTGGAACATTGCTGCGGGGACTTTCTTCCATTTAGCCACTAGGGCATTAGTGAGGTCGTGCATTACACATGGTGATCTTAGGCTTGTGTGCGGCTGCTCAGCCATGGAAACCCATTTCATGAAGCTCCCGACGAACAGTTCTTGTCCTGATGTTGCTTCCAGAGGCAGTTTGGAATTCGGTAGTGAGTGTTGCAACCCGAGGACAGAGAATTTTTACACTCGACGTGCATCGGCACTTGGCGGTCCCGTTCTGTGCGCTTGTGTGTCCTACCACTTCGCGGCTGAGCCGTTGTTGCTCCTAGACATTTCCAATTCACAATAACAGCACTTACTGAACAGTTGACCAGGCTAGCTCTATCAGGGCAACAATTTGACAAACTGACTTGCTGGAAAGGTGGCATCTTATGACGGTGCCACATTGAAAGTCACTGAGCTCTTCAATAAGGCCATTCTACTGCCAATGTTTGTCTATGGAGATTGCATGGCTGTGTGCTCGATTTTATAAACCTATGGAACGCATTCATGACCTAAACACATTCACAGGTCCCAGTTGAACGCGCCCCTAGCTCACGTATGCTATAGGCTACCAGACTTTGAGAATGGCTTCAGACACAGCCAAAAAGAGAAAACATGGAGCATCATCACAATGTTGGTATAGAGAATTAGTGCATTTATCAATGAGACAAGGCAATGCTGCTAGGGGCATGATTCAATCAATGATCAATGTCAATCAATTGAAATATGCATGAGAGAAATCCCAAGGCCTGCCCGACACTATGGGCCAGTTTCCCGGACACAGCTAGTCCTAGACTATAAAGATAGTTTCAATGGAGATTCTACACTGATCTTGCTTTTACATCCAGGTCCAGGTCTAATCTGTGTCCGGGAAACCTCCCCTACAGGGACGGCTTCTGTATCTGTATTTATTAAGGATCCCCATTAGCTGCTTCCTAATGTTGATGACATAAACCCATTTTAATCACACTGAAATATTTACAGTATTTGTGGTTTTATTGCTCATTAGCTGACATTAAAAGCACTCAGTTACATATTTTCTCAGTAACAGGACTACACGTTGAATGTATGATTATGGTTTCAGAGCAACATTTTATAGTACAGTACAATGCAGTGCTGATAAGTCTTCAAAGTAGCTAAAGTGGTACAGAGAAGTCTTATCTTTAATATTCATAACTTGCTCGTTACTATAGCTACAGCATATAAAACTAAAATATACATACTGGTGAATTAAAACAAAACATTTCATCTTAAAGGCTTGGGGTTAAAAAAAGATCAAGGAGTTTAAAAAACAAACTGTGTATAATATATTTTCTAATGTTACACAAAGCAACAACTTTTGGAACAAGTTACTTTACTTCACCCAGCATTGGTTTATTTGGTATAAAACAGAGGTAGTGTCAAGTAAGAGGTGTGTTTGATGTTTCTCATGATTACTATACCAATTTGGTTATACTTAACTACAATCCAGAAACAATAGATTTTGTAGATATATATTGTCTTCTATACGGTCAATGATTGCTATTGAGAATGATTGCGAAGTCCATAGTGAAAGCAGCCAGGCTATATGGAATGAATGACTGTGAATCAGTGCTGCCCTAAATTACACGTACACCAAGTATACAAAACATTAAGAACACCTGCTCTTTCCATGACAGACTGACCAGGTGAATCCAGGTGAAAGCCATGATCCCTTATTGATGTCACTTGTTAAATCCACTTCAATCAGTGTAGATGAAGGGGAGGAGACATGTTAAAGAAGGATTTTTAAACCTTGTGACAATTGAGACATGGATTGTCTATGTGTGCCATTCAGATGGTGAATGGGCAAGACAAATGTGCCTTTGAACGGGTTATGGAAGTAGTTGCCTGGAGCACCGTTTTTTGTCGGGGGGGGGGGGGGGGGGGTGTAACTCAATATCAGGAAAGTGATCTTCATGTTTTGTATACCCTGTGTACAAGAGGCCTTTCATAAGTCACATAACATCAGAATGCTAAAATGCAAGAGCCTAGCTTCTGCTAGAGGCTGAGGCTTGGAGCATCTTCTTGATCAGGTGACCGACCAGTATCTGAGGACGTTGTTGGTAGCTGTGGAGAACTTCATGAGAGCTGCTCAGCTGGTCACCTTTCTGGCGGTCCAATAACGTCACACACACCACGGCCGCTTCAGATGGACACAGAGACAGAGGACAGAGAGTGATTGTTTACTAGTCCTGAGTGCCAGTCTGCTACAGTATCATGCCAACTCCTCAAACATGAGACAGTTGGCATGACAATACAAACAGATCAAGGACCAGCCTATTTATTTACCAGCAACACAATACTGAACTTTGATCCTACTAAAAGGTTCAACATTAGGACCTTCAAGTGAATGAATATGATGTAAAACACATATATTTAATACATCTATTCAAATATATATGCATCTTTATTTCATCTTTAATGCATACAAAGTCAAAGGTTTTTATATTTGTTTAAAAAAGCTTTATGTCTGTGAATAACACTGCTAATATGGCTTGTACTATCATCATGGATAGCTACAACTACACCAGTGGTGTACCTTTCAGACCGCTGAGTTTACACATGGCAGCAAACACGGAAGACTCCATCTCGATGTTTCGAACCCCAGACTCATAGGCCTTGGTCAGGTAGTCCTGTTTATCCTTCTCTGTGTAGGAGCAGAAGGCCCCATCCAGACGCGCTTGTCCTGGACACACAAAATACCAGCTAGCTACACACAGTAACTCTAGTAGGGCCAGTCTGTTTGTGCCATCATGCCAACTCACTCATTGTCATGCCTAACATGTTGGGCTTTACAAGGACAGCAATGGAGTTGACAGGGGCACAGACAGATCAGGTATCATGTTAACACAGCATAACATTTAAAAAAAGACAGATTGGCAGACAACAAGCAGAAAAGTGAAGTAGCGTATAATAACCGACACCTTCATAGAAATCCATTGTACACATAGTGTTTCCGATGACCGTCTCAAATTGACCCAGGTCCTTGCTACACTGGAGCAGCTCTTCAGCCAGACCTTGGTCCAGGTCCGTGCTGCGCACCACAGCATTCCCCAGGATGACCTGCTCCAACCTGGGCAGGAAGGTGGCGTCTACTGACTGCTTGGTGACGACAACCGTGCCAGGCTCGAGGCCTGGAGAGAGAAGGGGGAACAGAGTGGATGGAAAATGTACAGCAAATATGGCTTGTTTTATGTCTGTGTTCCAAATGGCACCCTATTCCCTATGAAGTACACTACTTTTGGGCCATACTTTTGGGCTCCCGAGTGGCGCAGCGGTCTAAGGCACTGCATCTCAGTGCAAGAGGCATCACTGCAGTCCCTGGTTTGAATCCAGGCTGCATCACATCTGGCTGTGATTGGGAGTCCCACAGGGCCGGGGTAGGCTGTGATTTAAAATAAGAATTAGCTGACTTGCCTGGTTAAATGAAGGTTAATAGGGTGCCGTTTGGGACACATATTTCAATTAATCAAAGGACTTTAATTGATTGATTTAAACACCCCATATTAGTGTTATTACTAGTTTGACTACAGTGGGATTCAGATGTGCTGTGGTTAATCAGAAAGGATTAATATCAAATCCAAAGCACTTGAGAAGTACAACCAGACAGAAAACTCTCTAGGCCTACCTAATCCACCGGAGGTCCCAATGCGAACGATGGTAACATCAGTGCAGCGAGCATGGTAGAGGAGCTTGATGAGCTCGTGTAACATGATGGCGATGGAGGGGATACCCATGCCATGCTGAAAAACAAAGAGAGAGACACGTCATGTCATAGATGTACCACATTACACCACCACAGTCTCACGTCAGATAGCGTGACGACCTTGTCTGCACTAGTTCATGGCAACGCAGTTGTGTTAGAAGGACAACACTGATTAAGCCACTCAATTCAGTCTGTTCGGCAGAACACACTGCTACACTAACACATCCCAAATAGCAGCATATTACCTAGTGACGGCCTTTGTCCAGAGCCCTTGTCCAAAGTAGTGCAATATAGAGTACCATTTGAGACGCAACCTGTGTTAAACCTACTAACATCTAGTGACACTATAATAAACTACAAGTGATTGAAACCCGTGTTAAACCTACTAACATCTAGTGACACTATAATAAAGCAGAAGTGATTGAAAATGGCTAGTGGTATTGTATTTCTTCACGTACGCTGACGGACAGCACGGGGCCAATCTTGTACATGGCGTAGCGGTCAGTTCCTGCACAGATGTTGGGGTACTCAGCCTTGGGGTCCTCCAGACTCAGCTCTCCAGCAATGTACTCTATGAAGGACTTCATTCTCCAGGGACTGCCCCCAACACACACAAACTGAGGCATGAACATAAGAGCAGACAACGTAAATGTTAACGTTCTGGGAAGGAATACAAAAAGTCAATAGAAATACAGGGCTGCTTTCCTGAACCCAGATTAATCCTACTTTATTTTTTATTTTATTTAACCGTTATTTAACTAGG